>NW_026646504.1:0-356979 GCF_949987535.1 Balaenoptera acutorostrata
CTGAGTTGGGAGTAGTGTCAGGCCTAGTTAGGGACAGTGTCAGTGCCTGAGTTGGAAGTAGTGTCGGGGCATTAGGGACAGTGTCAGTGGCTGAGATGGGAGTAGTGTCAGGGTCTTAGTTAGGGAGAGTGTCAGTGCCTGAGTTGGGAATAGTCTCAGGGTCTTTTTTGGGACAGCATCAGGCATGAGTTAAAAGTAGTGTCAAGGCCTTAGTTAGGGAGAGTGTCAGTGCCTGTGTGGGAGTAGTATCAGGCCCTTCGTTAGGGACAGTGTCAGGGTCTGAGGTAGAAGTAGTCTCAGGGCCTTAGTTAGGTAGCGTGTCAGTGCCTAAGTAAGTAGTAGTGTGAGGGCCTTAGTTAGGGACAGTGTCAATGCCTGTGTTGGGAGTAGTGTCAGAGCCTTAGTTAGGGATAGCATCAGTGCCTGAGTTAGGAGTAGTGTGATGGCCGTAGTTAGGGACACTCTCAGTGCCAGAGTTGGGGGAAGTGGCAGGCCTTTGTTGGGACTGTGCCAGGGCCTGAGTTAAGAGGAGTGTCAAGTCCTTAGTTAGGGACAGTGTTAGTGCCTGAGTTGAGAGTAATGTCAGGGCCTTAGTTAGGGACAATGTCAGTGCCTAGTTTGGGAGTAGTGTCAGGGCCTTAGTTAGGGACAGTGTCAGTGCCTGAGTTGGGAGTACTGTCAGGGCGTATTTCGGGACAGTCTCAGTGCCTATGTTGGGATTAGTGTCAGGGCCTTTGTTAGGAACAATGTCAGTGCCTGAGTTGGGAGTTGTGTCAGGACATTAGTAAGTGCTTGAGTTAGGAGAAGTGTCAGGGCTGTAGTTAGGGATAGTGTCAGTGCCTGAGTTGGAGGTAGTGTCAGGGCCTTAGGGACAGTGTCAGTGGCTGAGATGGGAGTCGTGTCAGGGCCTTAGTTAGGGACAGTGTCAGTGCCTGAGTTGGGAGTAGTGTCAGGGCCTTAGTTAGGGACAGTGTCAGTGCCTGAGTTGGGAGTAATATCAGTGCCTTAGTTAGGGACAGTGTCAGGGCCTGAATTGGGAGTAGTCTCTGGGCCGTAGTTAGGAACAGTGTCAGTGACTGAGTTGGGAGTACTCTCAGGGTCTTAGTTAAGGACAGTGTCAGGGCATGAGTTAAGTATTGTGTCAAAGCCTTAGTTACGGAGAGTGCCAGTTGTTGAGTTAAGAGAAGTGTAATGGCCTTATTTAGTGACAGTGTCAGTGCCTGAGTTGGGAATAGTGTCAGGGCCATAGTTAGGGATGGTGTCAGTTGCGGAGATGGAAGTAGTGTCAGGCCCTTAGTTACGGACAGTGCCAGGGCCTGAGTTGGGATTAGTTTCAGGGTCTTTATTATGGACTGTGTCAGGGCCTGAGTTAAGAGTAGTGTCAAGGCCTTAAATTGATAGAGTGTCACTGTCTGAGTTGGGAGGAGTGTCAGACCCTTAGTTAAGGGACAGCGTCAGTGTCTGAGTTAGGAATAGTGCCAGAGCCTAAGTTACGGACAGTGCCAGGGCCTGAGTTAGGAGTAGTCTGAGACCGGTAGTTAGTAACAGTGTAAGGGCCTGAGTTGTGAGTAGTTTCAGGGCCTTAGTAAGCGAAAGTGTCAATGCCGGAATTGGGAGTAATGTCAGGGCTTACTTAGGGAGAGTGTCAGTGCCTGAGGTGGAAGTAGTATCAGGGCCTTAGTTAAGGACAGTGTCAGTGCCTGAGTTCGGAGTACTGTCAGGGCATATTTCGGGACAGTCTCAGTGCCTATTTTGGGAGTAGTGTCACGGCCTTAGTTAGTGATATTGTCAGTGCCTGAGTAAGGAGTAGTATCCGGGCCTTAGTTAGGGACAGTGTCAGTTGCTTAGTTAGGAGTAGTGTCAGGGCCTAAGGTAGGGCCAGTGTCAGTGCCTGAGTCAGGAGTAGAGTCAGGGCCTAAGTTAGGGACAGTGTCATTGCTTGAGATAGGAGTAGTGTCAGGGCCTTAGTTAGGAGTAGCATCAGTGCCTTCGTTAGGTATTGTATCAGCGCCTCAGTTAGGAATAGTTTCAGGGCCTTATTTAGGGACAGTGTTAGTGCCTGAGTTAGGAGTTGTGTCGGCCTTAGTTAGGGACCTTTTCAGGGCCTGAGTTAGGAGTAATGTCAGGGCCTTCCTTAAGTATTGTGTCAGCGCCTGAGTTAGGAATACTGTCAGGGCCTTAGTTAGGGACATTGTCAGGGCATGATTTCGGAGTTGTGTTAGGGCGTGAGCTATGAATAGTGTCAGGGCCTTAGTTAGTGACAGTGTCAGTGCTGAGTTTGGAGTAGTATCAGGGCCTTAGTTAGAGACAGTGTCAGGGCCTGAGTTAGGTGTATGTCAGGGCCTTAGTTAGGGACAGTGTCAGTGCCTGATTTAGGAGTAGTGTCAGAGGCTTTGTTAGGGACAGTGTCAGGGCCTGAGTTAAGAGTAGTGTCACAGCTTTAGTTAGGACCAGTGTCAGGGCCTTAGTTAAGTCCAACATCAGCGCCTATGATAGGAATCAGATCAGGACCTGTGTTACAGGGAATGTCAGGGCCTTATTTAAGAACAGTGTCAGGGCCTGAGTCCTGACTTACTCCTTACTCTCCTCACTAAGGACTTTTGACACTACTGCTAATTCAGGCCCTGATAATGTCCCTAACTAAGGCCCTGACACTTTCCCTGGCTAAGGCCCTGAACTTCTCCTAAGTCAGGCCTTGATACTGTCCCTAACAATGGCCCTGACACTACACCTAACTGAGGCCCCGACATGCTACCTAACAAAGGCTTTGTTGCTAGTCCAAACTAAAGCCCTAAAATTGGTCCTAAATAAGGCCTTGACACTAATCGTAACTCAGGCCCTAAAACTCTCCCTAACTAAGGCCCTGATAGTATGCCAAACTCAGGCCCTCATACGATTCCTAACAATGGCTCTGATGCTAGTCCAAACTAAGGCCCTGAAATTGGTCCTCAATAAGGCCTTGACACTACTCCTAACTCAGTCCCTTCCACTGTACCTAACAAAGTCTCTGATGCTCGGCCTAACTCAGGCCCTGAAACCGTCTGTAACTAAGGCCCTGCTGCCATCACTATCAAAAGTCCTGCCATTATCCTGAGCTACTATCCTGACCTATGTCTTTCCAAGGTCCTGAAACTGTCCCAAAGTAAGCCCTGACGCTGTCCCTAAGTGAAGACCTGAGGCTGTCCCTAACTCAGGCCCTGAAGCTTTCCTTAACTGAAGCCTTGAAGCTGTGACTAATTCAGGCCCTGATCATGTACCTAACGAAGACCTTAATGCTGATCCAGCAAAGACGCTGATGCTGCTCCAAAGTCATGCCCTGACAGTGTGCCCAGCTAAGGGCCTGATGCTAAGCCTCACTCAGGCCCTGTCGCTCTCCCTAAGTCAGGCCCTGACACTGTCACTAACTAAGGCCCTGACTCTACTCCTAATTCAGTCCCGTACATTGTACCTAACAAAGGCTCTGATGCTAGTCGTAACTCAGGGCCTGACACTGTCTCTAACCAAGGCCTGCTGCCATCAACATCCAAAGTCCTGACATTATCCGGAGCTAATAACCTGACCCATGTCTGACCAAGGTCCTGAAACTGTCCCAAAGTAAGCCCGGACGCTGTCCCTAAGTGAGGCCCTGAAGCTTTCCCTAACTAACTCAGGCCTTGATGCTGTGACTAACTCAGACCCTGATCATGACTTTAACTAAGACCCTAAGGCTGATCCAACAGAGGCCCTGATGCTGCTCCTAAGTCATGCCCCGATAGTGTCCCCCACTAAGTGTCTGATGCTAGGCCTCACTCAGACCCTATCGCTCTCCCTAAGTCAGGCTCTGATGCTGTCCCTACCTGAACCCCTAACACTGGTTCTGAATATGGCCCTGAGAGTCTCCGTAACAAAGGTCTTCACACTATCCTTAGGTCATTTCCTGACACTTTCCCTAGATGTTAAACTGACACGGTCACTAGCTAATGTCCTGCCTCTTATGCTAACTGAAGCCCTTAGGCTGTGCCTACCTCAGGCACGGAATTTAGTCCCAAGACCATGAACCTGTCCCGAACGAAGGCCTAGATGCTCGCCCTACATCCGGCCCTGACACTGTCCCTAACTAAGGCCCTAACACTATTGCTAACTGAGGATCTGACACTGGACCTATCAGAGGCCCGCTACTCCTAACTAACGCCTTGAAACTTTCCCTAACGTAGGCGCTGCTACCATCAATATCTAAAGTCCTGACATTATCCTGAGCTAATACCCTGACCCATGTCTTACCAAGGTCCTGAAACTCTCCCAAAGTTAGCCCTGACACTGTCCCTAAGTGAGGCCCTGAGGCTGTCCCTCACAGAGGTCCTGATAATGTCTTGAACGAAACTCTAATGCTGATCTTACAGAGACCCTTATGTTGATCCTATGTCATGCCCTGACGCTGTCCGTAGCTAAGGCCCTGACTCTAGGCATCACTCAGGCCCTGTCGCTCTCCCTAAGTCAGGCTAAGATTCTGTCCCTACCTGAAGCCCTGACACTGGGCCTAAATTAGGCACTGATGCTCTAATTAGCTATGGTCTTGCCACTCTCCCTAGGTCATTTCCTGACACTATCCCTAGATCTTAACCTAAACTTGTCTTTAGCTATTGTCGAGCCTCTTATGCTAACTAAATCCCTGATGCTGTCTCGAACTAAGAGCCTGAAATTAGTCCCGAGGCCGTCAAGCTGTCCCTAACTGAGGTTGGAGGCTCATCCTAACTGAGGCGCTGACACTGTCCCTAACTAAAGCCCTGACACTACACCTAACTCATTCCCTGACACTGTATTTTACAAGGGCTCTGATGCTAGTCCTAACTCAGGCCCTGACACTGTCTCGAAGTAAGGCTCAGAATTTGCCCCTAATATAGGCCCTGCTGTCAGCAATAACTAAAAACTGGACACTAGCCTGAGTTAATATCCTGACATATTTCTAACCAAGGTCCTGACACTGTCCCTAAGAAAGCCCTGTCGCTGTCCCTATGTTAAGAACTGAGGCTGTCCCTAACTCAGGCCCTGAAGCTTTCCCTAACTGAGGCCTTGAAGCTGTGACTAAGTCAGGCCCTGATCATATCTGTAACAAAGACGCTAAGGCTGATCCAACAGAGGCGCTGATTCTGTTCCTAAGTCAGGCCCTGACAGTGTCCTCAGCTAAGGGCCTGACGCTAGGCCTCACTCAGGCCCTGTCGCTCTGCCTAAGTCAGGCTCTGATGCTGTCCCTACCTGAAGCCCTGACACTGGTTCTAAATAAGGATCTGATACTCTCAGTAACTAAGGTTTTGACACTATGCTTAGGTCCTTTCCTGACACTCTCCCTAGACCATAACCTGAGCCTGTCCCTAGGAAGTGTCGTGCCTCTTATGCTAACTACAGCCCTGCTGCTGTCCTTAACTAAGGGCCTAAAATTACTCTCGAGCCTGTGACCCTGTCCGTACCTAAGGCCTCGATGTTCGTCCTAATTCAGGGCCTGACACTGTCCCTAACTAAGGCCCTGCTGCCGTCAATAGCTAAAGTCCTGACACTATCCTGAGCTAATTTCTTGACCCATCTCTTACCAAGGTCCTGAAACTGTCCCTAAGGAAGCCCTGATGCTGTCTCGCAGTGAGGCCTTGAAGCTGTCCCTAACAGAGGCCCTGATAATATCTTTAACATAGCCCCTGAGGCTGATCCTACCATGGCTCTTAGGCTGCTCCTAAGTCATGCCTTGACACTGTCTCTAGCTAAGGCCCTGACGCTAGGCCTCACTCAGGCCCTGTCCCACTCCCTAAGTCAGGCTCTGACGCTGTTCCTACCCGAAGCCCTGACACTCACTGCTCCTAAATTAGGTCCTGATGTGCTAAGTAACTAAGGTCTTGACACTATCCCTAGGTCATTTCCTGACACTCTCCCTAGACCTTAACCTAACCTTCTCTTTAGCTAATGTCGAGATTAGCTAAAGAGATTCTTTAGAACGAGATTCTTTCATCTTCTGAATATAGTTTTCTTCCAAACATAATTTTTATAGTGTTACTAACTTTAAACAACATGTACTCAACTGCTGTGGAATATTCCTTCATAGGAGCGTGCATGGTTCACTTCTGCATCTGCTTGAGGTGGTGTTCAGGTTGCTTTCAGCTGTAGATTCCCTTATGCTAGCTAAATCCCTGATTCTGTCCCTAAATGAGGCCCTGAATTTAGGTCCGAGGCCGTGAACCTGTCCCTAACTGAGGCCTGGAGGCTCGTCCTAATGCAGGCCCTGACACTGTCCCTAACTAAGGCTCTGACACTACACCTAACTCAGTCACTGACACCGTACCTAACAAAGGCTCTGATGCTAGTCCTAACTTAGGCCCTGACACTGCCTCTAACTAAGGCCCTGCTGCCGTCAATATCTGAACACTTGATATTATCCTGAGCTAATAGCCTGACCCATGTCTTACCAAGGTCCTGAAACTTTCCCAAAGTAAGCCCTGACGCTGTCCCTAAGTGAGGCCTTGAGGCTATCCCTAACGGAGGCCCTGATAATAGCTTTAACGAAGACCCTAATGCTGATCCTACAGAGGCCTTTATGCTGCTCCTAAGTCATGCCCTGATACTGTCCCTTACTCAGGCCCTAAAGATAGGCCTCACTTAGGCCCTGTTGCTGTACCTTACTTAGGCTCTGATGCTGTCCATACATCAAGCCCTGGCGCTGGTCCTGATTAAGGTGCTCACGCTGCTGCTAACTAAGGCCCTGATGCTCTCAATAACTAAGGTCTTCTCGTTATCCCTTGGTCATTTCCTTTCACTATCTCTGGCCTGGAACCTGACTCTGTCCCGAGATAATCTCCTGCATCTTATGCGAACTGAAACCCTCATGCTCTCCCTAACTAAGGCCCTGACTACTCCTAACTAAGGCCATGACACTGAATCTAACAAAGGCCCGCAATCTGTCCTTAATAGAGGCCCTGCTGCCAGCAAAAACTAAAATCCTGACACTCTCCTGAGCTAATATCCTGACTCATTTCTAACCAAGGTCCTGACACTGTCCCTAAGAAAGCCCTGTGGCTGTCTTTAAGTGAAGACCTGAGGCTGTCTGTAACTCAGACCCTGAAGCTTTCCCTAACTGAGGCCTTGACGCTGTGACTAACTAGGGCTCCGGTCATGTCTTTACCTAAGAGCCTAAAGCTGATCCAACAAAGGCACTGATGCTGCTCCTAAGTCATTCCCTGACAGTGTCCCCAGCTAAGGGCCTGACATTAGGCCTCACTCAGGCCCTGTCGCTCTCCCTAAGTCAGGCCCTGATGCTGTCCCTACCTGAAGCCCTAACACTGCTTCTGAAGAAGTCCCTGAGAGTCTCAGTAACAAAGGTCTTCACACTATCCTTAGGTCATTTGCTGACACGATTCCAAGCCTTTACCCTAACCCTGTCCCGAGCTAATGTCCTACCTCGTATGCTAACTAAAGACCTTATGCTGTGCCTAATTCAGGCACTGAATTTAGTCCCAAGGCCGCTAGACTGTCCCTAACTCGGCTCGATGCCCTTATCGTCACAATGTTCCATGACCACTGTCATCACAATGCTCCACGCCCTTGTCATCACAATGCTCCTTGGCGCTGGTCATCACAATGATCCAGAGCCTTAGTGCTTGAGTTGGGAGTAGTATCATTGCCTCAGTTAGGGACACTGTCATTGCCTGAATTGGGAGTAGTGTCAGAGCCTTATTTAGGGACAGCGCCAGGGCGAGTTGGGAGTAGTGCCAATGCCTTAGTTAGGGACAGTGCCAGTGCTTGCATTGGGAGTAGTGTCAGGGCCATAGTTAGGGACAGTGTCAGTGGCTGAGATGGGAATAGTGTCAGGGCCTTAGTTACGGACATTGTCAGTGCCTAAGTTGGGATTTTTGTCAGGGTCTTTATTATGGACAGTGTCAGGGCCTGAGTTAAGAGTAGTGTCAAGGCCTTAATTTGGAAGAGTGTCAGTGTCTCAGTTTGGAGTAGTGTCAGACCCTTAGTTAGGAACAGCGTCAGTGCCTGAGTTGGGAGTAGTGACATGGCCTAAGTTATGGACAGTGTCAGGGTCTGAGTTAGGAATAGTCTCAGGACCTTAGTTAGGGACAGTGTCAGGGACTGTGTTAGGAATAGTGTCAGGGCCTAAGTTAGGAGTAGTCTGAGACCGGTAGTTAGGAACAGTGTTAGGGCCTGAGTTGTGAGTAGTTTCAGGGCCGTAGTTAGAGAAAGTGTCAGTGCCGGAGTTGGCAGTTATGTCAGGGCCTTAGTTAGTGACAGTGTCAGTGCCTGAGTTGGGAGTAGTGTCAGGGCCTAGTTAGGGACAGTGTCAGTGCCTGAGTTGGAAGTAGTGTCGGGGCATTAGGGACAGTGTCAGTGGCTGAGATGGGAGTAGTGTCAGGGTCTTAGTTAGGGAGAGTGTCAGTGCCTGAGTTGGGAATAGTCTCAGGGTCTTTTTTGGGACAGCATCAGGGCATGAGTTAAAAGTAGTGTCAAGGCCTTAGTTAGGGAGAGTGTCAGTGCCTGTGTTGGGAGTAGTATCAGGCCCTTCGTTAGGGACAGTGTCAGGGTCTGAGGTAGAAGTAGTCTCAGGGCCTTAGTTAGGTAGCGTGTCAGTGCCTAAGTAAGTAGTAGTGTGAGGGCCTTAGTTAGGGACAGTGTCAATGCCTGTGTTGGGAGTAGTGTCAGAGCCTTAGTTAGGGATAGCATCAGTGCCTGAGTTAGGAGTAGTGTGATGGCCGTAGTTAGGGACACTCTCAGTGCCAGAGTTGGGGGAAGTGGCAGGCCTTTGTTAGGGACTGTGCCAGGGCCTGAGTTAAGAGGAGTGTCAAGTCCTTAGTTAGGGACAGTGTTAGTGCCTGAGTTGAGAGTAATGTCAGGGCCTTAGTTAGGGACAATGTCAGTGCCTAGTTTGGGAGTAGTGTCAGGGCCTTAGTTAGGGACAGTGTCAGTGCCTGAGTTGGGAGTACTGTCAGGGCGTATTTCGGGACAGTCTCAGTGCCTATGTTGGGATTAGTGTCAGGGCCTTTGTTAGGAACAATGTCAGTGCCTGAGTTGGGAGTTGTGTCAGGACATTAGTAAGTGCCTGAGTTAGGAGAAGTGTCAGGGCTGTAGTTAGGGATAGTGTCAGTGCCTGAGTTGGAGGTAGTGTCAGGGCCTTAGGGACAGTGTCAGTGGCTGAGATGGGAGTCGTGTCAGGGCCTTAGTTAGGGACAGTGTCAGTGCCTGAGTTGGGAGTAGTGTCAGGGCCTTAGTTAGGGACAGTGTCAGTGCCTGAGTTGGGAGTAATATCAGTGCCTTAGTTAGGGACAGTGTCAGGGCCTGAATTGGGAGTAGTCTCTGGGCCGTAGTTAGGAACAGTGTCAGTGACTGAGTTGGGAGTACTCTCAGGGTCTTAGTTAAGGACAGTGTCAGGGCATGAGTTAAGTACTGTGTCAAAGCCTTAGTTACGGAGAGTGCCAGTTGTTGAGTTAAGAGAAGTGTAATGGCCTTATTTAGTGACAGTGTCAGTGCCTGAGTTGGGAATAGTGTCAGGGCCATAGTTAGGGATGGTGTCAGTTGCTGAGATGGAAGTAGTGTCAGGCCCTTAGTTACGGACAGTGCCAGGGCCTGAGTTGGGATTAGTTTCAGGGTCTTTATTATGGACTGTGTCAGGGCCTGAGTTAAGAGTAGTGTCAAGGCCTTAAATTGATAGAGTGTCACTGTCTGAGTTGGGAGGAGTGTCAGACCCTTAGTTAAGGGACAGCGTCAGTGTCTGAGTTAGGAATAGTGCCAGAGCCTAAGTTACGGACAGTGCCAGGGCCTGAGTTAGGAGTAGTCTGAGACCGGTAGTTAGTAACAGTGTAAGGGCCTGAGTTGTGAGTAGTTTCAGGGCCTTAGTAAGCGAAAGTGTCAATGCCGGAATTGGGAGTAATGTCAGGGCTTACTTAGGGAGAGTGTCAGTGCCTGAGGTGGAAGTAGTATCAGGGCCTTAGTTAAGGACAGTGTCAGTGCCTGAGTTCGGAGTACTGTCAGGGCATATTTCGGGACAGTCTCAGTGCCTATTTTGGGAGTAGTGTCACGGCCTTAGTTAGTGATATTGTCAGTGCCTGAGTAAGGAGTAGTATCCGGGCCTTAGTTAGGGACAGTGTCAGTTGCTTAGTTAGGAGTAGTGTCAGGGCCTAAGGTAGGGCCAGTGTCAGTGCCTGAGTCAGGAGTAGAGTCAGGGCCTAAGTTAGGGACAGTGTCATTGCTTGAGATAGGAGTAGTGTCAGGGCCTTAGTTAGGAGTAGCATCAGTGCCTTCGTTAGGTATTGTATCAGCGCCTCAGTTAGGAATAGTTTCAGGGCCTTATTTAGGGACAGTGTTAGTGCCTGAGTTAGGAGTTGTGTCGGCCTTAGTTAGGGACCTTTTCAGGGCCTGAGTTAGGAGTAATGTCAGGGCCTTCCTTAAGTATTGTGTCAGCGCCTGAGTTAGGAATAGTGTCAGGGCCTTAGTTAGGGACATTGTCAGGGCATGATTTCGGAGTTGTGTTAGGGCGTGAGCTATGAATAGTGTCAGGGCCTTAGTTAGTGACAGTGTCAGTGCTGAGTTTGGAGTAGTATCAGGGCCTTAGTTAGAGACAGTGTCAGGGCCTGAGTTAGGTGTATGTCAGGGCCTTAGTTAGGGACAGTGTCAGTGCCTGATTTAGGAGTAGTGTCAGAGGCTTTGTTAGGGACAGTGTCAGGGCCTGAGTTAAGAGTAGTGTCACAGCTTTAGTTAGGACCAGTGTCAGGGCCTTAGTTAAGTCCAACATCAGCGCCTATGATAGGAATCAGATCAGGACCTGTGTTACAGGTAATGTCAGGGCCTTATTTAAGAACAGTGTCAGGGCCTGAGTCCTGACTTACTCCTTACTCTCCTCACTAAGGACTTTTGACACTACTGCTAATTCAGGCCCTGATAATGTCCCTAACTAAGGCCCTGACACTTTCCCTGGCTAAGGCCCTGAACTTCTCCTAAGTCAGGCCTTGATACTGTCCCTAACAATGGCCCTGACACTACACCTAACTGAGGCCCCGACATGCTACCTAACAAAGGCTTTGTTGCTAGTCCAAACTAAAGCCCTAAAATTGGTCCTAAATAAGGCCTTGACACTAATCGTAACTCAGGCCCTAAAACTCTCCCTAACTAAGGCCCTGATAGTATGCCTAACTCAGGCCCTCATACGATTCCTAACAATGGCTCTGATGCTAGTCCAAACTAAGGCCCTGAAATTGGTCCTCAATAAGGCCTTGACACTACTCCTAACTCAGTCCCTTCCACTGTACCTAACAAAGTCTCTGATGCTCGGCCTAACTCAGGCCCTGAAACCGTCTGTAACTAAGGCCCTGCTGCCATCACTATCAAAAGTCCTGCCATTATCCTGAGCTACTATCCTGACCTATGTCTTTCCAAGGTCCTGAAACTGTCCCAAAGTAAGCCCTGACGCTGTCCCTAAGTGAAGACCTGAGGCTGTCCCTAACTCAGGCCCTGAAGCTTTCCTTAACTGAAGCCTTGAAGCTGTGACTAATTCAGGCCCTGATCATGTACCTAACGAAGACCTTAATGCTGATCCAGCAAAGACGCTGATGCTGCTCCAAAGTCATGCCCTGACAGTGTGCCCAGCTAAGGGCCTGATGCTAAGCCTCACTCAGGCCCTGTCGCTCTCCCTAAGTCAGGCCCTGACACTGTCACTAACTAAGGCCCTGACTCTACTCCTAATTCAGTCCCGTACATTGTATCTAACAAAGGCTCTGATGCTAGTCGTAACTCAGGGCCTGACACTGTCTCTAACCAAGGCCTGCTGCCATCAACATCCAAAGTCCTGACATTATCCGGAGCTAATAACCTGACCCATGTCTGACCAAGGTCCTGAAACTGTCCCAAAGTAAGCCCGGACGCTGTCCCTAAGTGAGGCCCTGAAGCTTTCCCTAACTAACTCAGGCCTTGATGCTGTGACTAACTCAGACCCTGATCATGACTTTAACTAAGACCCTAAGGCTGATCCAACAGAGGCCCTGATGCTGCTCCTAAGTCATGCCCCGATAGTGTCCCCCACTAAGTGTCTGATGCTAGGCCTCACTCAGACCCTATCGCTCTCCCTAAGTCAGGCTCTGATGCTGTCCCTACCTGAACCCCTAACACTGGTTCTGAATATGGCCCTGAGAGTCTCCGTAACAAAGGTCTTCACACTATCCTTAGGTCATTTCCTGACACTTTCCCTAGATGTTAAACTGACACGGTCACTAGCTAATGTCCTGCCTCTTATGCTAACTGAAGCCCTTAGGCTGTGCCTACCTCAGGCACGGAATTTAGTCCCAAGACCATGAACCTGTCCCGAACGAAGGCCTAGATGCTCGCCCTACATCCGGCCCTGACACTGTCCCTAACTAAGGCCCTAACACTATTGCTAACTGAGGATCTGACACTGGACCTATCAGAGGCCCGCTACTCCTAACTAACGCCTTGAAACTTTCCCTAACGTAGGCGCTGCTACCATCAATATCTAAAGTCCTGACATTATCCTGAGCTAATACCCTGACCCATGTCTTACCAAGGTCCTGAAACTCTCCCAAAGTTAGCCCTGACACTGTCCCTAAGTGAGGCCCTGAGGCTGTCCCTCACAGAGGTCCTGATAATGTCTTGAACGAAACTCTAATGCTGATCTTACAGAGACCCTTATGTTGATCCTATGTCATGCCCTGACGCTGTCCGTAGCTAAGGCCCTGACTCTAGGCATCACTCAGGCCCTGTCGCTCTCCCTAAGTCAGGCTAAGATTCTGTCCCTACCTGAAGCCCTGACACTGGGCCTAAATTAGGCACTGATGCTCTAATTAGCTATGGTCTTGCCACTCTCCCTAGGTCATTTCCTGACACTATCCCTAGATCTTAACCTAAACTTGTCTTTAGCTATTGTCGAGCCTCTTATGCTAACTAAATCCCTGATGCTGTCTCGAACTAAGAGCCTGAAATTAGTCCCGAGGCCGTCAAGCTGTCCCTAACTGAGGTTGGAGGCTCATCCTAACTGAGGCGCTGACACTGTCCCTAACTAAAGCCCTGACACTACACCTAACTCATTCCCTGACACTGTATTTTACAAGGGCTCTGATGCTAGTCCTAACTCAGGCCCTGACACTGTCTCGAAGTAAGGCTCAGAATTTGCCCCTAATATAGGCCCTGCTGTCAGCAATAACTAAAAACTGGACACTAGCCTGAGTTAATATCCTGACATATTTCTAACCAAGGTCCTGACACTGTCCCTAAGAAAGCCCTGTCGCTGTCCCTATGTTAAGAACTGAGGCTGTCCCTAACTCAGGCCCTGAAGCTTTCCCTAACTGAGGCCTTGAAGCTGTGACTAAGTCAGGCCCTGATCATATCTGTAACAAAGACGCTAAGGCTGATCCAACAGAGGCGCTGATTCTGTTCCTAAGTCAGGCCCTGACAGTGTCCTCAGCTAAGGGCCTGACGCTAGGCCTCACTCAGGCCCTGTCGCTCTGCCTAAGTCAGGCTCTGATGCTGTCCCTACCTGAAGCCCTGACACTGGTTCTAAATAAGGATCTGATACTCTCAGTAACTAAGGTTTTGACACTATGCTTAGGTCCTTTCCTGACACTCTCCCTAGACCATAACCTGAGCCTGTCCCTAGGAAGTGTCGTGCCTCTTATGCTAACTACAGCCCTGCTGCTGTCCTTAACTAAGGGCCTAAAATTACTCTCGAGCCTGTGACCCTGTCCGTACCTAAGGCCTCGATGTTCGTCCTAATTCAGGGCCTGACACTGTCCCTAACTAAGGCCCTGCTGCCGTCAATAGCTAAAGTCCTGACACTATCCTGAGCTAATTTCTTGACCCATCTCTTACCAAGGTCCTGAAACTGTCCCTAAGGAAGCCCTGATGCTGTCTCGCAGTGAGGCCTTGAAGCTGTCCCTAACAGAGGCCCTGATAATATCTTTAACATAGCCCCTGAGGCTGATCCTACCATGGCTCTTAGGCTGCTCCTAAGTCATGCCTTGACACTGTCTCTAGCTAAGGCCCTGACGCTAGGCCTCACTCAGGCCCTGTCCCACTCCCTAAGTCAGGCTCTGACGCTGTTCCTACCCGAAGCCCTGACACTCACTGCTCCTAAATTAGGTCCTGATGTGCTAAGTAACTAAGGTCTTGACACTATCCCTAGGTCATTTCCTGACACTCTCCCTAGACCTTAACCTAACCTTCTCTTTAGCTAATGTCGAGATTAGCTAAAGAGATTCTTTAGAACGAGATTCTTTCATCTTCTGAATATAGTTTTCTTCCAAACATAATTTTTATAGTGTTACTAACTTTAAACAACATGTACTCAACTGCTGTGGAATATTCCTTCATAGGAGCGTGCATGGTTCACTTCTGCATCTGCTTGAGGTGGTGTTCAGGTTGCTTTCAGCTGTAGATTCCCTTATGCTAGCTAAATCCCTGATTCTGTCCCTAAATGAGGCCCTGAATTTAGGTCCGAGGCCGTGAACCTGTCCCTAACTGAGGCCTGGAGGCTCGTCCTAATGCAGGCCCTGACACTGTCCCTAACTAAGGCTCTGACACTACACCTAACTCAGTCACTGACACCGTACCTAACAAAGGCTCTGATGCTAGTCCTAACTTAGGCCCTGACACTGCCTCTAACTAAGGCCCTGCTGCCGTCAATATCTGAACACTTGATATTATCCTGAGCTAATAGCCTGACCCATGTCTTACCAAGGTCCTGAAACTTTCCCAAAGTAAGCCCTGACGCTGTCCCTAAGTGAGGCCTTGAGGCTATCCCTAACGGAGGCCCTGATAATAGCTTTAACGAAGACCCTAATGCTGATCCTACAGAGGCCTTTATGCTGCTCCTAAGTCATGCCCTGATACTGTCCCTTACTCAGGCCCTAAAGATAGGCCTCACTTAGGCCCTGTTGCTGTACCTTACTTAGGCTCTGATGCTGTCCATACATCAAGCCCTGGCGCTGGTCCTGATTAAGGTGCTCACGCTGCTGCTAACTAAGGCCCTGATGCTCTCAATAACTAAGGTCTTCTCGTTATCCCTTGGTCATTTCCTTTCACTATCTCTGGCCTGGAACCTGACTCTGTCCCGAGATAATCTCCTGCATCTTATGCGAACTGAAACCCTCATGCTCTCCCTAACTAAGGCCCTGACTACTCCTAACTAAGGCCATGACACTGAATCTAACAAAGGCCCGCAATCTGTCCTTAATAGAGGCCCTGCTGCCAGCAAAAACTAAAATCCTGACACTCTCCTGAGCTAATATCCTGACTCATTTCTAACCAAGGTCCTGACACTGTCCCTAAGAAAGCCCTGTGGCTGTCTTTAAGTGAAGACCTGAGGCTGTCTGTAACTCAGACCCTGAAGCTTTCCCTAACTGAGGCCTTGACGCTGTGACTAACTAGGGCTCCGGTCATGTCTTTACCTAAGAGCCTAAAGCTGATCCAACAAAGGCACTGATGCTGCTCCTAAGTCATTCCCTGACAGTGTCCCCAGCTAAGGGCCTGACATTAGGCCTCACTCAGGCCCTGTCGCTCTCCCTAAGTCAGGCCCTGATGCTGTCCCTACCTGAAGCCCTAACACTGCTTCTGAAGAAGTCCCTGAGAGTCTCAGTAACAAAGGTCTTCACACTATCCTTAGGTCATTTGCTGACACGATTCCAAGCCTTTACCCTAACCCTGTCCCGAGCTAATGTCCTACCTCGTATGCTAACTAAAGACCTTATGCTGTGCCTAATTCAGGCACTGAATTTAGTCCCAAGGCCGCTAGACTGTCCCTAACTCGGCTCGATGCCCTTATCGTCACAATGTTCCATGACCACTGTCATCACAATGCTCCACGCCCTTGTCATCACAATGCTCCTTGGCGCTGGTCATCACAATGATCCAGAGCCTTAGCGCTTGAGTTGGGAGTAGTATCATTGCCTCAGTTAGGGACACTGTCATTGCCTGAATTGGGAGTAGTGTCAGAGCCTTATTTAGGGACAGCGCCAGGGCGAGTTGGGAGTAGTGCCAATGCCTTAGTTAGGGACAGTGCCAGTGCTTGCATTGGGAGTAGTGTCAGGGCCATAGTTAGGGACAGTGTCAGTGGCTGAGATGGGAATAGTGTCAGGGCCTTAGTTACGGACATTGTCAGTGCCTAAGTTGGGATTTTTGTCAGGGTCTTTATTATGGACAGTGTCAGGGCCTGAGTTAAGAGTAGTGTCAAGGCCTTAATTTGGAAGAGTGTCAGTGTCTCAGTTTGGAGTAGTGTCAGACCCTTAGTTAGGAACAGCGTCAGTGCCTGAGTTGGGAGTAGTGACATGGCCTAAGTTATGGACAGTGTCAGGGTCTGAGTTAGGAATAGTCTCAGGACCTTAGTTAGGGACAGTGTCAGGGACTGTGTTAGGAATAGTGTCAGGGCCTAAGTTAGGAGTAGTCTGAGACCGGTAGTTAGGAACAGTGTTAGGGCCTGAGTTGTGAGTAGTTTCAGGGCCGTAGTTAGAGAAAGTGTCAGTGCCGGAGTTGGCAGTTATGTCAGGGCCTTAGTTAGTGACAGTGTCAGTGCCTGAGTTGGGAGTAGTGTCAGGGCCTAGTTAGGGACAGTGTCAGTGCCTGAGTTGGAAGTAGTGTCGGGGCATTAGGGACAGTGTCAGTGGCTGAGATGGGAGTAGTGTCAGGGTCTTAGTTAGGGAGAGTGTCAGTGCCTGAGTTGGGAATAGTCTCAGGGTCTTTTTTGGGACAGCATCAGGGCATGAGTTAAAAGTAGTGTCAAGGCCTTAGTTAGGGAGAGTGTCAGTGCCTGTGTTGGGAGTAGTATCAGGCCCTTCGTTAGGGACAGTGTCAGGGTCTGAGGTAGAAGTAGTCTCAGGGCCTTAGTTAGGTAGCGTGTCAGTGCCTAAGTAAGTAGTAGTGTGAGGGCCTTAGTTAGGGACAGTGTCAATGCCTGTGTTGGGAGTAGTGTCAGAGCCTTAGTTAGGGATAGCATCAGTGCCTGAGTTAGGAGTAGTGTGATGGCCGTAGTTAGGGACACTCTCAGTGCCAGAGTTGGGGGAAGTGGCAGGCCTTTGTTAGGGACTGTGCCAGGGCCTGAGTTAAGAGGAGTGTCAAGTCCTTAGTTAGGGACAGTGTTAGTGCCTGAGTTGAGAGTAATGTCAGGGCCTTAGTTAGGGACAATGTCAGTGCCTAGTTTGGGAGTAGTGTCAGGGCCTTAGTTAGGGACAGTGTCAGTGCCTGAGTTGGGAGTACTGTCAGGGCGTATTTCGGGACAGTCTCAGTGCCTATGTTGGGATTAGTGTCAGGGCCTTTGTTAGGAACAATGTCAGTGCCTGAGTTGGGAGTTGTGTCAGGACATTAGTAAGTGCCTGAGTTAGGAGAAGTGTCAGGGCTGTAGTTAGGGATAGTGTCAGTGCCTGAGTTGGAGGTAGTGTCAGGGCCTTAGGGACAGTGTCAGTGGCTGAGATGGGAGTCGTGTCAGGGCCTTAGTTAGGGACAGTGTCAGTGCCTGAGTTGGGAGTAGTGTCAGGGCCTTAGTTAGGGACAGTGTCAGTGCCTGAGTTGGGAGTAATATCAGTGCCTTAGTTAGGGACAGTGTCAGGGCCTGAATTGGGAGTAGTCTCTGGGCCGTAGTTAGGAACAGTGTCAGTGACTGAGTTGGGAGTACTCTCAGGGTCTTAGTTAAGGACAGTGTCAGGGCATGAGTTAAGTACTGTGTCAAAGCCTTAGTTACGGAGAGTGCCAGTTGTTGAGTTAAGAGAAGTGTAATGGCCTTATTTAGTGACAGTGTCAGTGCCTGAGTTGGGAATAGTGTCAGGGCCATAGTTAGGGATGGTGTCAGTTGCTGAGATGGAAGTAGTGTCAGGCCCTTAGTTACGGACAGTGCCAGGGCCTGAGTTGGGATTAGTTTCAGGGTCTTTATTATGGACTGTGTCAGGGCCTGAGTTAAGAGTAGTGTCAAGGCCTTAAATTGATAGAGTGTCACTGTCTGAGTTGGGAGGAGTGTCAGACCCTTAGTTAAGGGACAGCGTCAGTGTCTGAGTTAGGAATAGTGCCAGAGCCTAAGTTACGGACAGTGCCAGGGCCTGAGTTAGGAGTAGTCTGAGACCGGTAGTTAGTAACAGTGTAAGGGCCTGAGTTGTGAGTAGTTTCAGGGCCTTAGTAAGCGAAAGTGTCAATGCCGGAATTGGGAGTAATGTCAGGGCTTACTTAGGGAGAGTGTCAGTGCCTGAGGTGGAAGTAGTATCAGGGCCTTAGTTAAGGACAGTGTCAGTGCCTGAGTTCGGAGTACTGTCAGGGCATATTTCGGGACAGTCTCAGTGCCTATTTTGGGAGTAGTGTCACGGCCTTAGTTAGTGATATTGTCAGTGCCTGAGTAAGGAGTAGTATCCGGGCCTTAGTTAGGGACAGTGTCAGTTGCTTAGTTAGGAGTAGTGTCAGGGCCTAAGGTAGGGCCAGTGTCAGTGCCTGAGTCAGGAGTAGAGTCAGGGCCTAAGTTAGGGACAGTGTCATTGCTTGAGATAGGAGTAGTGTCAGGGCCTTAGTTAGGAGTAGCATCAGTGCCTTCGTTAGGTATTGTATCAGCGCCTCAGTTAGGAATAGTTTCAGGGCCTTATTTAGGGACAGTGTTAGTGCCTGAGTTAGGAGTTGTGTCGGCCTTAGTTAGGGACCTTTTCAGGGCCTGAGTTAGGAGTAATGTCAGGGCCTTCCTTAAGTATTGTGTCAGCGCCTGAGTTAGGAATAGTGTCAGGGCCTTAGTTAGGGACACAGTCAGGGCATGATTTCGGAGTGGTGTTAGGGCATGAGCTATGAATAGTGTCAGGGCCTTAGTTAGTGACAGTGTCAGTGCTGAGTTTGGAGTAGTATCAGGGCCTTAGTTAGAGACAGTGTCAGGGCCTGAGTTAGGTGTATGTCAGGGCCTTAGTTAGGGACAGTGTCAGTGCCTGATTTAGGAGTAGTGTCAGAGGCTTTGTTAGGGACAGTGTCAGGGCCTGAGTTAAGAGTAGTGTCACAGCTTTAGTTAGGACCAGTGTCAGGGCCTTAGTTAAGTCCAACATCAGCGCCTATGATAGGAATCAGATCAGGACCTGTGTTACAGGTAATGTCAGGGCCTTATTTAAGAACAGTGTCAGGGCCTGAGTCCTGACTTACTCCTTACTCTCCTCACTAAGGACTTTTGACACTACTGCTAATTCAGGCCCTGATAATGTCCCTAACTAAGGCCCTGACACTTTCCCTGGCTAAGGCCCTGAACTTCTCCTAAGTCAGGCCTTGATACTGTCCCTAACAATGGCCCTGACACTACACCTAACTGAGGCCCCGACATGCTACCTAACAAAGGCTTTGTTGCTAGTCCAAACTAAAGCCCTAAAATTGGTCCTAAATAAGGCCTTGACACTAATCGTAACTCAGGCCCTAAAACTCTCCCTAACTAAGGCCCTGATAGTATGCCTAACTCAGGCCCTCATACGATTCCTAACAATGGCTCTGATGCTAGTCCAAACTAAGGCCCTGAAATTGGTCCTCAATAAGGCCTTGACACTACTCCTAACTCAGTCCCTTCCACTGTACCTAACAAAGTCTCTGATGCGAGGCCTAACTCAGGCCCTGAAACCGTCTGTAACTAAGGCCCTGCTGCCATCACTATCAAAAGTCCTGCCATTATCCTGAGCTACTATCCTGACCTATGTCTTTCCAAGGTCCTGAAACTGTCCCAAAGTAAGCCCTGACGCTGTCCCTAAGTGAAGACCTGAGGCTGTCCCTAACTCAGGCCCTGAAGCTTTCCTTAACTGAAGCCTTGAAGCTGTGACTAATTCAGGCCCTGATCATGTACCTAACGAAGACCTTAATGCTGATCCAGCAAAGACGCTGATGCTGCTCCAAAGTCATGCCCTGACAGTGTGCCCAGCTAAGGGCCTGATGCTAAGCCTCACTCAGGCCCTGTCGCTCTCCCTAAGTCAGGCCCTGACACTGTCACTAACTAAGGCCCTGACTCTACTCCTAATTCAGTCCCGTACATTGTATCTAACAAAGGCTCTGATGCTAGTCGTAACTCAGGGCCTGACACTGTCTCTAACCAAGGCCTGCTGCCATCAACATCCAAAGTCCTGACATTATCCGGAGCTAATAACCTGACCCATGTCTGACCAAGGTCCTGAAACTGTCCCAAAGTAAGCCCTGACGCTGTCCCTAAGTGAGGCCCTGAAGCTTTCCCTAACTAACTCAGGCCTTGATGCTGTGACTAACTCAGACCCTGATCATGACTTTAACTAAGACCCTAAGGCTGATCCAACAGAGGCCCTGATGCTGCTCCTAAGTCATGCCCCGATAGTGTCCCCCACTAAGTGTCTGATGCTAGGCCTCACTCAGACCCTATCGCTCTCCCTAAGTCAGGCTCTGATGCTGTCCCTACCTGAACCCCTAACACTGGTTCTGAATATGGCCCTGAGAGTCTCCGTAACAAAGGTCTTCACACTATCCTTAGGTCATTTCCTGACACTTTCCCTAGATGTTAAACTGACACGGTCACTAGCTAATGTCCTGCCTCTTATGCTAACTGAAGCCCTTAGGCTGTGCCTACCTCAGGCACGGAATTTAGTCCCAAGACCATGAACCTGTCCCGAACGAAGGCCTAGATGCTCGCCCTACATCCGGCCCTGACACTGTCCCTAACTAAGGCCCTAACACTATTGCTAACTGAGGATCTGACACTGGACCTATCAGAGGCCCGCTACTCCTAACTAACGCCTTGAAACTTTCCCTAACGTAGGCGCTGCTACCATCAATATCTAAAGTCCTGACATTATCCTGAGCTAATACCCTGACCCATGTCTTACCAAGGTCCTGAAACTCTCCCAAAGTTAGCCCTGACACTGTCCCTAAGTGAGGCCCTGAGGCTGTCCCTCACAGAGGTCCTGATAATGTCTTGAACGAAACTCTAATGCTGATCTTACAGAGACCCTTATGTTGATCCTATGTCATGCCCTGACGCTGTCCGTAGCTAAGGCCCTGACTCTAGGCATCACTCAGGCCCTGTCGCTCTCCCTAAGTCAGGCTAAGACTCTGTCCCTACCTGAAGCCCTGACACTGGGCCTAAATTAGGCACTGATGCTCTAATTAGCTATGGTCTTGCCACTCTCCCTAGGTCATTTCCTGACACTATCCCTAGATCTTAACCTAAACTTGTCTTTAGCTATTGTCGAGCCTCTTATGCTAACTAAATCCCTGATGCTGTCTCGAACTAAGAGCCTGAAATTAGTCCCGAGGCCGTCAAGCTGTCCCTAACTGAGGTTGGAGGCTCATCCTAACTGAGGCGCTGACACTGTCCCTAACTAAAGCCCTGACACTACACCTAACTCAGTCCCTGACACTGTACTTTACAAGGGCTCTGATGCTAGTCCTAACTCAGGCCCTGACACTGTCTCGAAGTAAGGCTCAGAATTTGCCCCTAATATAGGCCCTGCTGTCAGCAATAACTAAAAACTGGACACTAGCCTGAGTTAATATCCTGACATATTTCTAACCAAGGTCCTGACACTGTCCCTAAGAAAGCCCTGTCGCTGTCCCTATGTTAAGAACTGAGGCTGTCCCTAACTCAGGCCCTGAAGCTTTCCCTAACTGAGGCCTTGAAGCTGTGACTAAGTCAGGCCCTGATCATATCTCTAACAAAGACGCTAAGGCTGATCCAACAGAGGCGCTGATTCTGTTCCTAAGTCATGCCCTGACAGTGTCCTCAGCTAAGGGCCTGACGCTAGGCCTCACTCAGGCCCTGTCGCTCTGCCTAAGTCAGGCTCTGATGCTGTCCCTACCTGAAGCCCTGACACTGGTTCTAAATAAGGATCTGATACTCTCAGTAACTAAGGTTTTGACACTATGCTTAGGTCCTTTCCTGACACTCTCCCTAGACCATAACCTGAGCCTGTCCCTAGGAAGTGTCGTGCCTCTTATGCTAACTACAGCCCTGCTGCTGTCCTTAACTAAGGGCCTAAAATTACTCTCGAGGCTGTGACCCTGTCCGTACCTAAGGCCTCGATGTTCGTCCTAATTCAGGGCCTGACACTGTCCCTAACTAAGGCCCTGCTGCCGTCAATAGCTAAAGTCCTGACACTATCCTGAGCTAATTTCTTGACCCATCTCTTACCAAGGTCCTGAAACTGTCCCTAAGGAAGCCCTGATGCTGTCTCGAAGTGAGGCCTTGAGGCTGTCCCTAACAGAGGCCCTGATAATATCTTTAACATAGCCCCTGAGGCTGATCCTACCATGGCTCTTAGGCTGCTCCTAAGTCGTGCCTTGACACTGTCTCTAGCTAAGGCCCTGACGCTAGGCCTCACTCAGGCCCTGTCCCACTCCCTAAGTCAGGCTCTGACGCTGTTCCTACCCGAAGCCCTGACACTCACTGCTCCTAAATTAGGCCCTGATGTGCTAAGTAACTAAGGTCTTGACACTATCCCTAGGTCATTTCCTGACACTCTCCCTAGACCTTAACCTAACCTTCTCTTTAGCTAATGTCGAGATTAGCTAAAGAGATTCTTTAGAACGAGATTCTTTCATCTTCTGAATATAGTTTTCTTCCAAACATAATTTTTATAGTGTTACTAACTTTAAACAACATGTACTCAACTGCTGTGGAATATTCCTTCATAGGAGCGTGCATGGTTCACTTCTGCATCTGCTTGAGGTGGTGTTCAGGTTGCTTTCAGCTGTAGATTCCCTTATGCTAGCTAAATCCCTGATTCTGTCCCTAAATGAGGCCCTGAATTTAGGTCCGAGGCCGTGAACCTGTCCCTAACTGAGGCCTGGAGGCTCGTCCTAATGCAGGCCCTGACACTGTCCCTAACTAAGGCTCTGACACTACACCTAACTCAGTCACTGACACCGTACCTAACAAAGGCTCTGATGCTAGTCCTAACTTAGGCCCTGACACTGCCTCTAACTAAGGCCCTGCTGCCGTCAATATCTGAACTCCTGATATTATCCTGAGCTAATAGCCTGACCCATGTCTTACCAAGGTCCTGAAACTTTCCCAAAGTAAGCCCTGACGCTGTCCCTAAGTGAGGCCTTGAGGCTATCCCTAACGGAGGCCCTGATAATAGCTTTAACGAAGACCCTAATGCTGATCCTACAGAGGCCTTTATGCTGCTCCTAAGTCATGCCCTGATACTGTCCCTTACTCAGGCCCTAAAGATAGGCCTCACTTAGGCCCTGTTGCTGTACCTTACTTAGGCTCTGATGCTGTCCATACATCAAGCCCTGGCGCTGGTCCTGATTAAGGTGCTCACGCTGCTGCTAACTAAGGCCCTGATGCTCTCAATAACTAAGGTCTTCTCGTTATCCCTTGGTCATTTCCTTTCACTATCTCTGGCCTGGAACCTGACTCTGTCCCGAGATAATCTCCTGCATCTTATGCGAACAGAAAACCTCATGCTCTCCCTAACTAAGGCCCTGACTACTCCTAACTAAGGCCATGACACTGAATCTAAGAAAGGCCCGGAATCTGTCCTTAATAGAGGCCCTGCGGCCAGCAAAAACTAAAATCCTGACACTCTCCTGAGCTAATATCCTGACTCATTTCTAACCAAGGTCCTGACACTGTCCCTAAGAAAGCCCTGTGGCTGTCTTTAAGTGAAGACCTGAGGCTGTCTGTAACTCAGACCCTGAAGCTTTCCCTAACTGAGGCCTTGACGCTGTGACTAACTAGGGCTCCGGTCATGTCTTTACCTAAGAGCCTAAAGCTGATCCAACAAAGGCACTGATGCTGCTCCTAAGTCATTCCCTGACAGTGTCCCCAGCTAAGGGCCTGACATTAGGCCTCACTCAGGCCCTGTCGCTCTCCCTAAGTCAGGCCCTGATGCTGTCCCTACCTGAAGCCCTAACACTGCTTCTGAAGAAGTCCCTGAGAGTCTCAGTAACAAAGGTCTTCACACTATCCTTAGGTCATTTGCTGACACGATTCCAAGCCTTTACCCTAACCCTGTCCCGAGCTAATGTCCTACCTCGTATGCTAACTAAAGACCTTATGCTGTGCCTAATTCAGGCACTGAATTTAGTCCCAAGGCCGCTAGACTGTCCCTAACTCGGCTCGATGCCCTTATCGTCACAATGTTCCATGACCACTGTCATCACAATGCTCCACGCCCTTGTCATCACAATGCTCCTTGGCGCTGGTCATCACAATGATCCAGAGCCTTAGTGCTTGAGTTGGGAGTAGTATCATTGCCTCAGTTAGGGACACTGTCATTGCCTGAATTGGGAGTAGTGTCAGAGCCTTATTTAGGGACAGCGCCAGGGCGAGTTGGGAGTAGTGCCAATGCCTTAGTTAGGGACAGCGCCAGTGCTTGCATTGGGAGTAGTGTCAGGGCCATAGTTAGGGACAGTGTCAGTGGCTGAGATGGGAATAGTGTCAGGGCCTTAGTTACGGACATTGTCAGTGCCTAAGTTGGGATTTTTGTCAGGGTCTTTATTATGGACAGTGTCAGGGCCTGAGTTAAGAGTAGTGTCAAGGCCTTAATTTGGAAGAGTGTCAGTGTCTCAGTTTGGAGTAGTGTCAGACCCTTAGTTAGGAACAGCGTCAGTGCCTGAGTTGGGAGTAGTGACATGGCCTAAGTTATGGACAGTGTCAGGGTCTGAGTTAGGAATAGTCTCAGGACCTTAGTTAGGGACAGTGTCAGGGACTGTGTTAGGAATAGTGTCAGGGCCTAAGTTAGGAGTAGTCTGAGACCGGTAGTTAGGAACAGTGTCAGGGCCTGAGTTGTGAGTAGTTTCAGGGCCGTAGTTAGAGAAAGTGTCAGTGCCGGAGTTGGCAGTTATGTCAGGGCCTTAGTTAGTGACAGTGTCAGTGCCTGAGTTGGGAGTAGTGTCAGGGCCTAGTTAGGGACAGTGTCAGTGCCTGAGTTGGAAGTAGTGTCGGGGCATTAGGGACAGTGTCAGTGGCTGAGATGGGAGTAGTGTCAGGGTCTTAGTTAGGGAGAGTGTCAGTGCCTGAGTTGGGAATAGTCTCAGGGTCTTTTTTGGGACAGCATCAGGGCATGAGTTAAAAGTAGTGTCAAGGCCTTAGTTAGGGAGAGTGTCAGTGCCTGTGTTGGGAGTAGTATCAGGCCCTTCGTTAGGGACAGTGTCAGGGTCTGAGGTAGAAGTAGTCTCAGGGCCTTAGTTAGGTAGCGTGTCAGTGCCTAAGTAAGTAGTAGTGTGAGGGCCTTAGTTAGGGACAGTGTCAATGCCTGTGTTGGGAGTAGTGTCAGAGCCTTAGTTAGGGATAGCATCAGTGCCTGAGTTAGGAGTAGTGTGATGGCCGTAGTTAGGGACACTCTCAGTGCCAGAGTTGGGGGAAGTGGCAGGCCTTTGTTAGGGACTGTGCCAGGGCCTGAGTTAAGAGGAGTGTCAAGTCCTTAGTTAGGGACAGTGTTAGTGCCTGAGTTGAGAGTAATGTCAGGGCCTTAGTTAGGGACAATGTCAGTGCCTAGTTTGGGAGTAGTGTCAGGGCCTTAGTTAGGGACAGTGTCAGTGCCTGAGTTGGGAGTACTGTCAGGGCGTATTTCGGGACAGTCTCAGTGCCTATG
This sequence comes from Balaenoptera acutorostrata, assembly GCF_949987535.1. NCBI lineage: Eukaryota > Metazoa > Chordata > Mammalia > Artiodactyla > Balaenopteridae > Balaenoptera > Balaenoptera acutorostrata. Next base: position 25,512 of record NW_026646504.1, read on the forward strand.
TTGGGATTAGTGTCAGGGCCTTTGTTAGGAACAATGTCAGTGCCTGAGTTGGGAGTTGTGTCAGGACATTAGTAAGTGCCTGAGTTAGGAGAAGTGTCAGGGCTGTAGTTAGGGATAGTGTCAGTGCCTGAGTTGGAGGTAGTGTCAGGGCCTTAGGGACAGTGTCAGTGGCTGAGATGGGAGTCGTGTCAGGGCCTTAGTTAGGGACAGTGTCAGTGCCTGAGTTGGGAGTAGTGTCAGGGCCTTAGTTAGGGACAGTGTCAGTGCCTGAGTTGGGAGTAATATCAGTGCCTTAGTTAGGGACAGTGTCAGGGCCTGAATTGGGAGTAGTCTCTGGGCCGTAGTTAGGAACAGTGTCAGTGACTGAGTTGGGAGTACTCTCAGGGTCTTAGTTAAGGACAGTGTCAGGGCATGAGTTAAGTATTGTGTCAAAGCCTTAGTTACGGAGAGTGCCAGTTGTTGAGTTAAGAGAAGTGTAATGGCCTTATTTAGTGACAGTGTCAGTGCCTGAGTTGGGAATAGTGTCAGGGCCATAGTTAGGGATGGTGTCAGTTGCGGAGATGGAAGTAGTGTCAGGCCCTTAGTTACGGACAGTGCCAGGGCCTGAGTTGGGATTAGTTTCAGGGTCTTTATTATGGACTGTGTCAGGGCCTGAGTTAAGAGTAGTGTCAAGGCCTTAAATTGATAGAGTGTCACTGTCTGAGTTGGGAGGAGTGTCAGACCCTTAGTTAAGGGACAGCGTCAGTGTCTGAGTTAGGAATAGTGCCAGAGCCTAAGTTACGGACAGTGCCAGGGCCTGAGTTAGGAGTAGTCTGAGACCGGTAGTTAGTAACAGTGTAAGGGCCTGAGTTGTGAGTAGTTTCAGGGCCTTAGTAAGCGAAAGTGTCAATGCCGGAATTGGGAGTAATGTCAGGGCTTACTTAGGGAGAGTGTCAGTGCCTGAGGTGGAAGTAGTATCAGGGCCTTAGTTAAGGACAGTGTCAGTGCCTGAGTTCGGAGTACTGTCAGGGCATATTTCGGGACAGTCTCAGTGCCTATTTTGGGAGTAGTGTCACGGCCTTAGTTAGTGATATTGTCAGTGCCTGAGTAAGGAGTAGTATCCGGGCCTTAGTTAGGGACAGTGTCAGTTGCTTAGTTAGGAGTAGTGTCAGGGCCTAAGGTAGGGCCAGTGTCAGTGCCTGAGTCAGGAGTAGAGTCAGGGCCTAAGTTAGGGACAGTGTCATTGCTTGAGATAGGAGTAGTGTCAGGGCCTTAGTTAGGAGTAGCATCAGTGCCTTCGTTAGGTATTGTATCAGCGCCTCAGTTAGGAATAGTTTCAGGGCCTTATTTAGGGACAGTGTTAGTGCCTGAGTTAGGAGTTGTGTCGGCCTTAGTTAGGGACCTTTTCAGGGCCTGAGTTAGGAGTAATGTCAGGGCCTTCCTTAAGTATTGTGTCAGCGCCTGAGTTAGGAATAGTGTCAGGGCCTTAGTTAGGGACATTGTCAGGGCATGATTTCGGAGTTGTGTTAGGGCGTGAGCTATGAATAGTGTCAGGGCCTTAGTTAGTGACAGTGTCAGTGCTGAGTTTGGAGTAGTATCAGGGCCTTAGTTAGAGACAGTGTCAGGGCCTGAGTTAGGTGTATGTCAGGGCCTTAGTTAGGGACAGTGTCAGTGCCTGATTTAGGAGTAGTGTCAGAGGCTTTGTTAGGGACAGTGTCAGGGCCTGAGTTAAGAGTAGTGTCACAGCTTTAGTTAGGACCAGTGTCAGGGCCTTAGTTAAGTCCAACATCAGCGCCTATGATAGGAATCAGATCAGGACCTGTGTTACAGGTAATGTCAGGGCCTTATTTAAGAACAGTGTCAAGGGGGCTTCCCTGGTGGCGCAGTGGTTGAGAGTCTGCCTGCTAATGCAGGGGACACGGGTTCGAGCCCTGGCCTGGGAGGATCCCACATGCCGCGGAGCGGCTGTGCCCGTGAGCCACAACTGCTGAGCCTGCGCGTCTGGAGCCTGTGCTCCGCGGCGAGAGAGGCCGCGGCGGTGAGAGGCCCGTGCATCGCGATGAAGAGTGGCCCCCGCTTGCCACAACTGGAGAAAGCCCTCGCACAGAAACGAAGACCCAACACAGCCAAAATCAATCAATCAATCAATCAATCAAAAAAAAAAAAAAGAACAGTGTCAGGGCCTGAGTCCTGACTTACTCCTTACTCTCCTCACTAAGGACTTTTGACACTACTGCTAATTCAGGCCCTGATAATGTCCCTAACTAAGGCCCTGACACTTTCCCTGGCTAAGGCCCTGAACTTCTCCTAAGTCAGGCCCTGATACTGTCCCTAACAATGGCCCTGACACTACACCTAACTGAGGCCCCGACATGCTACCTAACAAAGGCTTTGTTGCTAGTCCAAACTAAAGCCCTAAAATTGGTCCTAAATAAGGCCTTGACACTAATCGTAACTCAGGCCCTAAAACTCTCCCTAACTAAGGCCCTGATAGTATGCCTAACTCAGGCCCTCATACGATTCCTAACAATGGCTCTGATGCTAGTCCAAACTAAGGCCCTGAAATTGGTCCTCAATAAGGCCTTGACACTAATCCTAACTCAGGCCCTAGCACTGTCCCTAACTAGGTCTCAGACAGTACACCTAAATCAGACCCTGACACTGTCCCTAAGCAAGGCCCTGACACTACTCCTAACTCAGTCCCTTCCACTGTACCTAACAAAGTCTCTGATGCGAGGCCTAACTCAGGCCCTGAAACCGTCTGTAACTAAGGCCCTGCTGCCATCACTATCAAAAGTCCTGCCATTATCCTGAGCTACTATCCTGACCTATGTCTTTCCAAGGTCCTGAAACTGTCCCAAAGTAAGCCCTGACGCTGTCCCTAAGTGAAGACCTGAGGCTGTCCCTAACTCAGGCCCTGAAGCTTTCCTTAACTGAAGCCTTGAAGCTGTGACTAATTCAGGCCCTGATCATGTACCTAACGAAGACCTTAATGCTGATCCAGCAAAGACGCTGATGCTGCTCCAAAGTCATGCCCTGACAGTGTGCCCAGCTAAGGGCCTGATGCTAAGCCTCACTCAGGCCCTGTCGCTCTCCCTAAGTCAGGCCCTGACACTGTCACTAACTAAGGCCCTGACTCTACTCCTAATTCAGTCCCGTACATTGTATCTAACAAAGGCTCTGATGCTAGTCGTAACTCAGGGCCTGACACTGTCTCTAACCAAGGCCTGCTGCCATCAACATCGAAAGTCCTGACATTATCCGGAGCTAATAACCTGACCCATGTCTTACCAAGGTCCTGAAACTGTCCCAAAGTAAGCCCGGACGCTGTCCCTAAGTGAGGCCCTGAAGCTTTCCCTAACTAACTCAGGCCTTGATGCTGTGACTAACTCAGACCCTGATCATGACTTTAACTAAGACCCTAAGGCTGATCCAACAGAGGCCCTGATGCTGCTCCTAAGTCATGCCCCGATAGTGTCCCCCACTAAGTGTCTGATGCTAGGCCTCACTCAGACCCTATCGCTCTCCCTAAGTCAGGCTCTGATGCTGTCCCTACCTGAACCCCTAACACTGGTTCTGAATAAGGCCCTGAGAGTCTCCGTAACAAAGGTCTTCACACTATCCTTAGGTCATTTCCTGACACTTTCCCTAGATGTTAAACTGACACGGTCACTAGCTAATGTCCTGCCTCTTATGCTAACTGAAGCCCTTAGGCTGTGCCTACCTCAGGCACGGAATTTAGTCCCAAGACCATGAACCTGTCCCGAACGAAGGCCTAGATGCTCGCCCTACATCCGGCCCTGACACTGTCCCTAACTAAGGCCCTAACACTATTGCTAACTGAGGATCTGACACTGGACCTATCAGAGGCCCGCTACTCCTAACTAACGCCTTGAAACTTTCCCTAACGTAGGCGCTGCTACCATCAATATCTAAAGTCCTGACATTATCCTGAGCTAATACCCTGACCCATGTCTTACCAAGGTCCTGAAACTCTCCCAAAGTTAGCCCTGACACTGTCCCTAAGTGAGGCCCTGAGGCTGTCCCTCACAGAGGTCCTGATAATGTCTTGAACGAAACTCTAATGCTGATCTTACAGAGACCCTTATGTTGATACTATGTCATGCCCTGACGCTGTCCGTAGCTAAGGCCCTGACTCTAGGCATCACTCAGGCCCTGTCGCTCTCCCTAAGTCAGGCTAAGACTCTGTCCCTACCTGAAGCCCTGACACTGGGCCTAAATTAGGCACTGATGCTCTAATTAGCTATGGTCTTGCCACTATCCCTAGGTCATTTCCTGACACTATCCCTAGATCTTAACCTAAACTTGTCTTTAGCTATTGTCGAGCCTCTTATGCTAACTAAATCCCTGATGCTGTCTCGAACTAAGAGCCTGAAATTAGTCCCGAGGCCGTCAAGCTGTCCCTAACTGAGGTTGGAGGCTCATCCTAACTGAGGCGCTGACACTGTCCCTAACTAAAGCCCTGACACTGCACCTAACTCAGTCCCTGATACTGTACTTTACAAGGGCTCTGATGCTAGTCCTAACTCAGGCCCTGACACTGTCTCGAAGTAAGGCTCAGAATTTGCCCCTAATATAGGCCCTGCTGTCAGCAATAACTAAAAACTGGACACTAGCCTGAGTTAATATCCTGACATATTTCTAACCAAGGTCCTGACACTGTCCCTGAGAAAGCCCTGTCGCTGTCCCTATGTTAAGAACTGAGGCTGTCCCTAACTCAGGCCCTGAAGCTTTCCCTAACTGAGGCCTTGAAGCTGTGACTAAGTCAGGCCCTGATCATATCTCTAACAAAGACGCTAAGGCTGATCCAACAGAGGCGCTGATTCTGTTCCTAAGTCATGCCCTGACAGTGTCCTCAGCTAAGGGCCTGACGCTAGGCCTCACTCAGGCCCTGTCGCTCTGCCTAAGTCAGGCTCTGATGCTGTCCCTACCTGAAGCCCTGACACTGGTTCTAAATAAGGATCTGATACTCTCAGTAACTAAGGTTTTGACACTATGCTTAGGTCCTTTCCTGACACTCTCCCTAGACCATAACCTGAGCCTGTCCCTAGCAAATGTCGTGCCTCTTATGCTAACTACAGCCCTGCTGCTGTCCTTAACTAAGGGCCTAAAATTACTCTCGAGGCTGTGACCCTGTCCGTACCTAAGGCCTCGATGTTCGTCCTAATTCAGGGCCTGACACTGTCCCTAACTAAGGCCCTGCTGCCGTCAATAGCTAAAGTCCTGACACTATCCTGAGCTAATTTCTTGACCCATCTCTTACCAAGGTCCTGAAACTGTCCCTAAGGAAGCCCTGATGCTGTCTCGAAGTGAGGCCTTGAGGCTGTCCCTAACAGAGGCCCTGATAATATCTTTAACATAGCCCCTGAGGCTGATCCTACCATGGCTCTTAGGCTGCTCCTAAGTCATGCCTTGACACTGTCTCTAGCTAAGGCCCTGACGCTAGGCCTCACTCAGGCCCTGTCCCACTCCCTAAGTCAGGCTCTGACGCTGTTCCTACCCGAAGCCCTGACACTCACTGCTCCTAAATTAGGTCCTGATGTGCTAAGTAACTAAGGTCTTGACACTATCCCTAGGTCATTTCCTGACACTCTCCCTAGACCTTAACCTAACCTTCTCTTTAGCTAATGTCGAGATTAGCTAAAGAGATTCTTTAGAACGAGATTCTTTCATCTTCTGAATATAGTTTTCTTCCAAACATAATTTTTATAGTGTTACTAACTTTAAACAAAATGTACTCAACTGCTGTGGAATCTTCCTTCATAGGAGCGTGCATGGTTCACTTCTGCATCTGCTTGAGGTGGTGTTCAGGTTGCTTTCAGCTGTAGATTCCCTTATGCTAGCTAAATCCCTGATTCTGTCCCTAAATGAGGCCCTGAATTTAGGTCCGAGGCCGTGAACCTGTCCCTAACTGAGGCCTGGAGGCTCGTCCTAATGCAGGCCCTGACACTGTCCCTAACTAAGGCTCTGACACTACACCTAACTCAGTCACTGACACTGTACCTAACAAAGGCTCTGATGCTAGTCCTAACTTAGGCCCTGACACTGCCTCTAACTAAGGCCCTGCTGCCGTCAATATCTGAACACCTGATATTATCCTGAGCTAATAGCCTGACCCATGTCTTACCAAGGTCCTGAAACTTTCACAAAGTAAGCCCTGACGCTGTCCCTAAGTGAGGCCTTGAGGCTATCCCTAACGGAGGCCCTGATAATAGCTTTAACGAAGACCCTAATGCTGATCCTACAGAGGCCTTTATGCTGCTCCTAAGTCATGCCCTGATACTGTCCCTTACTCAGGCCCTAAAGATAGGCCTCACTTAGGCCCTGTTGCTGTACCTTACTTAGGCTCTGATGCTGTCCATACATCAAGCCCTGGCGCTGGTCCTGATTAAGGTGCTCACGCTGCTGCTAACTAAGGCCCTGATGCTCTCAATAACTAAGGTCTTCTCGTTATCCCTTGGTCATTTCCTTTCACTATCTCTGGCCTGGAACCTGACTCTGTCCCGAGATAATCTCCTGCATCTTATGCGAACTGAAACCCTCATGCTCTCCCTAACTAAGGCCCTGACTACTCCTAACTAAGGCCATGACACTGAATCTAACAAAGGCCCGGAATCTGTCCTTAATAGAGGCCCTGCGGCCAGCAAAAACTAAAATCCTGACACTCTCCTGAGCTAATATCCTGACTCATTTCTAACCAAGGTCCTGACACTGTCCCTAAGAAAGCCCTGTGGCTGTCTTTAAGTGAAGACCTGAGGCTGTCTGTAACTCAGACCCTGAAGCTTTCCCTAACTGAGGCCTTGACGCTGTGACTAACTAGGGCTCCGGTCATGTCTTTACCTAAGAGCCTAAAGCTGATCCAACAAAGGCACTGATGCTGCTCCTAAGTCATTCCCTGACAGTGTCCCCAGCTAAGGGCCTGACATTAGGCCTCACTCAGGCCCTGTCGCTCTCCCTAAGTCAGGCCCTGATGCTGTCCCTACCTGAAGCCCTAACACTGCTTCTGAAGAAGTCCCTGAGAGTCTCAGTAACAAAGGTCTTCACACTATCCTTAGGTCATTTGCTGACACGATTCCAAGCCTTTACCCTAACCCTGTCCCGAGCTAATGTCCTACCTCGTATGCTAACTAAAGACCTTATGCTGTGCCTAATTCAGGCACTGAATTTAGTCCCAAGTCCGCTAGACTGTCCCTAACTCGGCTCCATGCCCTTATCGTCACAATGTTCCATGACCACTGTCATCACAATGCTCCACGCCCTTGTCATCACAATGCTCCTTGGCGCTGGTCATCACAATGATCCAGAGCCTTAGTGCTTGAGTTGGGAGTAGTATCATTGCCTCAGTTAGGGACACTGTCATTGCCTGAATTGGGAGTAGTGTCAGAGCCTTAGTTAGGGACAGCGCCAGGGCGAGTTGGGAGTAGTGCCAATGCCTTAGTTAGGGACAGCGCCAGTGCTTGCATTGGGAGTAGTGTCAGGGCCATAGTTAGGGACAGTGTCAGTGGCTGAGATGGGAATAGTGTCAGGGCCTTAGTTACGGACATTGTCAGTGCCTAAGTTGGGATTTTTGTCAGGGTCTTTATTATGGACAGTGTCAGGGCCTGAGTTAAGAGTAGTGTCAAGGCCTTAATTTGGAAGAGTGTCAGTGTCTCAGTTTGGAGTAGTGTCAGACCCTTAGTTAGGAACAGCGTCAGTGCCTGAGTTGGGAGTAGTGACATGGCCTAAGTTATGGACAGTGTCAGGGTCTGAGTTAGGAAGAGTCTCAGGACCTTAGTTAGGGACAGTGTCAGGGACTGTGTTAGGAATAGTGTCAAGGCCTAAGTTAGGAGTAGTCTGAGACCGGTAGTTAGGAACAGTGTCAGGGCCTGAGTTGTGAGTAGTTTCAGGGCCGTAGTTAGAGAAAGTGTCAGTGCCGGAGTTGGCAGTTATGTCAGGGCCTTAGTTAGTGACAGTGTCAGTGCCTGAGTTGGGAGTAGTGTCAGGGCCTAGTTAGGGACAGTGTCAGTGCCTGAGTTGGAAGTAGTGTCAGGGCATTAGGGACAGTGTCAGTGGCTGAGATGGGAGTAGTGTCAGGGTCTTAGTTAGGGAGAGTGTCAGTGCCTGAGTTGGGAATAGTCTCAGGGTCTTTTTTGGGACAGCATCAGGGCATGAGTTAAAAGTAGTGTCAAGGCCTTAGTTAGGGAGAGTGTCAGTGCCTGTGTTGGGAGTAGTATCAGGCCCTTCGTTAGGGACAGTGTCAGGGTCTGAGGTAGAAGTAGTCTCAGGGCCTTAGTTAGGTAGCGTGTCAGTGCCTAAGTAAGTAGTAGTGTGAGGGCCTTAGTTAGGGACAGTGTCAATGCCTGTGTTGGGAGTAGTGTCAGAGCCTTAGTTAGGGATAGCATCAGTGCCTGAGTTAGGAGTAGTGTGATGGCCGTAGTTAGGGACACTCTCAGTGCCAGAGTTGGGGGAAGTGGCAGGCCTTTGTTAGGGACTGTGCCAGGGCCTGAGTTAAGAGGAGTGTCAAGTCCTTAGTTAGGGACAGTGTTAGTGCCTGAGTTGAGAGTAATGTCAGGGCCTTAGTTAGGGACAATGTCAGTGCCTAGTTTGGGAGTAGTGTCAGGGCCTTAGTTAGGGATAGTGTCAGTGCCTGAGTTGGGAGTACTGTCAGGGCGTATTTCGGGACAGTCTCAGTGCCTATGTTGGGATTAGTGTCAGGGCCTTTGTTAGGAACAATGTCAGTGCCTGAGTTGGGAGTTGTGTCAGGACATTAGTAAGTGCCTGAGTTAGGAGAAGTGTCAGGGCTGTAGTTAGGGATAGTGTCAGTGCCTGAGTTGGAGGTAGTGTCAGGGCCTTAGGGACAGTGTCAGTGGCTGAGATGGGAGTCATGTCAGGGCCTTAGTTAGGGACAGTGTCAGTGCCTGAGTTGGGAGTAGTGTCAGGGCCTTAGTTAGGGACAGTGTCAGTGCCTGAGTTGGGAGTAATATCAGTGCCTTAGTTAGGGACAGTGTCAGGGCCTGAATTGGGAGTAGTCTCTGGGCCGTAGTTAGGAACAGTGTCAGTGACTGAGTTGGGAGTACTCTCAGGGTCTTAGTTAAGGACAGTGTCAGGGCATGAGTTAAGTATTGTGTCAAAGCCTTAGTTACGGAGAGTGCCAGTTGTTGAGTTAAGAGAAGTGTAATGGCCTTATTTAGTGACAGTGTCAGTGCCTGAGTTGGGAATAGTGTCAGGGCCATAGTTAGGGATGGTGTCAGTTGCGGAGATGGAAGTAGTGTCAGGCCCTTAGTTACGGACAGTGCCAGGGCCTGAGTTGGGATTAGTTTCAGGGTCTTTATTATGGACTGTGTCAGGGCCTGAGTTAAGAGTAGTGTCAAGGCCTTAAATTGATAGAGTGTCACTGTCTGAGTTGGGAGGAGTGTCAGACCCTTAGTTAAGGGACAGCGTCAGTGTCTGAGTTAGGAATAGTGCCAGAGCCTAAGTTACGGACAGTGCCAGGGCCTGAGTTAGGAGTAGTCTGAGACCGGTAGTTAGTAACAGTGTAAGGGCCTGAGTTGTGAGTAGTTTCAGGGCCTTAGTAAGCGAAAGTGTCAATGCCGGAATTGGGAGTAATGTCAGGGCTTACTTAGGGAGAGTGTCAGTGCCTGAGGTGGAAGTAGTATCAGGGCCTTAGTTAAGGACAGTGTCAGTGCCTGAGTTCGGAGTACTGTCAGGGCATATTTCGGGACAGTCTCAGTGCCTATTTTGGGAGTAGTGTCACGGCCTTAGTTAGTGATATTGTCAGTGCCTGAGTAAGGAGTAGTATCCGGGCCTTAGTTAGGGACAGTGTCAGTTGCTTAGTTAGGAGTAGTGTCAGGGCCTAAGGTAGGGCCAGTGTCAGTGCCTGAGTCAGGAGTAGAGTCAGGGCCTAAGTTAGGGACAGTGTCATTGCTTGAGATAGGAGTAGTGTCAGGGCCTTAGTTAGGAGTAGCATCAGTGCCTTCGTTAGGTATTGTATCAGCGCCTCAGTTAGGAATAGTTTCAGGGCCTTATTTAGGGACAGTGTTAGTGCCTGAGTTAGGAGTTGTGTCGGCCTTAGTTAGGGACCTTTTCAGGGCCTGAGTTAGGAGTAATGTCAGGGCCTTCCTTAAGTATTGTGTCAGCGCCTGAGTTAGGAATAGTGTCAGGGCCTTAGTTAGGGACATTGTCAGGGCATGATTTCGGAGTTGTGTTAGGGCGTGAGCTATGAATAGTGTCAGGGCCTTAGTTAGTGACAGTGTCAGTGCTGAGTTTGGAGTAGTATCAGGGCCTTAGTTAGAGACAGTGTCAGGGCCTGAGTTAGGTGTATGTCAGGGCCTTAGTTAGGGACAGTGTCAGTGCCTGATTTAGGAGTAGTGTCAGAGGCTTTGTTAGGGACAGTGTCAGGGCCTGAGTTAAGAGTAGTGTCACAGCTTTAGTTAGGACCAGTGTCAGGGCCTTAGTTAAGTCCAACATCAGCGCCTATGATAGGAATCAGATCAGGACCTGTGTTACAGGGAATGTCAGGGCCTTATTTAAGAACAGTGTCAGGGCCTGAGTCCTGACTTACTCCTTACTCTCCTCACTAAGGACTTTTGACACTACTGCTAATTCAGGCCCTGATGATGTCCCTAACTAAGGCCCTGACACTTTCCCTGGCTAAGGCCCTGAACTTCTCCTAAGTCAGGCTCTGATACTGTCCCTAACAATGGCCCTGACACTACACCTAACTGAGGCCCCGACATGCTACCTAACAAAGGCTTTGTTGCTAGTCCAAACTAAAGCCCTAAAATTGGTCCTAAATAAGGCCTTGACACTAATCGTAACTCAGGCCCTAAAACTCTCCCTAACTAAGGCCCTGATAGTATGCCTAACTCAGGCCCTCATACAATTCCTAACAATGGCTCTGATGCTAGTCCAAACTAAGGCCCTGAAATTGGTCCTCAATAAGGCCTTGACACTAATCCTAACTCAGGCCCTAGCACTGTCCCTAACTAGGTCTCAGACAGTACACCTAAATCAGACCCTGACACTGTCCCTAAGCAAGGCCCTGACACTACTCCTAACTCAGTCCCTTCCACTGTACCTAACAAAGTCTCTGATGCGAGGCCTAACTCAGGCCCTGAAACCGTCTGTAACTAAGGCCCTGCTGCCATCACTATCAAAAGTCCTGCCATTATCCTGAGCTACTATCCTGACCTATGTCTTTCCAAGGTCCTGAAACTGTCCCAAAGTAAGCCCTGACGCTGTCCCTAAGTGAAGACCTGAGGCTCTCCCTAACTCAGGCCCTGAAGCTTTCCTTAACTGAAGCCTTGAAGCTGTGACTAATTCAGGCCCTGATCATGTACCTAACGAAGACCTTAATGCTGATCCAGCAAAGACGCTGATGCTGCTCCAAAGTCATGCCCTGACAGTGTGCCCAGCTAAGGGCCTGATGCTAAGCCTCACTCAGGCCCTGTCGCTCTCCCTAAGTCAGGCCCTGACACTGTCACTAACTAAGGCCCTGACTCTACTCCTAATTCAGTCCCGTACATTGTATCTAACAAAGGCTCTGATGCTAGTCGTAACTCAGGGCCTGACCCTGTCTCTAACCAAGGCCTGCTGCCATCAACATCGAAAGTCCTGACATTATCCGGAGCTAATAACCTGACCCATGTCTTACCAAGGTCCTGAAACTGTCCCAAAGTAAGCCCGAACGCTGTCCCTAAGTGAGGCCCTGAAGCTTTCCCTAACTAACTCAGGCCTTGATGCTGTGACTAACTCAGACCCTGATCATGACTTTAACTAAGACCCTAAGGCTGATCCAACAGAGGCCCTGATGCTGCTCCTAAGTCATGCCCCGATAGTGTCCCCCACTAAGTGTCTGATGCTAGGCCTCACTCAGACCCTATCGCTCTCCCTAAGTCAGGCTCTGATGCTGTCCCTACCTGAACCCCTAACACTGGTTCTGAATAAGGCCCTGAGAGTCTCCGTAACAAAGGTCTTCACACTATCCTTAGGTCATTTCCTGACACTTTCCCTAGATGTTAAACTGACACGGTCACTAGCTAATGTCCTGCCTCTTATGCTAACTGAAGCCCTTAGGCTGTGCCTACCTCAGGCACGGAATTTAGTCCCAAGACCATGAACCTGTCCCGAACGAAGGCCTAGATGCTCGCCCTACATCCGGCCCTGACACTGTCCCTAACTAAGGCCCTAACACTATTGCTAACTGAGGATCTGACACTGGACCTATCAGAGGCCCGCTACTCCTAACTAACGCCTTGAAACTTTCCCTAACGTAGGCGCTGCTACCATCAATATCTAAAGTCCTGACATTATCCTGAGCTAATACCCTGACCCATGTCTTACCAAGGTCCTGAAACTCTCCCAAAGTTAGCCCTGACACTGTCCCTAAGTGAGGCCCTGAGGCTGTCCCTCACAGAGGTCCTGATAATGTCTTGAACGAAACTCTAATGCTGATCTTACAGAGACCCTTATGTTGATCCTATGTCATGCCCTGACGCTGTCCGTAGCTAAGGCCCTGACTCTAGGCATCACTCAGGCCCTGTCGCTCTCCCTAAGTCAGGCTAAGACTCTGTCCCTACCTGAAGCCCTGACACTGGGCCTAAATTAGGCACTGATGCTCTAATTAGCTATGGTCTTGCCACTCTCCCTAGGTCATTTCCTGACACTATCCCTAGATCTTAACCTAAACTTGTCTTTAGCTATTGTCGAGCCTCTTATGCTAACTAAATCCCTGATGCTGTCTCGAACTAAGAGCCTGAAATTAGTCCCGAGGCCGTCAAGCTGTCCCTAACTGAGGTTGGAGGCTCATCCTAACTGAGGCGCTGACACTGTCCCTAACTAAAGCCCTGACACTGCACCTAACTCAGTCCCTGACACTGTACTTTACAAGGGCTCTGATGCTAGTCCTAACTCAGGCCCTGACACTGTCTCGAAGTAAGGCTCAGAATTTGCCCCTAATATAGGCCCTGCTGTCAGCAATAACTAAAAACGGGACACTAGCCTGAGTTAATATCCTGACATATTTCTAACCAAGGTCCTGACACTGTCCCTGAGAAAGCCCTGTCGCTGTCCCTATGTTAAGAACTGAGGCTGTCCCTAACTCAGGCCCTGAAGCTTTCCCTAACTGAGGCCTTGAAGCTGTGGCTAAGTCAGGCCCTTATCATATCTGTAACAAAGACGCTAAGGCTGATCCAACAGAGGCGCTGATTCTGTTCCTAAGTCAGGCCCTGACAGTGTCCTCAGCTAAGGGCCTGACGCTAGGCCTCACTCAGGCCCTGTCGCTCTGCCTAAGTCAGGCTCTGATGCTGTCCCTACCTGAAGCCCTGACACTGGTTCTAAATAAGGATCTGATACTCTCAGTAACTAAGGTTTTGACACTATGCTTAGGTCCTTTCCTGACACTCTCCCTAGACCATAACCTGAGCCTGTCCCTAGGAAGTGTCGTGCCTCTTATGCTAACTACAGCCCTGCTGCTGTCCTTAACTAAGGGCCTAAAATTACTCTCGAGGCTGTGACCCTGTCCGTACCTAAGGCCTCGATGTTCGTCCTAATTCAGGGCCTGACACTGTCCCTAACTAAGGCCCTGCTGCCGTCAATAGCTAAAGTCCTGACACTATCCTGAGCTAATTTCTTGACCCATCTCTTACCAAGGTCCTGAAACTGTCCCTAAGGAAGCCCTGATGCTGTCTCGAAGTGAGGCCTTGAGGCTGTCCCTAACAGAGGCCCTGATAATATCTTTAACATAGCCCCTGAGGCTGATCCTACCATGGCTCTTAGGCTGCTCCTAAGTCATGCCTTGACACTGTCTCTAGCTAAGGCCCTGACGCTAGGCCTCACTCAGGCCCTGTCCCACTCCCTAAGTCAGGCTCTGACGCTGTTCCTACCCGAAGCCCTGACACTCACTGCTCCTAAATTAGGTCCTGATGTGCTAAGTAACTAAGGTCTTGACACTATCCCTAGGTCATTTCCTGACACTCTCCCTAGACCTTAACCTAACCTTCTCTTTAGCTAATGTCGAGATTAGCTAAAGAGATTCTTTAGAACGAGATTCTTTCATCTTCTGAATATAGTTTTCTTCCAAACATAATTTTTATAGTGTTACTAACTTTAAACAAAATGTACTCAACTGCTGTGGAATCTTCCTTCATAGGAGCGTGCATGGTTCACTTCTGCATCTGCTTGAGGTGGTGTTCAGGTTGCTTTCAGCTGTAGATTCCCTTATGCTAGCTAAATCCCTGATTCTGTCCCTAAATGAGGCCCTGAATTTAGGTCCGAGGCCGTGAACCTGTCCCTAACTGAGGCCTGGAGGCTCGTCCTAATGCAGGCCCTGACACTGTCCCTAACTAGGGCTCTGACACTACACCTAACTCAGTCACTGACACTGTACCTAACAAAGGCTCTGATGCTAGTCCTAACTTAGGCCCTGACACTGCCTCTAACTAAGGCCCTGCTGCCGTCAATATCTGAACACCTGATATTATCCTGAGCTAATAGCCTGACCCATGTCTTACCAAGGTCCTGAAACTTTCCCAAAGTAAGCCCTGACGCTGTCCCTAAGTGAGGCCTTGAGGCTATCCCTAACGGAGGCCCTGATAATAGCTTTAACGAAGACCCTAATGCTGATCCTACAGAGGCCTTTATGCTGCTCCTAAGTCATGCCCTGATACTGTCCCTTACTCAGGCCCTAAAGATAGGCCTCACTTAGGCCCTGTTGCTGTACCTTACTTAGGCTCTGATGCTGTCCATACATCAAGCCCTGGCGCTGGTCCTGATTAAGGTGCTCACGCTGCTGCTAACTAAGGCCCTGATGCTCTCAATAACTAAGGTCTTCTCGTTATCCCTTGGTCATTTCCTTTCACTATCTCTGGCCTGGAACCTGACTCTGTCCCGAGATAATCTCCTGCATCTTATGCGAACTGAAACCCTCATGCTCTCCCTAACTAAGGCCCTGACTACTCCTAACTAAGGCCATGACACTGAATCTAACAAAGGCCCGGAATCTGTCCTTAATAGAGGCCCTGCGGCCAGCAAAAACTAAAATCCTGACACTCTCCTGAGCTAATATCCTGACTCATTTCTAACCAAGGTCCTGACACTGTCCCTAAGAAAGCCCTGTGGCTGTCTTTAAGTGAAGACCTGAGGCTGTCTGTAACTCAGACCCTGAAGCTTTCCCTAACTGAGGCCTTGACGCTGTGACTAACTAGGGCTCCGGTCATGTCTTTACCTAAGAGCCTAAAGCTGATCCAACAAAGGCACTGATGCTGCTCCTAAGTCATTCCCTGACAGTGTCCCCAGCTAAGGGCCTGACATTAGGCCTCACTCAGGCCCTGTCGCTCTCCCTAAGTCAGGCCCTGATGCTGTCCCTACCTGAAGCCCTAACACTGCTTCTGAAGAAGTCCCTGAGAGTCTCAGTAACAAAGGTCTTCACACTATCCTTAGGTCATTTGCTGACACGATTCCAAGCCTTTACCCTAACCCTGTCCCGAGCTAATGTCCTACCTCGTATGCTAACTAAAGACCTTATGCTGTGCCTAATTCAGGCACTGAATTTAGTCCCAAGGCCGCTAGACTGTCCCTAACTCGGCTCCATGCCCTTATCGTCACAATGTTCCATGACCACTGTCATCACAATGCTCCACGCCCTTGTCATCACAATGCTCCATGGTGCTGGTCATCACAATGATCCAGAGCCTTAGTGCTTGAGTTGGGAGTAGTATCATTGCCTCAGTTAGGGACACTATCATTGCCTGAATTGGGAGTAGTGTCAGAGCCTTAGTTAGGGACAGCGCCAGGGCGAGTTGGGAGTAGTGCCAATGCCTTAGTTAGGGACAGCGCCAGTGCTTGCATTGGGAGTAGTGTCAGGGCCATAGTTAGGGACAGTGTCAGTGGCTGAGATGGGAATAGTGTCAGGGCCTTAGTTACGGACATTGTCAGTGCCTAAGTTGGGATTTTTGTCAGGGTCTTTATTATGGACAGTGTCAGGGCCTGAGTTAAGAGTAGTGTCAAGGCCTTAATTTGGAAGAGTGTCAGTGTCTCAGTTTGGAGTAGTGTCAGACCCTTAGTTAGGAACAGCGTCAGTGCCTGAGTTGGGAGTAGTGACATGGCCTAAGTTATGGACAGTGTCAGGGTCTGAGTTAGGAATAGTCTCAGGACCTTAGTTAGGGACAGTGTCAGGGACTGTGTTAGGAATAGTGTCAGGGCCTAAGTTAGGAGTAGTCTGAGACCTGTAGTTAGGAACAGTGTCAGGGCCTGAGTTGTGAGTAGTTTCAGGGCCGTAGTTAGAGAAAGTGTCAGTGCCGGAGTTGGCAGTTATGTCAGGGCCTTAGTTAGTGACAGTGTCAGTGCCTGAGTTGGGAGTAGTGTCAGGGCCTAGTTAGGGACAGTGTCAGTGCCTGAGTTGGAAGTAGTGTCAGGGCATTAGGGACAGTGTCAGTGGCTGAGATGGGAGTAGTGTCAGGGTCTTAGTTAGGGAGAGTGTCAGTGCCTGCGTTGGGAATAGTCTCAGGGTCTTTTTTGGGACAGCATCAGGGCATGAGTTAAAAGTAGTGTCAAGGCCTTAGTTAGGGAGAGTGTCAGTGCCTGTGTTGGGAGTAGTATCAGGCCCTTCGTTAGGGACAGTGTCAGGGTCTGAGGTAGAAGTAGTCTCAGGGCCTTAGTTAGGTAGCGTGTCAGTGCCTAAGGAAGTAGTAGTGTGAGGGCCTTAGTTAGGGACAGTGTCAATGCCTGTGTTGGGAGTAGTGTCAGAGCCTTAGTTAGGGATAGCATCAGTGCCTGAGTTAGGAGTAGTGTGATGGCCGTAGTTAGGGACACTCTCAGTGCCAGAGTTGGGGGAAGTGGCAGGCCTTTGTTAGGGACTGTGCCAGGGCCTGAGTTAAGAGGAGTGTCAAGTCCTTAGTTAGGGACAGTGTTAGTGCCTGAGTTGAGAGTAATGTCAGGGCCTTAGTTAGGGACAATGTCAGTGCCTAGTTTGGAAGTAGTGTCAGGGCCTTAGTTAGGGACAGTGTCAGTGCCTGAGTTGGGAGTACTGTCAGGGCGTATTTCGGGACAGTCTCAGTGCCTATGTTGGGATTAGTGTCAGGGCCTTTGTTAGGAACAATGTCAGTGCCTGAGTTGGGAGTTGTGTCAGGACATTAGTAAGTGCCTGAGTTAGGAGAAGTGTCAGGGCTGTAGTTAGGGATAGTGTCAGTGCCTGAGTTGGAGGTAGTGTCAGGGCCTTAGGGACAGTGTCAGTGGCTGAGATGGGAGTCGTGTCAGGGCCTTAGTTAGGGACAGTGTCAGTGCCTGAGTTGGGAGTAGTGTCAGGGCCTTAGTTAGGGACAGTGTCAGTGCCTGAGTCAGGAGTAGAGTCAGGGCCTAAGTTAGGGACAGTATCAGTGCCTGAGTTGGGAGTAATATCAGTGCCTTAGTTAGGGACAGTGTCAGGGCCTGAATTGGGAGTAGTCTCTGGGCCGTAGTTAGGAACAGTGTCAGTGACTGATTTGGGAGTACTCTCAGGGTCTTAGTTAAGGACAGTGTCAGGGCATGAGTTAAGTATTGTGTCAAAGCCTTAGTTACGGAGAGTGCCAGTTGTTGAGTTAAGAGAAGTGTAATGGCCTTATTTAGTGACAGTGTCAGTGCCTGAGTTGGGAATAGTGTCAGGGCCATAGTTAGGGATGGTGTCAGTTGCTGAGATGGAAGTAGTGTCAGGCCCTTAGTTACGGACAGTGCCAGGGCCTGAGTTGGGATTAGTTTCAGGGTCTTTATTATGGACTGTGTCAGGGCCTGAGTTAAGAGTAGTGTCAAGGCCTTAAATTGATAGAGTGTCACTGTCTGAGTTGGGAGGAGTGTCAGACCCTTAGTTAAGGGACAGCGTCAGTGTCTGAGTTAGGAATAGTGCCAGAGCCTAAGTTACGGACAGTGCCAGGGCCTGAGTTAGGAGTAGTCTGAGACCGGTAGTTAGTAACAGTGTAAGGGCCTGAGTTGTGAGTAGTTTCAGGGCCTTAGTAAGCGAAAGTGTCAATGCCGGAATTGGGAGTAATGTCAGGGCTTACTTAGGGAGAGTGTCAGTGCCTGAGGTGGAAGTAGTATCAGGGCCTTAGTTAAGGACAGTGTCAGTGCCTGAGTTCGGAGTACTGTCAGGGCATATTTCGGGACAGTCTCAGTGCCTATTTTGGGAGTAGTGTCACGGCCTTAGTTAGTGATATTGTCAGTGCCTGAGTAAGGAGTAGTATCCGGGCCTTAGTTAGGGACAGTGTCAGTTGCTTAGTTAGGAGTAGTGTCAGGGCCTAAGGTAGGGCCAGTGTCAGTGCCTGAGTCAGGAGTAGAGTCAGGGCCTAAGTTAGGGACAGTGTCATTGCTTGAGATAGGAGTAGTGTCAGGGCCTTAGTTAGGAGTAGCATCAGTGCCTTCGTTAGGTATTGTATCAGCGCCTCAGTTAGGAATAGTTTCAGGGCCTTATTTAGGGACAGTGTTAGTGCCTGAGTTAGGAGTTGTGTCGGCCTTAGTTAGGGACCTTTTCAGGGCCTGAGTTAGGAGTAATGTCAGGGCCTTCCTTAAGTATTGTGTCAGCGCCTGAGTTAGGAATAGTGTCAGGGCCTTAGTTAGGGACATTGTCAGGGCATGATTTCGGAGTTGTGTTAGGGCGTGAGCTATGAATAGTGTCAGGGCCTTAGTTAGTGACAGTGTCAGTGCTGAGTTTGGAGTAGTATCAGGGCCTTAGTTAGAGACAGTGTCAGGGCCTGAGTTAGGTGTATGTCAGGGCCTTAGTTAGGGACAGTGTCAGTGCCTGATTTAGGAGTAGTGTCAGAGGCTTTGTTAGGGACAGTGTCAGGGCCTGAGTTAAGAGTAGTGTCACAGCTTTAGTTAGGACCAGTGTCAGGGCCTTAGTTAAGTCCAACATCAGCGCCTATGATAGGAATCAGATCAGGACCTGTGTTACAGGGAATGTCAGGGCCTTATTTAAGAACAGTGTCAGGGCCTGAGTCCTGACTTACTCCTTACTCTCCTCACTAAGGACTTTTGACACTACTGCTAATTCAGGCCCTGATGATGTCCCTAAATAAGGCCCTGACACTTTCCCTGGCTAAGGCCCTGAACTTCTCCTAAGTCAGGCTCTGATACTGTCCCTAACAATGGCCCTGACACTACACCTAACTGAGGCCCCGACATGCTACCTAACAAAGGCTTTGTTGCTAGTCCAAACTAAAGCCCTAAAATTGGTCCTAAATAAGGCCTTGACACTAATCCTAACTCAGGCCCTAAAACTCTCCCTAACTAAGGCCCTGATAGTATGCCTAACTCAGGCCCTCATACAATTCCTAACAATGGCTCTGATGCTAGTCCAAACTAAGGCCCTGAAATTGGTCCTCAATAAGGCCTTGACACTAATCCTAACTCAGGCCCTAGCACTGTCCCTAACTAGGTCTCAGACAGTACACCTAAATCAGACCCTGACACTGTCCCTAAGCAAGGCCCTGACACTACTCCTAACTCAGTCCCTTCCACTGTACCTAACAAAGTCTCTGATGCGAGGCCTAACTCAGGCCCTGAAACCGTCTGTAACTAAGGCCCTGCTGCCATCACTATCAAAAGTCCTGCCATTATCCTGAGCTACTATCCTGACCTATGTCTTTCCAAGGTCCTGAAACTGCCCCAAAGTAAGCCCTGACGCTGTCCCTAAGTGAAGACCTGAGGCTGTCCCTAACTCAGGCCCTGAAGCTTTCCTTAACTGAAGCCTTGAAACTGTGACTAATTCAGGCCCTGATCATGTACCTAACGAAGACCTTAATGCTGATCCAGCAAAGACGCTGATGCTGCTCCAAAGTCATGCCCTGACAGTGTGCCCAGCTAAGGGCCTGATGCTAAGCCTCACTCAGGCCCTGTCGCTCTCCCTAAGTCAGGCCCTGACACTGTCACTAACTAAGGCCCTGACTCTACTCCTAATTCAGTCCCGTACATTGTATCTAACAAAGGCTCTGATGCTAGTCGTAACTCAGGGCCTGACACTGTCTCTAACCAAGGCCTGCTGCCATCAACATCGAAAGTCCTGACATTATCCGGAGCTAATAACCTGACCCATGTCTTACCAAGGTCCTGAAACTGTCCCAAAGTAAGCCCGGACGCTGTCCCTAAGTGAGGCCCTGAAGCTTTCCCTAACTAACTCAGGCCTTGATGCTGTGACTAACTCAGACCCTGATCATGACTTTAACTAAGACCCTAAGGCTGATCCAACAGAGGCCCTGATGCTGCTCCTAAGTCATGCCCCGATAGTGTCCCCCACTAAGTGTCTGATGCTAGGCCTCACTCAGACCCTATCGCTCTCCCTAAGTCAGGCTCTGATGCTGTCCCTACCTGAACCCCTAACACTGGTTCTGAATAAGGCCCTGAGAGTCTCCGTAACAAAGGTCTTCACACTATCCTTAGGTCATTTCCTGACACTTTCCCTAGATGTTAAACTGACACGGTCACTAGCTAATGTCCTGCCTCTTATGCTAACTGAAGCCCTTAGGCTGTGCCTACCTCAGGCACGGAATTTAGTCCCAAGACCATGAACCTGTCCCGAACGAAGGCCTAGATGCTCGCCCTACATCCGGCCCTGACACTGTCCCTAACTAAGGCCCTAACACTATTGCTAACTGAGGATCTGACACTGGACCTATCAGAGGCCCGCTACTCCTAACTAACGCCTTGAAACTTTCCCTAACGTAGGCGCTGCTACCATCAATATCTAAAGTCCTGACATTATCCTGAGCTAATACCCTGACCCATGTCTTACCAAGGTCCTGAAACTCTCCCAAAGTTAGCCCTGACACTGTCCCTAAGTGAGGCCCTGAGGCTGTCCCTCACAGAGGTCCTGATAATGTCTTGAACGAAACTCTAATGCTGATCTTACAGAGACCCTTATGTTGATCCTATGTCATGCCCTGACGCTGTCCGTAGCTAAGGCCCTGACTCTAGGCATCACTCAGGCCCTGTCGCTCTCCCTAAGTCAGGCTAAGACTCTGTCCCTACCTGAAGCCCTGACACTGGGCCTAAATTAGGCACTGATGCTCTAATTAGCTACGGTCTTGCCACTCTCCCTAGGTCATTTCCTGACACTATCCCTAGATCTTAACCTAAACTTGTCTTTAGCTATTGTCGAGCCTCTTATGCTAACTAAATCCCTGATGCTGTCTCGAACTAAGAGCCTGAAATTAGTCCCGAGGCCGTCAAGCTGTCCCTAACTGAGGTTGGAGGCTCATCCTAACTGAGGCGCTGACACTGTCCCTAACTAAAGCCCTGACACTGCACCTAACTCAGTCCCTGACACTGTACTTTACAAGGGCTCTGATGCTAGTCCTAACTCAGGCCCTGACACTGTCTCGAAGTAAGGCTCAGAATTTGCCCCTAATATAGGCCCTGCTGTCAGCAATAACTAAAAACGGGACACTAGCCTGAGTTAATATCCTGACATATTTCTAACCAAGGTCCTGACACTGTCCCTGAGAAAGCCCTGTCGCTGTCCCTATGTTAAGAACTGAGGCTGTCCCTAACTCAGGCCCTGAAGCTTTCCCTAACTGAGGCCTTGAAGCTGTGGCTAAGTCAGGCCCTGATCATATCTGTAACAAAGACGCTAAGGCTGATCCAACAGAGGCGCTGATTCTGTTCCTAAGTCAGGCCCTGACAGTGTCCTCAGCTAAGGGCCTGACGCTAGGCCTCACTCAGGCCCTGTCGCTCTGCCTAAGTCAGGCTCTGATGCTGTCCCTACCTGAAGCCCTGACACTGGTTCTAAATAAGGATCTGATACTCTCAGTAACTAAGGTTTTGACACTATGCTTAGGTCCTTTCCTGACACTCTCCCTAGACCATAACCTGAGCCTGTCCCTAGGAAGTGTCGTGCCTCTTATGCTAACTACAGCCCTGCTGCTGTCCTTAACTAAGGGCCTAAAATTACTCTCGAGGCTGTGACCCTGTCCGTACCTAAGGCCTCGATGTTCGTCCTAATTCAGGGCCTGACACTGTCCCTAACTAAGGCCCTGCTGCCGTCAATAGCTAAAGTCCTGACACTATCCTGAGCTAATTTCTTGACCCATCTCTTACCAAGGTCCTGAAACTGTCCCTAAGGAAGCCCTGATGCTGTCTCGAAGTGAGGCCTTGAGGCTGTCCCTAACAGAGGCCCTGATAATATCTTTAACATAGCCCCTGAGGCTGATCCTACCATGGCTCTTAGGCTGCTCCTAAGTCATGCCTTGACACTGTCTCTAGCTAAGGCCCTGACGCTAGGCCTCACTCAGGCCCTGTCCCACTCCCTAAGTCAGGCTCTGACGCTGTTCCTACCCGAAGCCCTGACACTCACTGCTCCTAAATTAGGTCCTGATGTGCTAAGTAACTAAGGTCTTGACACTATCCCTAGGTCATTTCCTGACACTCTCCCTAGACCTTAACCTAACCTTCTCTTTAGCTAATGTCGAGATTAGCTAAAGAGATTCTTTAGAACGAGATTCTTTCATCTTCTGAATATAGTTTTCTTCCAAACATAATTTTTATAGTGTTACTAACTTTAAACAACATGTACTCAACTGCTGTGGAATATTCCTTCATAGGAGCGTGCATGGTTCACTTCTGCATCTGCTTGAGGTGGTGTTCAGGTTGCTTTCAGCTGTAGATTCCCTTATGCTAGCTAAATCCCTGATTCTGTCCCTAAATGAGGCCCTGAATTTAGGTCCGAGGCCGTGAACCTGTCCCTAACTGAGGCCTGGAGGCTCGTCCTAATGCAGGCCCTGACACTGTCCCTAACTAGGGCTCTGACACTACACCTAACTCAGTCACTGACACTGTACCTAACAAAGGCTCTGATGCTAGTCCTAACTTAGGCCCTGACACTGCCTCTAACTAAGGCCCTGCTGCCGTCAATATCTGAACACCTGATATTATCCTGAGCTAATAGCCTGACCCATGTCTTACCAAGGTCCTGAAACTTTCCCAAAGTAAGCCCTGACGCTGTCCCTAAGTGAGGCCTTGAGGCTATCCCTAACGGAGGCCCTGATAATAGCTTTAACGAAGACCCTAATGCTGATCCTACAGAGGCCTTTATGCTGCTCCTAAGTCATGCCCTGATACTGTCCCTTACTCAGGCCCTAAAGATAGGCCTCACTTAGGCCCTGTTGCTGTACCTTACTTAGGCTCTGATGCTGTCCATACATCAAGCCCTGGCGCTGGTCCTGATTAAGGTGCTCACGCTGCTGCTAACTAAGGCCCTGATGCTCTCAATAACTAAGGTCTTCTCGTTATCCCTTGGTCATTTCCTTTCACTATCTCTGGCCTGGAACCTGACTCTGTCCCGAGATAATCTCCTGCATCTTATGCGAACTGAAACCCTCATGCTCTCCCTAACTAAGGCCCTGACTACTCCTAACTAAGGCCATGACACTGAATCTAACAAAGGCCCGGAATCTGTCCTTAATAGAGGCCCTGCGGCCAGCAAAAACTAAAATCCTGACACTCTCCTGAGCTAATATCCTGACTCATTTCTAACCAAGGTCCTGACACTGTCCCTAAGAAAGCCCTGTGGCTGTCTTTAAGTGAAGACCTGAGGCTGTCTGTAACTCAGACCCTGAAGCTTTCCCTAACTGAGGCCTTGACGCTGTGACTAACTAGGGCTCCGGTCATGTCTTTACCTAAGAGCCTAAAGCTGATCCAACAAAGGCACTGATGCTGCTCCTAAGTCATTCCCTGACAGTGTCCCCAGCTAAGGGCCTGACATTAGGCCTCACTCAGGCCCTGTCGCTCTCCCTAAGTCAGGCCCTGATGCTGTCCCTACCTGAAGCCCTAACACTGCTTCTGAAGAAGTCCCTGAGAGTCTCAGTAACAAAGGTCTTCACACTATCCTTAGGTCATTTGCTGACACGATTCCAAGCCTTTACCCTAACCCTGTCCCGAGCTAATGTCCTACCTCGTATGCTAACTAAAGACCTTATGCTGTGCCTAATTCAGGCACTGAATTTAGTCCCAAGGCCGCTAGACTGTCCCTAACTCGGCTCCATGCCCTTATCGTCACAATGTTCCATGACCACTGTCATCACAATGCTCCACGCCCTTGTCATCACAATGCTCCATGGTGCTGGTCATCACAATGATCCAGAGCCTTAGTGCTTGAGTTGGGAGTAGTATCATTGCCTCAGTTAGGGACACTATCATTGCCTGAATTGGGAGTAGTGTCAGAGCCTTAGTTAGGGACAGCGCCAGGGCGAGTTGGGAGTAGTGCCAATGCCTTAGTTAGGGACAGCGCCAGTGCTTGCATTGGGAGTAGTGTCAGGGCCATAGTTAGGGACAGTGTCAGTGGCTGAGATGGGAATAGTGTCAGGGCCTTAGTTACGGACATTGTCAGTGCCTAAGTTGGGATTTTTGTCAGGGTCTTTATTATGGACAGTGTCAGGGCCTGAGTTAAGAGTAGTGTCAAGGCCTTAATTTGGAAGAGTGTCAGTGTCTCAGTTTGGAGTAGTGTCAGACCCTTAGTTAGGAACAGCGTCAGTGCCTGAGTTGGGAGTAGTGACATGGCCTAAGTTATGGACAGTGTCAGGGTCTGAGTTAGGAATAGTCTCAGGACCTTAGTTAGGGACAGTGTCAGGGACTGTGTTAGGAATAGTGTCAGGGCCTAAGTTAGGAGTAGTCTGAGACCTGTAGTTAGGAACAGTGTCAGGGCCTGAGTTGTGAGTAGTTTCAGGGCCGTAGTTAGAGAAAGTGTCAGTGCCGGAGTTGGCAGTTATGTCAGGGCCTTAGTTAGTGACAGTGTCAGTGCCTGAGTTGGGAGTAGTGTCAGGGCCTAGTTAGGGACAGTGTCAGTGCCTGAGTTGGAAGTAGTGTCAGGGCATTAGGGACAGTGTCAGTGGCTGAGATGGGAGTAGTGTCAGGGTCTTAGTTAGGGAGAGTGTCAGTGCCTGCGTTGGGAATAGTCTCAGGGTCTTTTTTGGGACAGCATCAGGGCATGAGTTAAAAGTAGTGTCAAGGCCTTAGTTAGGGAGAGTGTCAGTGCCTGTGTTGGGAGTAGTATCAGGCCCTTCGTTAGGGACAGTGTCAGGGTCTGAGGTAGAAGTAGTCTCAGGGCCTTAGTTAGGTAGCGTGTCAGTGCCTAAGTAAGTAGTAGTGTGAGGGCCT
Source organism: Balaenoptera acutorostrata (assembly GCF_949987535.1). NCBI lineage: Eukaryota > Metazoa > Chordata > Mammalia > Artiodactyla > Balaenopteridae > Balaenoptera > Balaenoptera acutorostrata. The sequence continues at coordinate 50,601 of NW_026646504.1, forward strand.
TAGTTAGGGACAGTGTCAATGCCTGTGTTGGGAGTAGTGTCAGAGCCTTAGTTAGGGATAGCATCAGTGCCTGAGTTAGGAGTAGTGTGATGGCCGTAGTTAGGGACACTCTCAGTGCCAGAGTTGGGGGAAGTGGCAGGCCTTTGTTAGGGACTGTGCCAGGGCCTGAGTTAAGAGGAGTGTCAAGTCCTTAGTTAGGGACAGTGTTAGTGCCTGAGTTGAGAGTAATGTCAGGGCCTTAGTTAGGGACAATGTCAGTGCCTAGTTTGGGAGTAGTGTCAGGGCCTTAGTTAGGGACAGTGTCAGTGCCTGAGTTGGGAGTACTGTCAGGGCGTATTTCGGGACAGTCTCAGTGCCTATGTTGGGATTAGTGTCAGGGCCTTTGTTAGGAACAATGTCAGTGCCTGAGTTGGGAGTTGTGTCAGGACATTAGTAAGTGCCTGAGTTAGGAGAAGTGTCAGGGCTGTAGTTAGGGATAGTGTCAGTGCCTGAGTTGGAGGTAGTGTCAGGGCCTTAGGGACAGTGTCAGTGGCTGAGATGGGAGTCGTGTCAGGGCCTTAGTTAGGGACAGTGTCAGTGCCTGAGTTGGGAGTAGTGTCAGGGCCTTAGTTAGGGCCAGTGTCAGTGCCTGAGTCAGGAGTAGAGTCAGGGCCTAAGTTAGGGACAGTGTCATTGCTTGATATAGGAGTAGTGTCAGGGCCTTAGTTAGGAGTAGCATCAGTGCCTTCGTTAGGTATTGTATCAGCGCCTCAGTTAGGAATAGTTTCAGGGCCTTATTTAGGGACAGTGTTAGTGCCTGAGTTAGGAGTTGTGTCGGCCTTAGTTAGGGACCTTTTCAGGGCCTGAGTTAGGAGTAACGTCAGGGCCTTCCTTAAGTATTGTGTCAGCGCCTGAGTTAGGAATAGTGTCAGGGCCTTAGTTAGGGACATTGTCAGGGCATGATTTCGGAGTTGTGTTAGGGCGTGAGCTATGAATAGTGTCAGGGCCTTAGTTAGTGACAGTGTCAGTGCTGAGTTTGGAGTAGTATCAGGGCCTTAGTTAGAGACAGTGTCAGGGCCTGAGTTAGGTGTATGTCAGGGCCTTAGTTAGGGACAGTGTCAGTGCCTGATTTAGGAGTAGTGTCAGAGGCTTTGTTAGGGACAGTGTCAGGGCCTGAGTTAAGAGTAGTGTCACAGCTTTAGTTAGGACCAGTGTCAGGGCCTTAGTTAAGTCCAACATCAGCGCCTATGATAGGAATCAGATCAGGACCTGTGTTACAGGTAATGTCAGGGCCTTATTTAAGAACAGTGTCAGGGCCTGAGTCCTGACTTACTCCTTACTCTCCTCACTAAGGACTTTTGACACTACTGCTAATTCAGGCCCTGATAATGTCCCTAACTAAGGCCCTGACACTTTCCCTGGCTAAGGCCCTGAACTTCTCCTAAGTCAGGCTCTGATGCTGTCCCTAACAATGGCCCTGACACTACACCTAACTGAGGCCCCGACATGCTACCTAACAAAGGCTTTGTTGCTAGTCCAAACTAAAGCCCTAAAATTGGTCCTAAATAAGGCCTTGACACTAATCGTAACTCAGGCCCTAAAACTCTCCCTAACTAAGGCCCTGATAGTATGCCTAACTCAGGCCCTCATACGATTCCTAACAATGGCTCTGATGCTAGTCCAAACTAAGGCCCTGAAATTGGTCCTCAATAAGGCCTTGACACTACTCCTAACTCAGTCCCTTCCACTGTACCTAACAAAGTCTCTGATGCGAGGCCTAACTCAGGCCCTGAAACCGTCTGTAACTAAGGCCCTGCTGCCATCACTATCAAAAGTCCTGCCATTATCCTGAGCTACTATCCTGACCTATGTCTTTCCAAGGTCCTGAAACTGTCCCAAAGTAAGCCCTGACGCTGTCCCTAAGTGAAGACCTGAGGCTGTCCCTAACTCAGGCCCTGAAGCTTTCCTTAACTGAAGCCTTGAAGCTGTGACTAATTCAGGCCCTGATCATGTACCTAACGAAGACCTTAATGCTGATCCAGCAAAGACGCTGATGCTGCTCCAAAGTCATGCCCTGACAGTGTGCCCAGCTAAGGGCCTGATGCTAAGCCTCACTCAGGCCCTGTCGCTCTCCCTAAGTCAGGCCCTGACACTGTCACTAACTAAGGCCCTGACTCTACTCCTAATTCAGTCCCGTACATTGTATCTAACAAAGGCTCTGATGCTAGTCGTAACTCAGGGCCTGACACTGTCTCTAACCAAGGCCTGCTGCCATCAACATCGAAAGTCCTGACATTATCCGGAGCTAATAACCTGACCCATGTCTTACCAAGGTCCTGAAACTGTCCCAAAGTAAGCCCGGACGCTGTCCCTAAGTGAGGCCCTGAAGCTTTCCCTAACTAACTCAGGCCTTGATGCTGTGACTAACTCAGACCCTGATCATGACTTTAACTAAGACCCTAAGGCTGATCCAACAGAGGCCCTGATGCTGCTCCTAAGTCATGCCCCGATAGTGTCCCCCACTAAGTGTCTGATGCTAGGCCTCACTCAGACCCTATCGCTCTCCCTAAGTCAGGCTCTGATGCTGTCCCTACCTGAACCCCTAACACTGGTTCTGAATAAGGCCCTGAGAGTCTCCGTAACAAAGGTCTTCACACTATCCTTAGGTCATTTCCTGACACTTTCCCTAGATGTTAAACTGACACGGTCACTAGCTAATGTCCTGCCTCTTATGCTAACTGAAGCCCTTAGGCTGTGCCTACCTCAGGCACGGAATTTAGTCCCAAGACCATGAACCTGTCCCGAACGAAGGCCTAGATGCTCGCCCTACATCCGGCCCTGACACTGTCCCTAACTAAGGCCCTAACACTATTGCTAACTGAGGATCTGACACTGGACCTATCAGAGGCCCGCTACTCCTAACTAACGCCTTGAAACTTTCCCTAACGTAGGCGCTGCTACCATCAATATCTAAAGTCCTGACATTATCCTGAGCTAATACCCTGACCCATGTCTTACCAAGGTCCTGAAACTCTCCCAAAGTTAGCTCTGACACTGTCCCTAAGTGAGACCCTGAGGCTGTCCCTCACAGAGGTCCTGATAATGTCTTGAACGAAACTCTAATGCTGATCTTACAGAGACCCTTATGTTGATCCTATGTCATGCCCTGACGCTGTCCGTAGCTAAGGCCCTGACTCTAGGCATCACTCAGGCCCTGTCGCTCTCCCTAAGTCAGGCTAAGACTCTGTCCCTACCTGAAGCCCTGACACTGGGCCTAAATTAGGCACTGATGCTCTAATTAGCTATGGTCTTGCCACTATCCCTAGGTCATTTCCTGACACTATCCCTAGATCTTAACCTAAACTTGTCTTTAGCTATTGTCGAGCCTCTTATGCTAACTAAATCCCTGATGCTGTCTCGAACTAAGAGCCTGAAATTAGTCCCGAGGCCGTCAAGCTGTCCCTAACTGAGGTTGGAGGCTCATCCTAACTGAGGCGCTGACACTGTCCCTAACTAAAGCCCTGACACTACACCTAACTCAGTCCCTGACACTGTACTTTACAAGGGCTCTGATGCTAGTCCTAACTCAGGCCCTGACACTGTCTCGAAGTAAGGCTCAGAATTTGCCCCTAATATAGGCCCTGCTGTCAGCAATAACTAAAAACTGGACACTAGCCTGAGTTAATATCCTGACATATTTCTAACCAAGGTCCTGACACTGTCCCTGAGAAAGCCCTGTCGCTGTCCCTATGTTAAGAACTGAGGCTGTCCCTAACTCAGGCCCTGAAGCTTTCCCTAACTGAGGCCTTGAAGCTGTGACTAAGTCAGGCCCTGATCATATCTGTAACAAAGACGCTAAGGCTGATCCAACAGAGGCGCTGATTCTGTTCCTAAGTCAGGCCCTGACAGTGTCCTCAGCTAAGGGCCTGACGCTAGGCCTCACTCAGGCCCTGTCGCTCTGCCTAAGTCAGGCTCTGATGCTGTCCCTACCTGAAGCCCTGACACTGGTTCTAAATAAGGATCTGATACTCTCAGTAACTAAGGTTTTGACACTATGCTTAGGTCCTTTCCTGACACTCTCCCTAGACCATAACCTGAGCCTGTCCCTAGGAAGTGTCGTGCCTCTTATGCTAACTACAGCCCTGCTGCTGTCCTTAACTAAGGGCCTAAAATTACTCTCGAGGCTGTGACCCTGTCCGTACCTAAGGCCTCGATGTTCGTCCTAATTCAGGGCCTGACACTGTCCCTAACTAAGGCCCTGCTGCCGTCAATAGCTAAAGTCCTGACACTATCCTGAGCTAATTTCTTGACCCATCTCTTACCAAGGTCCTGAAACTGTCCCTAAGGAAGCCCTGATGCTGTCTCGAAGTGAGGCCTTGAGGCTGTCCCTAACAGAGGCCCTGATAATATCTTTAACATAGCCCCTGAGGCTGATCCTACCATGGCTCTTAGGCTGCTCCTAAGTCATGCCTTGACACTGTCTCTAGCTAAGGCCCTGACGCTAGGCCTCACTCAGGCCCTGTCCCACTCCCTAAGTCAGGCTCTGACGCTGTTCCTACTCGAAGCCCTGACACTCACTGCTCCTAAATTAGGTCCTGATGTGCTAAGTAACTAAGGTCTTGACACTATCCCTAGGTCATTTCCTGACACTCTCCCTAGACCTTAACCTAACCTTCTCTTTAGCTAATGTCGAGATTAGCTAAAGAGATTCTTTAGAACGAGATTCTTTCATCTTCTGAATATAGTTTTCTTCCAAACATAATTTTTATAGTGTTACTAACTTTAAACAAAATGTACTCAACTGCTGTGGAATATTCCTTCATAGGAGCGTGCATGGTTCACTTCTGCATCTGCTTGAGGTGGTGTTCAGGTTGCTTTCAGCTGTAGATTCCCTTATGCTAGCTAAATCCCTGATTCTGTCCCTAAATGAGGCCCTGAATTTAGGTCCGAGGCCGTGAACCTGTCCCTAACTGAGGCCTGGAGGCTCGTCCTAATGCAGGCCCTGACACTGTCCCTAACTAAGGCTCTGACACTACACCTAACTCAGTCACTGACACTGTACCTAACAAAGGCTCTGATGCTAGTCCTAACTTAGGCCCTGACACTGCCTCTAACTAAGGCCCTGCTGCCGTCAATATCTGAACACCTGATATTATCCTGAGCTAATAGCCTGACCCATGTCTCACCAAGGTCCTGAAACTTTCCCAAAGTAAGCCCTGACGCTGTCCCTAAGTGAGGCCTTGAGGCTATCCCTAACGGAGGCCCTGATAATAGCTTTAACGAAGACCCTAATGCTGATCCTACAGAGGCCTTTATGCTGCTCCTAAGTCATGCCCTGATACTGTCCCTTACTCAGGCCCTAAAGATAGGCCTCACTTAGGCCCTGTTGCTGTACCTTACTTAGGCTCTGATGCTGTCCATACATCAAGCCCTGGCGCTGGTCCTGATTAAGGTGCTCACGCTGCTGCTAACTAAGGCCCTGAAGCTCTCAATAACTAAGGTCTTCTCGTTATCCCTTGGTCATTTCCTTTCACTATCTCTGGCCTGGAACCTGACTCTGTCCCGAGATAATCTCCTGCATCTTATGCGAACTGAAACCCTCATGCTCTCCCTAACTAAGGCCCTGACTACTCCTAACTAAGGCCATGACACTGAATCTAACAAAGGCCCGGAATCTGTCCTTAATAGAGGCCCTGCGGCCAGCAAAAACTAAAATCCTGACACTCTCCTGAGCTAATATCCTGACTCATTTCTAACCAAGGTCCTGACACTGTCCCTAAGAAAGCCCTGTGGCTGTCTTTAAGTGAAGACCTGAGGCTGTCTGTAACTCAGACCCTGAAGCTTTCCCTAACTGAGGCCTTGACGCTGTGACTAACTAGGGCTCCGGTCATGTCTTTACCTAAGAGCCTAAAGCTGATCCAACAAAGGCACTGATGCTGCTCCTAAGTCATTCCCTGACAGTGTCCCCAGCTAAGGGCCTGACATTAGGCCTCACTCAGGCCCTGTCGCTCTCCCTAAGTCAGGCCCTGATGCTGTCCCTACCTGAAGCCCTAACACTGCTTCTGAAGAAGTCCCTGAGAGTCTCAGTAACAAAGGTCTTCACACTATCCTTAGGTCATTTGCTGACACGATTCCAAGCCTTTACCCTAACCCTGTCCCGAGCTAATGTCCTACCTCGTATGCTAACTAAAGACCTTATGCTGTGCCTAATTCAGGCACTGAATTTAGTCCCAAGGCCGCTAGACTGTCCCTAACTCGGCTCCATGCCCTTATCGTCACAATGTTCCATGACCACTGTCATCACAATGCTCCACGCCCTTGTCATCACAATGCTCCATGGTGCTGGTCATCACAATGATCCAGAGCCTTAGTGCTTGAGTTGGGAGTAGTATCATTGCCTCAGTTAGGGACACTATCATTGCCTGAATTGGGAGTAGTGTCAGAGCCTTAGTTAGGGACAGCGCCAGGGCGAGTTGGGAGTATTGCCAATGCCTTAGTCATGGACAGCGCCAGTGCTTGCACTGGGAGTAGTGTCAGGGCCATAGTTAGGGACAGTGTCAGTGGCTGAGATGGGAATAGTGTCAGGGCCTTAGTTACGGACATTGTCAGTGCCTAAGTTGGGATTTTTGTCAGGGTCTTTATTATGGACAGTGTCAGGGCCTGAGTTAAGAGTAGTGTCAAGGCCTTAATTTGGAAGAGTGTCAGTGTCTCAGTTTGGAGTAGTGTCAGACCCTTAGTTAGGAACAGCGTCAGTGCCTGAGTTGGGAGTAGTGTCAGGGCCTAGTTAGGGACAGTGTCAGTGCCTGAGTTGGAAGTAGTGTCAGGGCATTAGGGACAGTGTCAGTGGCTGAGATGGGAGTAGTGTCAGGGTCTTAGTTAGGGAGAGTGTCAGTGCCTGAGTTGGGAATAGTCTCAGGGTCTTTTTTGGGACAGCATCAGGGCATGAGTTAAAAGTAGTGTCAAGGCCTTAGTTAGGGAGAGTGTCAGTGCCTGTGTTGGGAGTAGTATCAGGCCCTTGGTTAGGGACAGTGTCAGGGTCTGAGGTAGAAGTAGTCTCAGGGCCTTAGTTAGGTAGCGTGTCAGTGCCTAAGGAAGTAGTAGTGTGAGGGCCTTAGTTAGGGACAGTGTCAATGCCTGTGTTGGGAGTAGTGTCAGAGCCTTAGTTAGGGATAGCATCAGTGCCTGAGTTAGGAGTAGTGTGATGGCCGTAGTTAGGGACACTCTCAGTGCCAGAGTTGGGGGAAGTGGCAGGCCTTTGTTAGGGACTGTGCCAGGGCCTGAGTTAAGAGGAGTGTCAAGTCCTTAGTTAGGGACAGTGTTAGTGCCTGAGTTGAGAGTAATGTCAGGGCGTAAGTTAGGGACAATGTCAGTGCCTAGTTTGGGAGTAGTGTCAGGGCCTTAGTTAGGGACAGTGTCAGTGCCTGAGTTGGGAGTACTGTCAGGGCGTATTTCGGGACAGTCTCAGTGCCTATGTTGGGATTAGTGTCAGGGCCTTTGTTAGGAACAATGTCAGTGCCTGAGTTGGGAGTTGTGTCAGGACATTAGTAAGTGCCTGAGTTAGGAGAAGTGTCAGGGCTGTAGTTAGGGATAGTGTCAGTGCCTGAGTTAGAGGTAGTGTCAGGGCCTTAGGGACAGTGTCAGTGGCTGAGATGGGAGTCGTGTCAGGGCCTTAGTTAGGGACAGTGTCAGTGCCTGAGTTGGGAGTAGTGTCAGGGCCTTAGTTAGGGCCAGTGTCAGTGCCTGAGTCAGGAGTAGAGTCAGGGCCTAAGTTAGGGACAGTGTCATTGCTTGAGATAGGAGTAGTGTCAGGGCCTTAGTTAGGAGTAGCATCAGTGCCTTCTTTAGGTATTGTATCAGCGCCTCAGTTAGGAATAGTTTCAGGGCCTTATTTAGGGACAGTGTTAGTGCCTGAGTTAGGAGTTGTGTCGGCCTTAGTTAGGGACCTTTTCAGGGCCTGAGTTAGGAGTAACGTCAGGGCCTTCCTTAAGTATTGTGTCAGCGCCTGAGTTAGGAATAGTGTCAGGGCCTTAGTTAGGGACATTGTCAGGGCATGATTTCGGAGTTGTGTTAGGGCGTGAGCTATGAATAGTGTCAGGGCCTTAGTTAGTGACAGTGTCAGTGCTGAGTTTGGAGTAGTATCAGGGCCTTAGTTAGAGACAGTGTCAGGGCCTGAGTTAGGTGTATGTCAGGGCCTTAGTTAGGGACAGTGTCAGTGCCTGATTTAGGAGTAGTGTCAGAGGCTTTGTTAGGGACAGTGTCAGGGCCTGAGTTAAGAGTAGTGTCACAGCTTTAGTTAGGACCAGTGTCAGGGCCTTAGTTAAGTCCAACATCAGCGCCTATGATAGGAATCAGATCAGGACCTGTGTTACAGGGAATGTCAGGGCCTTATTTAAGAACAGTGTCAGGGCCTGAGTCCTGACTTACTCCTTACTCTCCTCACTAAGGACTTTTGACACTACTGCTAATTCAGGCCCTGATGATGTCCCTAACTAAGGCCCTGACACTTTCCCTGGCTAAGGCCCTGAACTTCTCCTAAGTCAGGCTCTGATACTGTCCCTAACAATGGCCCTGACACTACACCTAACTGAGGCCCCGACATGCTACCTAACAAAGGCTTTGTTGCTAGTCCAAACTAAAGCCCTAAAATTGGTCCTAAATAAGGCCTTGACACTAATCGTAACTCAGGCCCTAAAACTCTCCCTAACTAAGGCCCTGATAGTATGCCTAACTCAGGCCCTCATACGATTCCTAACAATGGCTCTGATGCTAGTCCAAACTAAGGCCCTGAAATTGGTCCTCAATAAGGCCTTGACACTAATCCTAACTCAGGCCCTAGCACTGTCCCTAACTAGGTCTCAGACAGTACACCTAAATCAGACCCTGACACTGTCCCTAAGCAAGGCCCTGACACTACTCCTAACTCAGTCCCTTCCACTGTACCTAACAAAGTCTCTGATGCGAGGCCTAACTCAGGCCCTGAAACCGTCTGTAACTAAGGCCCTGCTGCCATCACTATCAAAAGTCCTGCCATTATCCTGAGCTACTATCCTGACCTATGTCTTTCCAAGGTCCTGAAACTGTCCCAAAGTAAGCCCTGACGCTGTCCCTAAGTGAAGACCTGAGGCTGTCCCTAACTCAGGCCCTGAAGCTTTCCTTAACTGAAGCCTTGAAGCTGTGACTAATTCAGGCCCTGATCATGTACCTAACGAAGACCTTAATGCTGATCCAGCAAAGACGCTGATGCTGCTCCAAAGTCATGCCCTGACAGTGTGCCCAGCTAAGGGCCTGATGCTAAGCCTCACTCAGGCAATGTCGCTCTCCCTAAGTCAGGCCCTGAGACTGTCACTAACTAAGGCCCTGACTCTACTCCTAATTCAGTCCCGTACATTGTATCTAACAAAGGCTCTGATGCTAGTCGTAACTCAGGGCCTGACACTGTCTCTAACCAAGGCCTGCTGCCATCAACATCGAAAGTCCTGACATTATCCGGAGCTAATAACCTGACCCATGTCTTACCAAGGTCCTGAAACTGTCCCAAAGTAAGCCCGGACGCTGTCCCTAAGTGAGGCCCTGAAGCTTTCCCTAACTAACTCAGGCCTTGATGCTGTGACTAACTCAGACCCTGATCATGACTTTAACTAAGACCCTAAGGCTGATCCAACAGAGGCCCTGATGCTGCTCCTAAGTCATGCCCCGATAGTGTCCCCCACTAAGTGTCTGATGCTAGGCCTCACTCAGACCCTATCGCTCTCCCTAAGTCAGGCTTTGATGCTGTCCCTACCTGAACCCCTAACACTGGTTCTGAATAAGGCCCTGAGAGTCTCCGTAACAAAGGTCTTCACACTATCCTTAGGTCATTTCCTGACACTTTCCCTAGATGTTAAACTGACACGGTCACTAGCTAATGTCCTGCCTCTTATGCTAACTGAAGCCCTTAGGCTGTGCCTACCTCAGGCACGGAATTTAGTCCCAAGACCATGAACCTGTCCCGAACGAAGGCCTAGATGCTCGCCCTACATCCGGCCCTGACACTGTCCCTAACTAAGGCCCTAACACTATTGCTAACTGAGGATCTGACACTGGACCTATCAGAGGCCCGCTACTCCTAACTAACGCCTTGAAACTTTCCCTAACGTAGGCGCTGCTACCATCAATATCTAAAGTCCTGACATTATCCTGAGCTAATACCCTGACCCATGTCTTACCAAGGTCCTGAAACTCTCCCAAAGTTAGCCCTGACACTGTCCCTAAGTGAGGCCCTGAGGCTGTCCCTCACAGAGGTCCTGATAATGTCTTGAACGAAACTCTAATGCTGATCTTACAGAGACCCTTATGTTGATCCTATGTCATGCCCTGACGCTGTCCGTAGCTAAGGCCCTGACTCTAGGCATCACTCAGGCCCTGTCGCTCTCCCTAAGTCAGGCTAAGACTCTGTCCCTACCTGAAGCCCTGACACTGGGCCTAAATTAGGCACTGATGCTCTAATTAGCTATGGTCTTGCCACTCTCCCTAGGTCATTTCCTGACACTATCCCTAGATCTTAACCTAAACTTGTCTTTAGCTATTGTCGAGCCTCTTATGCTAACTAAATCCCTGATGCTGTCTCGAACTAAGAGCCTGAAATTAGTCCCGAGGCCGTCAAGCTGTCCCTAACTGAGGTTGGAGGCTCATCCTAACTGAGGCGCTGACACTGTCCCTAACTAAAGCCCTGACACTGCACCTAACTCAGTCCCTGATACTGTACTTTACAAGGGCTCTGATGCTAGTCCTAACTCAGGCCCTGACACTGTCTCGAAGTAAGGCTCAGAATTTGCCCCTAATATAGGCCCTGCTGTCAGCAATAACTAAAAACTGGACACTAGCCTGAGTTAATATCCTGACATATTTCTAACCAAGGTCCCTGAGAAAGCCCTGTCGCTGTCCCTATGTTAAGAACTGAGGCTGTCCCTAACTCAGGCCCTGAAGCTTTCCCTAACTGAGGCCTTGAAGCTGTGGCTAAGTCAGGCCCTGATCATATCTCTAACAAAGACGCTAAGGCTGATCCAACAGAGGCGCTGATTCTGTTCCTAAGTCATGCCCTGACAGTGTCCTCAGCTAAGGGCCTGACGCTAGGCCTCACTCAGGCCCTGTCGCTCTGCCTAAGTCAGGCTCTGATGCTGTCCCTACCTGAAGCCCTGACACTGGTTCTAAATAAGGATCTGATACTCTCAGTAACTAAGGTTTTGACACTATGCTTAGGTCCTTTCCTGACACTCTCCCTAGACCATAACCTGAGCCTGTCCCTAGGAAGTGTCGTGCCTCTTATGCTAACTACAGCCCTGCTGCTGTCCTTAACTAAGGGCCTATAATTACTCTCGAGGCTGTGACCCTGTCCGTACCTAAGGCCTCGATGTTCGTCCTAATTCAGGGCCTGACACTGTCCCTAACTAAGGCCCTGCTGCCGTCAATAGCTAAAGTCCTGACACTATCCTGAGCTAATTTCTTGACCCATCTCTTACCAAGGTCCTGAAACTGTCCCTAAGGAAGCCCTGATGCTGTCTCGAAGTGAGGCCTTGAGGCTGTCCCTAACAGAGGCCCTGATAATATCTTTAACATAGCCCCTGAGGCTGATCCTACCATGGCTCTTAGGCTGCTCCTAAGTCATGCCTTGACACTGTCTCTAGCTAAGGCCCTGACGCTAGGCCTCACTCAGGCCCTGTCCCACTCCCTAAGTCAGGCTCTGACGCTGTTCCTACTCGAAGCCCTGACACTCACTGCTCCTAAATTAGGTCCTGATGTGCTAAGTAACTAAGGTCTTGACACTATCCCTAGGTCATTTCCTGACACTCTCCCTAGACCTTAACCTAACCTTCTCTTTAGCTAATGTCGAGATTAGCTAAAGAGATTCTTTAGAACGAGATTCTTTCATCTTCTGAATATAGTTTTCTTCCAAACATAATTTTTATAGTGTTACTAACTTTAAACAACATGTACTCAACTGCTGTGGAATCTTCCTTCATAGGAGCGTGCATGGTTCACTTCTGCATCTGCTTGAGGTGGTGTTCAGGTTGCTTTCAGCTGTAGATTCCCTTATGCTAGCTAAATCCCTGATTCTGTCCCTAAATGAGGCCCTGAATTTAGGTCCGAGGCCGTGAACCTGTCCCTAACTGAGGCCTGGAGGCTCGTCCTAATGCAGGCCCTGACACTGTCCCTAACTAAGGCTCTGACACTACACCTAACTCAGTCACTGACACTGTACCTAACAAAGGCTCTGATGCTAGTCCTAACTTAGGCCCTGACACTGCCTCTAACTAAGGCCCTGCTGCCGTCAATATCTGAACACCTGATATTATCCTGAGCTAATAGCCTGACCCATGTCTTACCAAGGTCCTGAAACTTTCCCAAAGTAAGCCCTGACGCTGTCCCTAAGTGAGGCCTTGAGGCTATCCCTAACGGAGGCCCTGATAATAGCTTTAACGAAGACCCTAATGCTGATCCTACAGAGGCCTTTATGCTGCTCCTAAGTCATGCCCTGATACTGTCCCTTACTCAGGCCCTAAAGATAGGCCTCACTTAGGCCCTGTTGCTGTACCTTACTTAGGCTCTGATGCTGTCCATACATCAAGCCCTGGCGCTGGTCCTGATTAAGGTGCTCACGCTGCTGCTAACTAAGGCCCTGAAGCTCTCAATAACTAAGGTCTTCTCGTTATCCCTTGGTCATTTCCTTTCACTATCTCTGGCCTGGAACCTGACTCTGTCCCGAGATAATCTCCTGCATCTTATGCGAACTGAAACCCTCATGCTCTCCCTAACTAAGGCCCTGACTACTCCTAACTAAGGCCATGACACTGAATCTAACAAAGGCCCGGAATCTGTCCTTAATAGAGGCCCTGCTGCCAGCAAAAACTAAAATCCTGACACTCTCCTGAGCTAATATCCTGACTCATTTCTAACCAAGGTCCTGACACTGTCCCTAAGAAAGCCCTGTGGCTGTCTTTAAGTGAAGACCTGAGGCTGTCTGTAACTCAGACCCTGAAGCTTTCCCTAACTGAGGCCTTGACGCTGTGACTAACTAGGGCTCCGGTCATGTCTTTACCTAAGAGCCTAAAGCTGATCCAACAAAGGCACTGATGCTGCTCCTAAGTCATTCCCTGACAGTGTCCCCAGCTAAGGGCCTGACATTAGGCCTCACTCAGGCCCTGTCGCTCTCCCTAAGTCAGGCCCTGATGCTGTCCCTACCTGAAGCCCTAACACTGCTTCTGAAGAAGTCCCAGAGAGTCTCAGTAACAAAGGTCTTCACACTATCCTTAGGTCATTTGCTGACACGATTCCAAGCCTTTACCCTAACCCTGTCCCGAGCTAATGTCCTACCTCGTATGCTAACTAAAGACCTTATGCTGTGCCTAATTCAGGCACTGAATTTAGTCCCAAGGCCGCTAGACTGTCGCTAACTCGGCTCGATGCCCTTATCGTCACAATGTTCCATGACCACTGTCATCACAATGCTCCACGCCCTTGTCATCACAATGCTCCATGGCGCTGGTCATCACAATGATCCAGAGCCTTAGTGCTTGAGTTGGGAGTAGTATCATTGCCTCAGTTAGGGACACTGTCATTGCCTGAATTGGGAGTAGTGTCAGAGCCTTAGTTAGGGACAGCGCCAGGGCGAGTTGGGAGTATTGCCAATGCCTTAGTCATGGACAGCGCCAGTGCTTGCACTGGGAGTAGTGTCAGGGCCATAGTTAGGGACAGTGTCAGTGGCTGAGATGGGAATAGTGTCAGGGCCTTAGTTACGGACATTGTCAGTGCCTAAGTTGGGATTTTTGTCAGGGTCTTTATTATGGACAGTGTCAGGGCGTGAGTTAAGAGTAGTGTCAAGGCCTTAATTTGGAAGAGTGTCAGTGTCTCAGTTTGGAGTAGTGTCAGACCCTTAGTTAGGAACAGCGTCAGTGCCTGAGTTGGGAGTAGTGACATGGCCTAAGTTATGGACAGTGTCAGGGTCTGAGTTAGGAATCGTCTCAGGACCTTAGTTAGGGACAGTGTCAGGGACTGTGTTAGGAATAGTGTCAGGGCCTAAGTTAGGAGTAGTCTGAGACCGGTAGTTAGGAACAGTGTCAGGGCCTGAGTTGTGAGTAGTTTCAGGGCCGTAGTTAGAGAAAGTGTCAGTGCCGGAGTTGGCAGTTATGTCAGGGCCTTAGTTAGTGACAGTGTCAGTGCCTGAGTTGGGAGTAGTGTCAGGGCCTAGTTAGGGACAGTGTCAGTGCCTGAGTTGGAAGTAGTGTCAGGGCATTAGGGACAGTGTCAGTGGCTGAGATGGGAGTAGTGTCAGGGTCTTAGTTAGGGAGAGTGTCAGTGCCTGAGTTGGGAATAGTCTCAGGGTCTCTTTTGGGACAGCTTCAGGGCATGAGTTAAAAGTAGTGTCAAGGCCTTAGTTAGGGAGAGTGTCAGTGCCTGTGTTGGGAGTAGTATCAGGCCCTTCGTTAGGGACAGTGTCAGGGTCTGAGGTAGAAGTAGTCTCAGGGCCTTAGTTAGGTAGCGTGTCAGTGCCTAAGTAAGTAGTAGTGTGAGGGCCTTAGTTAGGGACAGTGTCAATGCCTGTGTTGGGAGTAGTGTCAGAGCCTTAGTTAGGGATAGCATCAGTGCCTGAGTTAGGAGTAGTGTGATGGCCGTAGTTAGGGACACTCTCAGTGCCAGAGTTGGGGGAAGTGGCAGGCCTTTGTTAGGGACTGTGCCAGGGCCTGAGTTAAGAGGAGTGTCAAGTCCTTAGTTAGGGACAGTGTTAGTGCCTGAGTTGAGAGTAATGTCAGGGCCTTAGTTAGGGACAATGTCAGTGCCTAGTTTGGGAGTAGTGTCAGGGCCTTAGTTAGGGACAGTGTCAGTGCCTGAGTTGGGAGTACTGTCAGGGCGTATTTTGGGACAGTCTCAGTGCCTATGTTAGGATTAGTGTCAGGGCCTTTGTTAGGAACAATGTCAGTGCCTGAGTTGGGAGTTGTGTCAGGACATTAGTAAGTGCCTGAGTTAGGAGAAGTGTCAGGGCTGTAGTTAGGGATAGTGTCAGTGCCTGAGTTGGAGGTAGTGTCAGGGCCTTAGGGACAGTGTCAGTGGCTGAGATGGGAGTCGTGTCAGGGCCTTAGTTAGGGACAGTGTCAGTGCCTGAGTTGGGAGTAGTGTCAGGGCCTTAGTTAGGGACAGTGTCAGTGCCTGAGTTGGGAGTAATATCAGTGCCTTAGTTAGGGACAGTGTCAGGGCCTGAATTGGGAGTAGTCTCTGGGCCGTAGTTAGGAACAGTGTCAGTGACTGAGTTGGGAGTACTCTCAGGGTCTTAGTTAAGGACAGTGTCAGGGCATGAGTTAAGTATTGTGTCAAAGCCTTAGTTACGGAGAGTGCCAGTTGTTGAGTTAAGAGAAGTGTAATGGCCTTATTTAGTGACAGTGTCAGTGCCTGAGTTGGGAATAGTGTCAGGGCCATAGTTAGGGATGGTGTCAGTTGCTGAGATGGAAGTAGTGTCAGGCCCTTAGTTACGGACAGTGCCAGGGCCTGAGTTGGGATTAGTTTCAGGGTCTTTATTATGGACTGTGTCAGGGCCTGAGTTAAGAGTAGTGTCAAGGCCTTAAATTGATAGAGTGTCACTGTCTGAGTTGGGAGGAGTGTCAGACCCTTAGTTAAGGGACAGCGTCAGTGTCTGAGTTAGGAATAGTGCCAGAGCCTAAGTTACGGACAGTGCCAGGGCCTGAGTTAGGAGTAGTCTGAGACCGGTAGTTAGTAACAGTGTAAGGGCCTGAGTTGTGAGTAGTTTCAGGGCCTTAGTAAGCGAAAGTGTCAATGCCGGAATTGGGAGTAATGTCAGGGCTTACTTAGGGAGAGTGTCAGTGCCTGAGGTGGAAGTAGTATCAGGGCCTTAGTTAAGGACAGTGTCAGTGCCTGAGTTCGGAGTACTGTCAGGGCATATTTCGGGACAGTCTCAGTGCCTATTTTGGGAGTAGTGTCACGGCCTTAGTTAGTGATATTGTCAGTGCCTGAGTAAGGAGTAGTATCCGGGCCTTAGTTAGGGACAGTGTCAGTTGCTTAGTTAGGAGTAGTGTCAGGGCCTAAGGTAGGGCCAGTGTCAGTGCCTGAGTCAGGAGTAGAGTCAGGGCCTAAGTTAGGGACAGTGTCATTGCTTGAGATAGGAGTAGTGTCAGGGCCTTAGTTAGGAGTAGCATCAGTGCCTTCGTTAGGTATTGTATCAGCGCCTCAGTTAGGAATAGTTTCAGGGCCTTATTTAGGGACAGTGTTAGTGCCTGACTTAGGAGTTGTGTCGGCCTTAGTTAGGGACCTTTTCAGGGCCTGAGTTAGGAGTAATGTCAGGGCCTTCCTTAAATATTGTGTCAGCGCCTGAGTTAGGAATAGTGTCAGGGCCTTAGTTAGGGACATTGTCAGGGCATGATTTCAGAGTTGTGTTAGGCCGTGAGCTATGAATAGTGTCAGGGCCTTAGTTAGTGACAGTGTCAGTGCTGAGTTTGGAGTAGTATCAGGGCCTTAGTTAGAGACAGTGTCAGGGCCTGAGTTAGGTGTATGTCAGGGCCTTAGTTAGGGACAGTGTCAGTGCCTGATTTAGGAGTAGTGTCAGAGGCTTTGTTAGGGACAGTGTCAGGGCCTGAGTTAAGAGTAGTGTCACAGCTTTAGTTAGGACCAGTGTCAGGGCCTTAGTTAAGTCCAACATCAGCGCCTATGATAGGAATCAGATCAGGACCTGTGTTACAGGTAATGTCAGGGCCTTATTTAAGAACAGTGTCAGGGCCTGAGTCCTGACTTACTCCTTACTCTCCTCACTAAGGACTTTTGACACTACTGCTAATTCAGGCCCTGATAATGTCCCTCACTAAGGCCCTGACACTTTCCCTGGCTAAGGCCCTGAACTTCTCCTAAGTCAGGCTCTGATACTGTCCCTAACAATGGCCCTGACACTACACCTAACTGAGGCCCCGACATGCTACCTAACAAAGGCTTTGTTGCTAGTCCAAACTAAAGCCCTAAAATTGGTCCTAAATAAGGCCTTGACACTAATCGTAACTCAGGCCCTAAAACTCTCCCAAACTAAGGCCCTGATAGTATGCCTAACTCAGGCCCTCATACGATTCCTAACAATGGCTCTGATGCTAGTCCAAACTAAGGCCCTGAAATTGGTCCTCAATAAGGCCTTGACACTAATCCTAACTCAGGCCCTAGCACTGTCCCTAACTAGGTCTCAGACAGTACACCTAAATCAGACCCTGACACTGTCCCTAAGCAAGGCCCTGACACTACTCCTAACTCAGTCCCTTCCACTGTACCTAACAAAGTCTCTGATGCGAGGCCTAACTCAGGCCCTGAAACCGTCTGTAACTAAGGCCCTGCTGCCATCACTATCAAAAGTCCTGCCATTATCCTGAGCTACTATCCTGACCTATGTCTTTCCAAGGTCCTGAAACTGTCCCAAAGTAAGCCCTGACGCTGTCCCTAAGTGAAGACCTGAGGCTGTCCCTAACTCAGGCCCTGAAGCTTTCCTTAACTGAAGCCTTGAAGCTGTGACTAATTCAGGCCCTGATCATGTACCTAACGAAGACCTTAATGCTGATCCAGCAAAGACGCTGATGCTGCTCCAAAGTCATGCCCTGACAGTGTGCCCAGCTAAGGGCCTGATGCTAAGCCTCACTCAGGCAATGTCGCTCTCCCTAAGTCAGGCCCTGAGACTGTCACTAACTAAGGCCCTGACTCTACTCCTAATTCAGTCCCGTACATTGTATCTAACAAAAGCTCTGATGCTAGTCGTAACTCAGGGCCTGACACTGTCTCTAACCAAGGCCTGCTGCCATCAACATCGAAAGTCCTGACATTATCCGGAGCTAATAACCTGACCCATGTCTTACCAAGGTCCTGAAACTGTCCCAAAGTAAGCCCGGACGCTGTCCCTAAGTGAGGCCCTGAAGCTTTCCCTAACTAACTCAGGCCTTGATGCTGTGACTAACTCAGACCCTGATCATGACTTTAACTAAGACCCTAAGGCTGATCCAACAGAGGCCCTGATGCTGCTCCTAAGTCATGCCCCGATAGTGTCCCCCACTAAGTGTCTGATGCTAGGCCTCACTCAGACCCTATCGCTCTCCCTAAGTCAGGCTCTGATGCTGTCCCTACCTGAACCCCTAACACTGGTTCTGAATAAGGCCCTGAGAGTCTCCGTAACAAAGGTCTTCACACTATCCTTAGGTCATTTCCTGACACTTTCCCTAGATGTTAAACTGACACGGTCACTAGCTAATGTCCTGCCTCTTATGCTAACTGAAGCCCTTAGGCTGTGCCTACCTCAGGCACGGAATTTAGTCCCAAGACCATGAACCTGTCCCGAACGAAGGCCTAGATGCTCGCCCTACATCCGGCCCTGACACTGTCCCTAACTAAGGCCCTAACACTATTGCTAACTGAGGATCTGACACTGGACCTATCAGAGGCCCGCTACTCCTAACTAACGCCTTGAAACTTTCCCTAACGTAGGCGCTGCTACCATCAATATCTAAAGTCCTGACATTATCCTGAGCTAATACCCTGACCCATGTCTTACCAAGGTCCTGAAACTCTCCCAAAGTTAGCCCTGACACTGTCCCTAAGTGAGGCCCTGAGGCTGTCCCTCACAGAGGTCCTGATAATGTCTTGAACGAAACTCTAATGCTGATCTTACAGAGACCCTTATGTTGATCCTATGTCATGCCCTGACGCTGTCCGTAGCTAAGGCCCTGACTCTAGGCATCACTCAGGCCCTGTCGCTCTCCCTAAGTCAGGCTAAGACTCTGTCCCTACCTGAAGCCCTGACACTGGGCCTAAATTAGGCACTGATGCTCTAATTAGCTATGGTCTTGCCACTCTCCCTAGGTCATTTCCTGACACTATCCCTAGATCTTAACCTAAACTTGTCTTTAGCTATTGTCGAGCCTCTTATGCTAACTAAATCCCTGATGCTGTCTCGAACTAAGAGCCTGAAATTAGTCCCGAGGCCGTCAAGCTGTCCCTAACTGAGGTTGGAGGCTCATCCTAACTGAGGCGCTGACACTGTCCCTAACTAAAGCCCTGACACTGCACCTAACTCAGTCCCTGATACTGTACTTTACAAGGGCTCTGATGCTAGTCCTAACTCAGGCCCTGACACTGTCTCGAAGTAAGGCTCAGAATTTGCCCCTAATATAGGCCCTGCTGTCAGCAATAACTAAAAACTGGACACTAGCCTGAGTTAATATCCTGACATATTTCTAACCAAGGTCCCTGAGAAAGCCCTGTCGCTGTCCCTATGTTAAGAACTGAGGCTGTCCCTAACTCAGGCCCTGAAGCTTTCCCTAACTGAGGCCTTGAAGCTGTGGCTAAGTCAGGCCCTGATCATATCTCTAACAAAGACGCTAAGGCTGATCCAACAGAGGCGCTGATTCTGTTCCTAAGTCATGCCCTGACAGTGTCCTCAGCTAAGGGCCTGACGCTAGGCCTCACTCAGGCCCTGTCGCTCTGCCTAAGTCAGGCTCTGATGCTGTCCCTACCTGAAGCCCTGACACTGGTTCTAAATAAGGATCTGATACTCTCAGTAACTAAGGTTTTGACACTATGCTTAGGTCCTTTCCTGACACTCTCCCTAGACCATAACCTGAGCCTGTCCCTAGGAAGTGTCGTGCCTCTTATGCTAACTACAGCCCTGCTGCTGTCCTTAACTAAGGGCCTATAATTACTCTCGAGGCTGTGACCCTGTCCGTACCTAAGGCCTCGATGTTCGTCCTAATTCAGGGCCTGACACTGTCCCTAACTAAGGCCCTGCTGCCGTCAATAGCTAAAGTCCTGACACTATCCTGAGCTAATTTCTTGACCCATCTCTTACCAAGGTCCTGAAACTGTCCCTAAGGAAGCCCTGATGCTGTCTCGAAGTGAGGCCTTGAGGCTGTCCCTAACAGAGGCCCTGATAATATCTTTAACATAGCCCCTGAGGCTGATCCTACCATGGCTCTTAGGCTGCTCCTAAGTCATGCCTTGACACTGTCTCTAGCTAAGGCCCTGACGCTAGGCCTCACTCAGGCCCTGTCCCACTCCCTAAGTCAGGCTCTGACGCTGTTCCTACTCGAAGCCCTGACACTCACTGCTCCTAAATTAGGTCCTGATGTGCTAAGTAACTAAGGTCTTGACACTATCCCTAGGTCATTTCCTGACACTCTCCCTAGACCTTAACCTAACCTTCTCTTTAGCTAATGTCGAGATTAGCTAAAGAGATTCTTTAGAACGAGATTCTTTCATCTTCTGAATATAGTTTTCTTCCAAACATAATTTTTATAGTGTTACTAACTTTAAACAACATGTACTCAACTGCTGTGGAATCTTCCTTCATAGGAGCGTGCATGGTTCACTTCTGCATCTGCTTGAGGTGGTGTTCAGGTTGCTTTCAGCTGTAGATTCCCTTATGCTAGCTAAATCCCTGATTCTGTCCCTAAATGAGGCCCTGAATTTAGGTCCGAGGCCGTGAACCTGTCCCTAACTGAGGCCTGGAGGCTCGTCCTAATGCAGGCCCTGACACTGTCCCTAACTAAGGCTCTGACACTACACCTAACTCAGTCACTGACACTGTACCTAACAAAGGCTCTGATGCTAGTCCTAACTTAGGCCCTGACACTGCCTCTAACTAAGGCCCTGCTGCCGTCAATATCTGAACACCTGATATTATCCTGAGCTAATAGCCTGACCCATGTCTTACCAAGGTCCTGAAACTTTCCCAAAGTAAGCCCTGACGCTGTCCCTAAGTGAGGCCTTGAGGCTATCCCTAACGGAGGCCCTGATAATAGCTTTAACGAAGACCCTAATGCTGATCCTACAGAGGCCTTTATGCTGCTCCTAAGTCATGCCCTGATACTGTCCCTTACTCAGGCCCTAAAGATAGGCCTCACTTAGGCCCTGTTGCTGTACCTTACTTAGGCTCTGATGCTGTCCATACATCAAGCCCTGGCGCTGGTCCTGATTAAGGTGCTCACGCTGCTGCTAACTAAGGCCCTGAAGCTCTCAATAACTAAGGTCTTCTCGTTATCCCTTGGTCATTTCCTTTCACTATCTCTGGCCTGGAACCTGACTCTGTCCCGAGATAATCTCCTGCATCTTATGCGAACTGAAACCCTCATGCTCTCCCTAACTAAGGCCCTGACTACTCCTAACTAAGGCCATGACACTGAATCTAACAAAGGCCCGGAATCTGTCCTTAATAGAGGCCCTGCTGCCAGCAAAAACTAAAATCCTGACACTCTCCTGAGCTAATATCCTGACTCATTTCTAACCAAGGTCCTGAAACTGTCCCTAAGAAAGCCCTGTGGCTGTCTTTAAGTGAAGACCTGAGGCTGTCTGTAACTCAGACCCTGAAGCTTTCCCTAACTGAGGCCTTGACGCTGTGACTAACTAGGGCTCCGGTCACGTCTTTACCTAAGAGCCTAAAGCTGATCCAACAAAGGCACTGATGCTGCTCCTAAGTCATTCCCTGACAGTGTCCCCAGCTAAGGGCCTGACATTAGGCCTCACTCAGGCCCTGTCGCTCTCCCTAAGTCAGGCCCTGATGCTGTCCCTACCTGAAGCCCTAACACTGCTTCTGAAGAAGTCCCAGAGAGTCTCAGTAACAAAGGTCTTCACACTATCCTTAGGTCATTTGCTGACACGATTCCAAGCCTTTACCCTAACCCTGTCCCGAGCTAATGTCCTACCTCGTATGCTAACTAAAGACCTTATGCTGTGCCTAATTCAGGCACTGAATTTAGTCCCAAGGCCGCTAGACTGTCGCTAACTCGGCTCGATGCCCTTATCGTCACAATGTTCCATGACCACTGTCATCACAATGCTCCACGCCCTTGTCATCACAATGCTCCATGGCGCTGGTCATCACAATGATCCAGAGCCTTAGTGCTTGAGTTGGGAGTAGTATCATTGCCTCAGTTAGGGACACTGTCATTGCCTGAATTGGGAGTAGTGTCAGAGCCTTAGTTAGGGACAGCGCCAGGGCGAGTTGGGAGTAGTGCCAATGCCTTAGTCATGGACAGCGCCAGTGCTTGCACTGGGAGTAGTGTCAGGGCCATAGTTAGGGACAGTGTCAGTGGCTGAGATGGGAATAGTGTCAGGGCCTTAGTTACGGACATTGTCAGTGCCTAAGTTGGGATTTTTGTCAGGGTCTTTATTATGGACAGTGTCAGGGCCTGAGTTAAGAGTAGTGTCAAGGCCTTAATTTGGAAGAGTGTCAGTGTCTCAGTTTGGAGTAGTGTCAGACCCTTAGTTAGGAACAGCGTCAGTGCCTGAGTTGGGAGTAGTGACATGGCCTAAGTTATGGACAGTGTCAGGGTCTGAGTTAGGAATCGTCTCAGGACCTTAGTTAGGGACAGTGTCAGGGACTGTGTTAGGAATAGTGTCAGGGCCTAAGTTAGGAGTAGTCTGAGACCGGTAGTTAGGAACAGTGTCAGGGCCTGAGTTGTGAGTAGTTTCAGGGCCGTAGTTAGAGAAAGTGTCAGTGCCGGAGTTGGCAGTTATGTCAGGGCCTTAGTTAGTGACAGTGTCAGTGCCTGAGTTGGGAGTAGTGTCAGGGCCTAGTTAGGGACAGTGTCAGTGCCTGAGTTGGAAGTAGTGTCAGGGCATTAGGGACAGTGTCAGTGGCTGAGATGGGAGTAGTGTCAGGGTCTTAGTTAGGGAGAGTGTCAGTGCCTGAGTTGGGAATAGTCTCAGGGTCTCTTTTGGGACAGCTTCAGGGCATGAGTTAAAAGTAGTGTCAAGGCCTTAGTTAGGGAGAGTGTCAGTGCCTGTGTTGGGAGTAGTATCAGGCCCTTCGTTAGGGACAGTGTCAGGGTCTGAGGTAGAAGTAGTCTCAGGGCCTTAGTTAGGTAGCGTGTCAGTGCCTAAGTAAGTAGTAGTGTGAGGGCCTTAGTTAGGGACAGTGTCAATGCCTGTGTTGGGAGTAGTGTCAGAGCCTTAGTTAGGGATAGCATCAGTGCCTGAGTTAGGAGTAGTGTGATGGCCGTAGTTAGGGACACTCTCAGTGCCAGAGTTGGGGGAAGTGGCAGGCCTTTGTTAGGGACTGTGCCAGGGCCTGAGTTAAGAGGAGTGTCAAGTCCTTAGTTAGGGACAGTGTTAGTGCCTGAGTTGAGAGTAATGTCAGGGCCTTAGTTAGGGACAATGTCAGTGCCTAGTTTGGGAGTAGTGTCAGGGCCTTAGTTAGGGACAGTGTCAGTGCCTGAGTTGGGAGTACTGTCAGGGCGTATTTTGGGACAGTCTCAGTGCCTATGTTAGGATTAGTGTCAGGGCCTTTGTTAGGAACAATGTCAGTGCCTGAGTTGGGAGTTGTGTCAGGACATTAGTAAGTGCCTGAGTTAGGAGAAGTGTCAGGGCTGTAGTTAGGGATAGTGTCAGTGCCTGAGTTGGAGGTAGTGTCAGGGCCTTAGGGACAGTGTCAGTGGCTGAGATGGGAGTCGTGTCAGGGCCTTAGTTAGGGACAGTGTCAGTGCCTGAGTTGGGAGTAGTGTCAGGGCCTTAGTTAGGGACAGTGTCAGTGCCTGAGTTGGGAGTAATATCAGTGCCTTAGTTAGGGACAGTGTCAGGGCCTGAATTGGGAGTAGTCTCTGGGCCGTAGTTAGGAACAGTGTCAGTGACTGAGTTGGGAGTACTCTCAGGGTCTTAGTTAAGGACAGTGTCAGGGCATGAGTTAAGTATTGTGTCAAAGCCTTAGTTACGGAGAGTGCCAGTTGTTGAGTTAAGAGAAGTGTAATGGCCTTATTTAGTGACAGTGTCAGTGCCTGAGTTGGGAATAGTGTCAGGGCCATAGTTAGGGATGGTGTCAGTTGCTGAGATGGAAGTAGTGTCAGGCCCTTAGTTACGGACAGTGCCAGGGCCTGAGTTGGGATTAGTTTCAGGGTCTTTATTATGGACTGTGTCAGGGCCTGAGTTAAGAGTAGTGTCAAGGCCTTAAATTGATAGAGTGTCACTGTCTGAGTTGGGAGGAGTGTCAGACCCTTAGTTAAGGGACAGCGTCAGTGTCTGAGTTAGGAATAGTGCCAGAGCCTAAGTTACGGACAGTGCCAGGGCCTGAGTTAGGAGTAGTCTGAGACCGGTAGTTAGTAACAGTGTAAGGGCCTGAGTTGTGAGTAGTTTCAGGGCCTTAGTAAGCGAAAGTGTCAATGCCGGAATTGGGAGTAATGTCAGGGCTTACTTAGGGAGAGTGTCAGTGCCTGAGGTGGAAGTAGTATCAGGGCCTTAGTTAAGGACAGTGTCAGTGCCTGAGTTCGGAGTACTGTCAGGGCATATTTCGGGACAGTCTCAGTGCCTATTTTGGGAGTAGTGTCACGGCCTTAGTTAGTGATATTGTCAGTGCCTGAGTAAGGAGTAGTATCCGGGCCTTAGTTAGGGACAGTGTCAGTTGCTTAGTTAGGAGTAGTGTCAGGGCCTAAGGTAGGGCCAGTGTCAGTGCCTGAGTCAGGAGTAGAGTCAGGGCCTAAGTTAGGGACAGTGTCATTGCTTGAGATAGGAGTAGTGTCAGGGCCTTAGTTAGGAGTAGCATCAGTGCCTTCGTTAGGTATTGTATCAGCGCCTCAGTTAGGAATAGTTTCAGGGCCTTATTTAGGGACAGTGTTAGTGCCTGACTTAGGAGTTGTGTCGGCCTTAGTTAGGGACCTTTTCAGGGCCTGAGTTAGGAGTAATGTCAGGGCCTTCCTTAAATATTGTGTCAGCGCCTGAGTTAGGAATAGTGTCAGGGCCTTAGTTAGGGACATTGTCAGGGCATGATTTCAGAGTTGTGTTAGGCCGTGAGCTATGAATAGTGTCAGGGCCTTAGTTAGTGACAGTGTCAGTGCTGAGTTTGGAGTAGTATCAGGGCCTTAGTTAGAGACAGTGTCAGGGCCTGAGTTAGGTGTATGTCAGGGCCTTAGTTAGGGACAGTGTCAGTGCCTGATTTAGGAGTAGTGTCAGAGGCTTTGTTAGGGACAGTGTCAGGGCCTGAGTTAAGAGTAGTGTCACAGCTTTAGTTAGGACCAGTGTCAGGGCCTTAGTTAAGTCCAACATCAGCGCCTATGATAGGAATCAGATCAGGACCTGTGTTACAGGTAATGTCAGGGCCTTATTTAAGAACAGGGTCAGGGCCTGAGTCCTGACTTACTCCTTACTCTCCTCACTAAGGACTTTTGACACTACTGCTAATTCAGGCCCTGATAATGTCCCTCACTAAGGCCCTGACACTTTCCCTGGCTAAGGCCCTGAACTTCTCCTAAGTCAGGCCCTGATACTGTCCCTAACAATGGCCCTGACACTACACCTAACTGAGGCCCCGACATGCTACCTAACAAAGGCTTTGTTGCTAGTCCAAACTAAAGCCCTAAAATTGGTCCTAAATAAGGCCTTGACACTAATCGTAACTCAGGCCCTAAAACTCTCCCAAACTAAGGCCCTGATAGTATGCCTAACTCAGGCCCTCATACGATTCCTAACAATGGCTCTGATGCTAGTCCAAACTAAGGCCCTGAAATTGGTCCTCAATAAGGCCTTGACACTAATCCTAACTCAGGCCCTAGCACTGTCCCTAACTAGGTCTCAGACAGTACACCTAAATCAGACCCTGACACTGTCCCTAAGCAAGGCCCTGACACTACTCCTAACTCAGTCCCTTCCACTGTACCTAACAAAGTCTCTGATGCGAGGCCTAACTCAGGCCCTGAAACCGTCTGTAACTAAGGCCCTGCTGCCATCACTATCAAAAGTCCTGCCATTATCCTGAGCTACTATCCTGACCTATGTCTTTCCAAGGTCCTGAAACTGTCCCAAAGTAAGCCCTGACGCTGTCCCTAAGTGAAGACCTGAGGCTGTCCCTAACTCAGGCCCTGAAGCTTTCCTTAACTGAAGCCTTGAAGCTGTGACTAATTCAGGCCCTGATCATGTACCTAACGAAGACCTTAATGCTGATCCAGCAAAGACGCTGATGCTGCTCCAAAGTCATGCCCTGACAGTGTGCCCAGCTAAGGGCCTGATGCTAAGCCTCACTCAGGCAATGTCGCTCTCCCTAAGTCAGGCCCTGAGACTGTCACTAACTAAGGCCCTGACTCTACTCCTAATTCAGTCCCGTACATTGTATCTAACAAAAGCTCTGATGCTAGTCGTAACTCAGGGCCTGACACTGTCTCTAACCAAGGCCTGCTGCCATCAACATCGAAAGTCCTGACATTATCCGGAGCTAATAACCTGACCCATGTCTTACCAAGGTCCTGAAACTGTCCCAAAGTAAGCCCGGACGCTGTCCCTAAGTGAGGCCCTGAAGCTTTCCCTAACTAACTCAGGCCTTGATGCTGTGACTAACTCAGACCCTGATCATGACTTTAACTAAGACCCTAAGGCTGATCCAACAGAGGCCCTGATGCTGCTCCTAAGTCATGCCCCGATAGTGTCCCCCACTAAGTGTCTGATGCTATGCCTCACTCAGACCCTATCGCTCTCCCTAAGTCAGGCTTTGATGCTGTCCCTACCTGAACCCCTAACACTGGTTCTGAATAAGGCCCTGAGAGTCTCCGTAACAAAGGTCTTCACACTATCCTTAGGTCATTTCCTGACACTTTCCCTAGATGTTAAACTGACACGGTCACTAGCTAATGTCCTGCCTCTTATGCTAACTGAAGCCCTTAGGCTGTGCCTACCTCAGGCACGGAATTTAGTCCCAAGACCATGAACCTGTCCCGAACGAAGGCCTAGATGCTCGCCCTACATCCGGCCCTGACACTGTCCCTAACTAAGGCCCTAACACTATTGCTAACTGAGGATCTGACACTGGACCTATCAGAGGCCCGCTACTCCTAACTAACGCCTTGAAACTTTCCCTAACGTAGGCGCTGCTACCATCAATATCTAAAGTCCTGACATTATCCTGAGCTAATACCCTGACCCATGTCTTACCAAGGTCCTGAAACTCTCCCAAAGTTAGCCCTGACACTGTCCCTAAGTGAGGCCCTGAGGCTGTCCCTCACAGAGGTCCTGATAATGTCTTGAACGAAACTCTAATGCTGATCTTACAGAGACCCTTATGTTGATCCTATGTCATGCCCTGACGCTGTCCGTAGCTAAGGCCCTGACTCTAGGCATCACTCAGGCCCTGTCGCTCTCCCTAAGTCAGGCTAAGACTCTGTCCCTACCTGAAGCCCTGACACTGGGCCTAAATTAGGCACTGATGCTCTAATTAGCTATGGTCTTGCCACTCTCCCTAGGTCATTTCCTGACACTATCCCTAGATCTTAACCTAAACTTGTCTTTAGCTATTGTCGAGCCTCTTATGCTAACTAAATCCCTGATGCTGTCTCGAACTAAGAGCCTGAAATTAGTCCCGAGGCCGTCAAGCTGTCCCTAACTGAGGTTGGAGGCTCATCCTAACTGAGGCGCTGACACTGTCCCTAACTAAAGCCCTGACACTGCACCTAACTCAGTCCCTGATACTGTACTTTACAAGGGCTCTGATGCTAGTCCTAACTCAGGCCCTGACACTGTCTCGAAGTAAGGCTCAGAATTTGCCCCTAATATAGGCCCTGCTGTCAGCAATAACTAAAAACTGGACACTAGCCTGAGTTAATATCCTGACATATTTCTAACCAAGGTCCCTGAGAAAGCCCTGTCGCTGTCCCTATGTTAAGAACTGAGGCTGTCCCTAACTCAGGCCCTGAAGCTTTCCCTAACTGAGGCCTTGAAGCTGTGGCTAAGTCAGGCCCTGATCATATCTCTAACAAAGACGCTAAGGCTGATCCAACAGAGGCGCTGATTCTGTTCCTAAGTCATGCCCTGACAGTGTCCTCAGCTAAGGGCCTGACGCTAGGCCTCACTCAGGCCCTGTCGCTCTGCCTAAGTCAGGCTCTGATGCTGTCCCTACCTGAAGCCCTGACACTGGTTCTAAATAAGGATCTGATACTCTCAGTAACTAAGGTTTTGACACTATGCTTAGGTCCTTTCCTGACACTCTCCCTAGACCATAACCTGAGCCTGTCCCTAGGAAGTGTCGTGCCTCTTATGCTAACTACAGCCCTGCTGCTGTCCTTAACTAAGGGCCTATAATTACTCTCGAGGCTGTGACCCTGTCCGTACCTAAGGCCTCGATGTTCGTCCTAATTCAGGGCCTGACACTGTCCCTAACTAAGGCCCTGCTGCCGTCAATAGCTAAAGTCCTGACACTATCCTGAGCTAATTTCTTGACCCATCTCTTACCAAGGTCCTGAAACTGTCCCTAAGGAAGCCCTGATGCTGTCTCGAAGTGAGGCCTTGAGGCTGTCCCTAACAGAGGCCCTGATAATATCTTTAACATAGCCCCTGAGGCTGATCCTACCATGGCTCTTAGGCTGCTCCTAAGTCATGCCTTGACACTGTCTCTAGCTAAGGCCCTGACGCTAGGCCTCACTCAGGCCCTGTCCCACTCCCTAAGTCAGGCTCTGACGCTGTTCCTACTCGAAGCCCTGACACTCACTGCTCCTAAATTAGGTCCTGATGTGCTAAGTAACTAAGGTCTTGACACTATCCCTAGGTCATTTCCTGACACTCTCCCTAGACCTTAACCTAACCTTCTCTTTAGCTAATGTCGAGATTAGCTAAAGAGATTCTTTAGAACGAGATTCTTTCATCTTCTGAATATAGTTTTCTTCCAAACATAATTTTTATAGTGTTACTAACTTTAAACAACATGTACTCAACTGCTGTGGAATCTTCCTTCATAGGAGCGTGCATGGTTCACTTCTGCATCTGCTTGAGGTGGTGTTCAGGTTGCTTTCAGCTGTAGATTCCCTTATGCTAGCTAAATCCCTGATTCTGTCCCTAAATGAGGCCCTGAATTTAGGTCCGAGGCCGTGAACCTGTCCCTAACTGAGGCCTGGAGGCTCGTCCTAATGCAGGCCCTGACACTGTCCCTAACTAAGGCTCTGACACTACACCTAACTCAGTCACTGACACTGTACCTAACAAAGGCTCTGATGCTAGTCCTAACTTAGGCCCTGACACTGCCTCTAACTAAGGCCCTGCTGCCGTCAATATCTGAACACCTGATATTATCCTGAGCTAATAGCCTGACCCATGTCTTACCAAGGTCCTGAAACTTTCCCAAAGTAAGCCCTGACGCTGTCCCTAAGTGAGGCCTTGAGGCTATCCCTAACGGAGGCCCTGATAATAGCTTTAACGAAGACCCTAATGCTGATCCTACAGAGGCCTTTATGCTGCTCCTAAGTCATGTCCTGATACTGTCCCTTACTCAGGCCCTAAAGATAGGCCTCACTTAGGCCCTGTTGCTGTACCTTACTTAGGCTCTGATGCTGTCCATACATCAAGCCCTGGCGCTGGTCCTGATTAAGGTGCTCACGCTGCTGCTAACTAAGGCCCTGAAGCTCTCAATAACTAAGGTCTTCTCGTTATCCCTTGGTCATTTCCTTTCACTATCTCTGGCCTGGAACCTGACTCTGTCCCGAGATAATCTCCTGCATCTTATGCGAACTGAAACCCTCATGCTCTCCCTAACTAAGGCCCTGACTACTCCTAACTAAGGCCATGACACTGAATCTAACAAAGGCCCGGAATCTGTCCTTAATAGAGGCCCTGCTGCCAGCAAAAACTAAAATCCTGACACTCTCCTGAGCTAATATCCTGACTCATTTCTAACCAAGGTCCTGACACTGTCCCTAAGAAAGCCCTGTGGCTGTCTTTAAGTGAAGACCTGAGGCTGTCTGTAACTCAGACCCTGAAGCTTTCCCTAACTGAGGCCTTGACGCTGTGACTAACTAGGGCTCCGGTCACGTCTTTACCTAAGAGCCTAAAGCTGATCCAACAAAGGCACTGATGCTGCTCCTAAGTCATTCCCTGACAGTGTCCCCAGCTAAGGGCCTGACATTAGGCCTCACTCAGGCCCTGTCGCTCTCCCTAAGTCAGGCCCTGATGCTGTCCCTACCTGAAGCCCTAACACTGCTTCTGAAGAAGTCCCAGAGAGTCTCAGTAACAAAGGTCTTCACACTATCCTTAGGTCATTTGCTGACACGATTCCAAGCCTTTACCCTAACCCTGTCCCGAGCTAATGTCCTACCTCGTATGCTAACTAAAGACCTTATGCTGTGCCTAATTCAGGCACTGAATTTAGTCCCAAGGCCGCTAGACTGTCGCTAACTCGGCTCGATGCCCTTATCGTCACAATGTTCCATGACCACTGTCATCACAATGCTCCACGCCCTTGTCATCACAATGCTCCATGGCGCTGGTCATCACAATGATCCAGAGCCTTAGTGCTTGAGTTGGGAGTAGTATCATTGCCTCAGTTAGGGACACTGTCATTGCCTGAATTGGGAGTAGTGTCAGAGCCTTAGTTAGGGACAGCGCCAGGGCGAGTTGGGAGTATTGCCAATGCCTTAGTCATGGACAGCGCCAGTGCTTGCACTGGGAGTAGTGTCAGGGCCATAGTTAGGGACAGTGTCAGTGGCTGAGATGGGAATAGTGTCAGGGCCTTAGTTACGGACATTGTCAGTGCCTAAGTTGGGATTTTTGTCAGGGTCTTTATTATGGACAGTGTCAGGGCCTGAGTTAAGAGTAGTGTCAAGGCCTTAATTTGGAAGAGTGTCAGTGTCTCAGTTTGGAGTAGTGTCAGACCCTTAGTTAGGAACAGCGTCAGTGCCTGAGTTGGGAGTAGTGACATGGCCTAAGTTATGGACAGTGTCAGGGTCTGAGTTAGGAATCGTCTCAGGACCTTAGTTAGGGACAGTGTCAGGGACTGTGTTAGGAATAGTGTCAGGGCCTAAGTTAGGAGTAGTCTGAGACCGGTAGTTAGGAACAGTGTCAGGGCCTGAGTTGTGAGTAGTTTCAGGGCCGTAGTTAGAGAAAGTGTCAGTGCCGGAGTTGGCAGTTATGTCAGGGCCTTAGTTAGTGACAGTGTCAGTGCCTGAGTTGGGAGTAGTGTCAGGGCCTAGTTAGGGACAGTGTCAGTGCCTGAGTTGGAAGTAGTGTCAGGGCATTAGGGACAGTGTCAGTGGCTGAGATGGGAGTAGTGTCAGGGTCTTAGTTAGGGAGAGTGTCAGTGCCTGAGTTGGGAATAGTCTCAGGGTCTCTTTTGGGACAGCTTCAGGGCATGAGTTAAAAGTAGTGTCAAGGCCTTAGTTAGGGAGAGTGTCAGTGCCTGTGTTGGGAGTAGTATCAGGCCCTTCGTTAGGGACAGTGTCAGGGTCTGAGGTAGAAGTAGTCTCAGGGCCTTAGTTAGGTAGCGTGTCAGTGCCTAAGTAAGTAGTAGTGTGAGGGCCTTAGTTAGGGACAGTGTCAATGCCTGTGTTGGGAGTAGTGTCAGAGCCTTAGTTAGGGATAGCATCAGTGCCTGAGTTAGGAGTAGTGTGATGGCCGTAGTTAGGGACACTCTCAGTGCCAGAGTTGGGGGAAGTGGCAGGCCTTTGTTAGGGACTGTGCCAGGGCCTGAGTTAAGAGGAGTGTCAAGTCCTTAGTTAGGGACAGTGTTAGTGCCTGAGTTGAGAGTAATGTCAGGGCCTTAGTTAGGGACAATGTCAGTGCCTAGTTTGGGAGTAGTGTCAGGGCCTTAGTTAGGGACAGTGTCAGTGCCTGAGTTGGGAGTACTGTCAGGGCGTATTTTGGGACAGTCTCAGTGCCTATGTTAGGATTAGTGTCAGGGCCTTTGTTAGGAACAATGTCAGTGCCTGAGTTGGGAGTTGTGTCAGGACATTAGTAAGTGCCTGAGTTAGGAGAAGTGTCAGGGCTGTAGTTAGGGATAGTGTCAGTGCCTGAGTTGGAGGTAGTGTCAGGGCCTTAGGGACAGTGTCAGTGGCTGAGATGGGAGTCGTGTCAGGGCCTTAGTTAGGGACAGTGTCAGTGCCTGAGTTGGGAGTAGTGTCAGGGCCTTAGTTAGGGACAGTGTCAGTGCCTGAGTTGGGAGTAATATCAGTGCCTTAGTTAGGGACAGTGTCAGGGCCTGAATTGGGAGTAGTCTCTGGGCCGTAGTTAGGAACAGTGTCAGTGACTGAGTTGGGAGTACTCTCAGGGTCTTAGTTAAGGACAGTGTCAGGGCATGAGTTAAGTATTGTGTCAAAGCCTTAGTTACGGAGAGTGCCAGTTGTTGAGTTAAGAGAAGTGTAATGGCCTTATTTAGTGACAGTGTCAGTGCCTGAGTTGGGAATAGTGTCAGGGCCATAGTTAGGGATGGTGTCAGTTGCTGAGATGGAAGTAGTGTCAGGCCCTTAGTTACGGACAGTGCCAGGGCCTGAGTTGGGATTAGTTTCAGGGTCTTTATTATGGACTGTGTCAGGGCCTGAGTTAAGAGTAGTGTCAAGGCCTTAAATTGATAGAGTGTCACTGTCTGAGTTGGGAGGAGTGTCAGACCCTTAGTTAAGGGACAGCGTCAGTGTCTGAGTTAGGAATAGTGCCAGAGCCTAAGTTACGGACAGTGCCAGGGCCTGAGTTAGGAGTAGTCTGAGACCGGTAGTTAGTAACAGTGTAAGGGCCTGAGTTGTGAGTAGTTTCAGGGCCTTAGTAAGCGAAAGTGTCAATGCCGGAATTGGGAGTAATGTCAGGGCTTACTTAGGGAGAGTGTCAGTGCCTGAGGTGGAAGTAGTATCAGGGCCTTAGTTAAGGACAGTGTCAGTGCCTGAGTTCGGAGTACTGTCAGGGCATATTTCGGGACAGTCTCAGTGCCTATTTTGGGAGTAGTGTCACGGCCTTAGTTAGTGATATTGTCAGTGCCTGAGTAAGGAGTAGTATCCGGGCCTTAGTTAGGGACAGTGTCAGTTGCTTAGTTAGGAGTAGTGTCAGGGCCTAAGGTAGGGCCAGTGTCAGTGCCTGAGTCAGGAGTAGAGTCAGGGCCTAAGTTAGGGACAGTGTCATTGCTTGAGATAGGAGTAGTGTCAGGGCCTTAGTTAGGAGTAGCATCAGTGCCTTCGTTAGGTATTGTATCAGCGCCTCAGTTAGGAATAGTTTCAGGGCCTTATTTAGGGACAGTGTTAGTGCCTGACTTAGGAGTTGTGTCGGCCTTAGTTAGGGACCTTTTCAGGGCCTGAGTTAGGAGTAATGTCAGGGCCTTCCTTAAATATTGTGTCAGCGCCTGAGTTAGGAATAGTGTCAGGGCCTTAGTTAGGGACATTGTCAGGGCATGATTTCAGAGTTGTGTTAGGCCGTGAGCTATGAATAGTGTCAGGGCCTTAGTTAGTGACAGTGTCAGTGCTGAGTTTGGAGTAGTATCAGGGCCTTAGTTAGAGACAGTGTCAGGGCCTGAGTTAGGTGTATGTCAGGGCCTTAGTTAGGGACAGTGTCAGTGCCTGATTTAGGAGTAGTGTCAGAGGCTTTGTTAGGGACAGTGTCAGGGCCTGAGTTAAGAGTAGTGTCACAGCTTTAGTTAGGACCAGTGTCAGGGCCTTAGTTAAGTCCAACATCAGCGCCTATGATAGGAATCAGATCAGGACCTGTGTTACAGGTAATGTCAGGGCCTTATTTAAGAACAGGGTCAGGGCCTGAGTCCTGACTTACTCCTTACTCTCCTCACTAAGGACTTTTGACACTACTGCTAATTCAGGCCCTGATAATGTCCCTCACTAAGGCCCTGACACTTTCCCTGGCTAAGGCCCTGAACTTCTCCTAAGTCAGGCCCTGATACTGTCCCTAACAATGGCCCTGACACTACACCTAACTGAGGCCCCGACATGCTACCTAACAAAGGCTTTGTTGCTAGTCCAAACTAAAGCCCTAAAATTGGTCCTAAATAAGGCCTTGACACTAATCCTAACTCAGGCCCTAAAACTCTCCCTAACTAAGGCCCTGATAGTATGCCTAACTCAGGCCCTCATACGATTCCTAACAATGGCTCTGATGCTAGTCCAAACTAAGGCCCTGAAATTGGTCCTCAATAAGGCCTTGACACTAATCCTAACTCAGGCCCTAGCACTGTCCCTAAATAGGTCTCAGACAGTACACCTAAATCAGACACTGACACTGTCCCTAAGCAAGGCCCTGACACTACTCCTAACTCAGTCCCTTCCACTGTACCTAACAAAGTCTCTGATGCTCGGCCTAACTCAGGCCCTGAAACCGTCTGTAACTAAGGCCCTGCTGCCATCACTATCAAAAGTCCTGCCATTATCCTGAGCTACTGTCCTGACCTATGTCTTTCCAAGGTCCTGAAACTGTCCCAAAGTAAGCCCTGACGCTGTCCCTAAGTGAAGACCTGAGGCTGTCCCTAACTCAGGCCCTGAAGCTTTCCTTAACTGAAGCCTTGAAGCTGTGACTAATTCAGGCCCTGATCATGTACCTAACGAAGACCTTAATGCTGATCCAGCAAAGACGCTGAGGCTGCTCCAAAGTCATGCCCTGACAGTGTGCCCAGCTAAGGGCCTGATGCTAAGCCTCACTCAGGCCCTGTCGCTCTCCCTAAGTCAGGCCCTGACACTGTCACTAACTAAGGCCCTGACTCTACTCCTAATTCAGTCCCGTACATTGTATCTAACAAAGGCTCTGATGCTAGTCGTAACTCAGGGCCTGACACTGTCTCTAACCAAGGCCTGCTGCCATCAACATCGAAAGTCCTGACATTATCCGGAGCTAATAACCTGACCCATGTCTTACCAAGGTCCTGAAACTGTCCCAAAGTAAGCCCGGACGCTGTCCCTAAGTGAGGCCCTGAGGCTGTCCCTAACTAAGGCCCTAACACTATTGCTAACTGAGGATCTGACACTGGACCTATCAGAGGCCCGCTACTCCTAACTAACGCCTTGAAACTTTCCCTAACGTAGGCGCTGCTACCATCAATATCTAAAGTCCTGACATTATCCTGAGCTAATACCCTGACCCATGTCTTACCAAGGTCCTGAAACTCTCCCAAAGTTAGCCCTGACACTGTCCCTAAGTGAGGCCCTGAGGCTGTCCCTCACAGAGGTCCTGATAATGTCTTGAACGAAACTCTAATGCTGATCTTACAGAGACCCTTATGTTGATCCTATGTCATGCCCTGACGCTGTCCGTAGCTAAGGCCCTGACTCTAGGCATCACTCAGGCCCTGTCGCTCTCCCTAAGTCAGGCTAAGACTCTGTCCCTACCTGAAGCCCTGAAACTGGGCCTAAATTAGGCACTGATGCTCTAATTAGCTATGGTCTTGCCACTCTCCCTAGGTCATTTCCTGACACTATCCCTAGATCTTAACCTAAACTTGTCTTTAGCTATTGTCGAGCCTCTTATGCTAACTAAATCCCTGATGCTGTCTCGAACTAAGAGCCTGAAATTAGTCCCGAGGCCGTCAAGCTGTCCCTAACTGAGGTTGGAGGCTCATCCTAACTGAGGCGCTGACACTGTCCCTAACTAAAGCCCTGACACTACACCTAACTCAGTCCCTGACACTGTACTTTACAAGGGCTCTGATGCTAGTCCTAACTCAGGCCCTGACACTGTCTCGAAGTAAGGCTCAGAATTTGCCCCTAATATAGGCCCTGCTGTCAGCAATAACTAAAAACTGGACACTAGCCTGAGTTAATATCCTGACATATTTCTAACCAAGGTCCTGACACTGTCCCTAAGAAAGCCCTGTCGCTGTCCCTATGTTAAGAACTGAGGCTGTCCCTAACTCAGGCCCTGAAGCTTTCCCTAACTGAGGCCTTGAAGCTGTGACTAAATCAGGCCCTGATCATATCTGTAACAAAGACGCTAAGGCTGATCCAACAGAGGCGCTGATTCTGTTCCTAAGTCATGCCCTGACAGTGTCCTCAGCTAAGGGCCTGACGCTAGGCCTCACTCAGGCCCTGTCGCTCTGCCTAAGTCAGGCTCTGATGCTGTCCCTACCTGAAGCCCTGACACTGGTTCTAAATAAGGATCTGATACTCTCAGTAACTAAGGTTTTGACACTATGCTTAGGTCCTTTCCTGACACTCTCCCTAGACCATAACCTGAGCCTGTCCCTAGCAAATGTCGTGCCTCTTATGCTAACTACAGCCCTGCTGCTGTCCTTAACTAAGGGCCTAAAATTACTCTCGAGGCTGTGACCCTGTCCGTACCTAAGGCCTCGATGTTCGTCCTAATTCAGGGCCTGACACTGTCCCTAACTAAGGCCCTGCTGCCGTCAATAGCTAAAGTCCTGACACTATCCTGAGCTAATTTCTTGACCCATCTCTTACCAAGGTCCTGAAACTGTCCCTAAGGAAGCCCTGATGCTGTCTCGAAGTGAGGCCTTGAGGCTGTCCCTAACAGAGGCCCTGATAATATCTTTAACATAGCCCCTGAGGCTGATCCTCCCATGGCTCTCAGGCTGCTCCTAAGTCATGCCTTGACACTGTCTCTAGCTAAGGCCCTGACGCTAGGCCTCACTCAGGCCCTGTCCCACTCCCTAAGTCAGGCTCTGACGCTGTTCCTACCCGAAGCCCTGACACTCACTGCTCCTAAATTAGGTCCTGATGTGCTAAGTAACTAAGGTCTTGACACTATCCCTAGGTCATTTCCTGACACTCTCCCTAGACCTTAACCTAACCTTCTCATTAGCTAATGTCGAGATTAGCTAAAGAGATTCTTTAGAACGAGATTCTTTCATCTTCTGAATATAGTTTTCTTACAAACATAATTTTTATAGTGTTACTAACTTTAAACGAAATGTACTCAACTGCTGTGGAATCTTCCTTCATAGGAGCGTGCATGGTTCACTTCTGCATCTGCTTGAGGTGGTGTTCAGGTTGCTTTCAGCTGTAGATCCCCTTATGCTAGCTAAATCCCTGATTCTGTCCCTAAATGAGGCCCTGAATTTAGGTCCGAGGCCATGAACCTGTCCCTAACTGAGGCCTGGAGGCTCGTCCTAATGCAGGCCCTGACACTGTCCCTAACTAAGGCTCTGACACTACACCTAACTCAGTCACTGACACTGTACCTAACAAAGGCTCTGATGCTAGTCCTAACTTAGGCCCTGACACTGCCTCTAACTAAGGCCCTGCTGCCGTCAATATCTGAACACCTGATATTATCCTGAGCTAATAGCCTGACCCATGTCTTACCAAGGTCCTGAAACTTTCCCAAAGTAAGCCCTGACGCTGTCCCTAAGTGAGGCCTTGAGGCTATCCCTAACGGAGGCCCTGATAATAGCTTTAACGAAGACCCTAATGCTGATCCTACAGAGGCCTTTATGCTGCTCCTAAGTCATGCCCTGATACTGTCCCTTACTCAGGCCCTAAAGATAGGCCTCACTTAGGCCCTGTTGCTGTACCTTACTTAGGCTCTGATGCTGTCCATACATCAAGCCCTGGCGCTGGTCCTGATTAAGGTGCTCACGCTGCTGCTAACTAAGGCCCTGAAGCTCTCAATAACTAAGGTCTTCTCGTTATCCCTTGGTCATTTCCTTTCACTATCTCTGGCCTGGAACCTGACTCTGTCCCGAGATAATCTCCTGCATCTTATGCGAACTGAAACCCTCATGCTCTCCCTAACTAAGGCCCTGACTACTCCTAACTAAGGCCATGACACTGAATCTAACAAAGGCCCGGAATCTGTCCTTAATAGAGGCCCTGCTGCCAGCAAAAACTAAAATCCTGACACTCTCCTGAGCTAATATCCTGACTCATTTCTAACCAAGGTCCTGACACTGTCCCTAAGAAAGCCCTGTGGCTGTCTTTAAGTGAAGACCTGAGGCTGTCTGTAACTCAGACCCTGAAGCTTTCCCTAACTGAGGCCTTGACGCTGTGACTAACTAGGGCTCCGGTCATGTCTTTACCTAAGAGCCTAAAGCTGATCCAACAAAGGCACTGATGCTGCTCCTAAGTCATTCCCTGACAGTGTCCCCAGCTAAGGGCCTGACATTAGGCCTCACTCAGGCCCTGTCGCTCTCCCTAAGTCAGGCCCTGATGCTGTCCCTACCTGAAGCCCTAACACTGCTTCTGAAGAAGTCCCTGAGAGTCTCAGTAACAAAGGTCTTCACACTATCCTTAGGTCATTTGCTGACACGATTCCAAGCCTTTACCCTAACCCTGTCCCGAGCTAATGTCCTACCTCGTATGCTAACTAAAGACCTTATGCTGTGCCTAATTCAGGCACTGAATTTAGTCCCAAGGCCGCTAGACTGTCCCTAACTCGGCTCGATGCCCTTATCGTCACAATGTTCCATGACCACTGTCATCACAATGCTCCACGCCCTTGTCATCACAATGCTCCATGGCGCTGGTCATCACAATGATCCAGAGCCTTAGTGCTTGAGTTGGGAGTAGTATCATTGCCTCAGTTAGGGACACTGTCATTGCCTGAATTGGGAGTAGTGTCAGAGCCTTAGTTAGGGACAGCGCCAGGGCGAGTTGGGAGTAGTGCCAGTGCCTTAGTTAGGGACAGCGCCAGTGCTTGCATTGGGAGTAGTGTCAGGGCCATAGTTAGGGACAGTGTCAGTGGCTGAGATGGGAATAGTGTCAGGGCCTTAGTTACGGACATTGTCAGTGCCTAAGTTGGGATTTTTGTCAGGGTCTTTATTATGGACAGTGTCAGGGCCTGAGTTAAGAGTAGTGTCAAGGCCTTAATTTGGAAGAGTGTCAGTGTCTCAGTTTGGAGTAGTGTCAGACCCTTAGTTAGGAACAGCGTCAGTGCCTGAGTTGGGAGTAGTGACATGGCCTAAGTTATGGACAGTGTCAGGGTCTGAGTTAGGAATAGTCTCAGGACCTTAGTTAGGGACAGTGTCAGGGACTGTGTTAGGAATAGTGTCAGGGCCTAAGTTAGGAGTAGTCTGAGACCGGTAGTTAGGAACAGTGTCAGGGCCTGAGTTGTGAATAGTTTCAGGGCCGTAGTTAGAGAAAGTGTCAGTGCCGGAGTTGGCAGTTATGTCAGGGCCTTAGTTAGTGACAGTGTCAGTGCCTGAGTTGGGAGTAGTGTCAGGGCCTAGTTAGGGACAGTGTCAGTGCCTGAGTTGGAAGTAGTGTCAGGGCATTAGGGACAGTGTCAGTGGCTGAGATGGGAGTAGTGTCAGGGTCTTAGTTAGGGAGAGTGTCAGTGCCTGAGTTGGGAATAGTCTCAGGGTCTCTTTTGGGACAGCTTCAGGGCATGAGTTAAAAGTAGTGTCAAGGCCTTAGTTAGGGAGAGTGTCAGTGCCTGTGTTGGGAGTAGTATCAGGCCCTTGGTTAGGGACAGTGTCAGGGTCTGAGGTAGAAGTAGTCTCAGGGCCTTAGTTAGGTAGCGTGTCAGTGCCTAAGTAAGTAGTAGTGTGAGGGCCTTAGTTAGGGACAGTGTCAATGCCTGTGTTGGGAGTAGTGTCAGAGCCTTAGTTAGGGATAGCATCAGTGCCTGAGTTAGGAGTAGTGTGATGGCCGTAGTTAGGGACACTCTCAGTGCCAGAGTTGGGGGAAGTGGCAGGCCTTTGTTAGGGACTGTGCCAGGGCCTGAGTTAAGAGGAGTGTCAAGTCCTTAGTTAGGGACAGTGTTAGTGCCTGAGTTGAGAGTAATGTCAGGGCCTTAGTTAGGGACAATGTCAGTGCCTAGTTTGGGAGTAGTGTCAGGGCCTTAGTTAGGGACAGTGTCAGTGCCTGAGTTGGGAGTACTGTCAGGGCGTATTTCGGGACAGTCTCAGTGCCTATGTTGGGATTAGTGTCAGGGCCTTTGTTAGGAACAATGTCAGTGCCTGAGTTGGGAGTTGTGTCAGGACATTAGTAAGTGCCTGAGTTAGGAGAAGTGTCAGGGCTGTAGTTAGGGATAGTGTCAGTGCCTGAGTTGGAGGTAGTGTCAGGGCCTTAGGGACAGTGTCAGTGGCTGAGATGGGAGTCGTGTCAGGGCCTTAGTTAGGGACAGTGTCAGTGCCTGAGTTGGGAGTAGTGTCAGGGCCTTAGTTAGGGCCAGTGTCAGTGCCTGAGTCAGGAGTAGAGTCAGGGCCTAAGTTAGGGACAGTGTCATTGCTTGAGATAGGAGTAGTGTCAGGGCCTTAGTTAGGAGTAGCATCAGTGCCTTCTTTAGGTATTGTATCAGCGCCTCAGTTAGGAATAGTTTCAGGGCCTTATTTAGGGACAGTGTTAGTGCCTGAGTTAGGAGTTGTGTCGGCCTTAGTTAGGGACCTTTTCAGGGCCTGAGTTAGGAGTAACGTCAGGGCCTTCCTTAAGTATTGTGTCAGCCCCTGAGTTAGGAATAGTGTCAGGGCCTTAGTTAGGGACATTGTCAGGGCATGATTTCGGAGTTGTGTTAGGGCGTGAGCTATGAATAGTGTCAGGGCCTTAGTTAGTGACAGTGTCAGTGCTGA
Source organism: Balaenoptera acutorostrata (assembly GCF_949987535.1). Lineage (NCBI taxonomy): Eukaryota > Metazoa > Chordata > Mammalia > Artiodactyla > Balaenopteridae > Balaenoptera > Balaenoptera acutorostrata. The sequence continues at coordinate 90,754 of NW_026646504.1, forward strand.
GTTTGGAGTAGTATCAGGGCCTTAGTGAGAGACAGTGTCAGGGCCTGAGTTAGGTGTATGTCAGGGCCTTAGTTAGGGACAGTGTCAGTGCCTGATTTAGGAGTAGTGTCAGAGGCTTTGTTAGGGACAGTGTCAGGGCCTGAGTTAAGAGTAGTGTCACAGCTTTAGTTAGGACCAGTGTCAGGGCCTTAGTTAAGTCCAACATCAGCGCCTATGATAGGAATCAGATCAGGACCTGTGTTACAGGTAATGTCAGGGCCTTATTTAAGAACAGTGTCAGGGCCTGAGTCCTGACTTACTCCTTACTCTCCTCACTAAGGACTTTTGACACTACTGCTAATTCAGGCCCTGATAATGTCCCTAACTAAGGCCCTGACACTTTCCCTGGCTAAGGCCCTGAACTTCTCCTAAGTCAGGCTCTGATGCTGTCCCTAACAATGGCCCTGACACTACACCTAACTGAGGCCCCGACATGCTACCTAACAAAGGCTTTGTTGCTAGTCCAAACTAAAGCCCTAAAATTGGTCCTAAATAAGGCCTTGACACTAATCGTAACTCAGGCCCTAAAACTCTCCCTAACTAAGGCCCTGATAGTATGCCTAACTCAGGCCCTCATACGATTCCTAACAATGGCTCTGATGCTAGTCCAAACTAAGGCCCTGAAATTGGTCCTCAATAAGGCCTTGACACTAATCCTAACTCAGGCCCTAGCACTGTCCCTAACTAGGTCTCAGACAGTACACCTAAATCAGACCCTGACACTGTCCCTAAGCAAGGCCCTGACACTACTCCTAACTCAGTCCCTTCCACTGTACCTAACAAAGTCTCTGATGCTCGGCCTAACTCAGGCCCTGAAACCGTCTGTAACTAAGGCCCTGCTGCCATCACTATCAAAAGTCCTGCCATTATCCTGAGCTACTATCCTGACCTATGTCTTTCCAAGGTCCTGAAACTGTCCCAAAGTAAGCCCTGACGCTGTCCCTAAGTGAAGACCTGAGGCTGTCCCTAACTCAGGCCCTGAAGCTTTCCTTAACTGAAGCCTTGAAGCTGTGACTAATTCAGGCCCTGATCATGTACCTAACGAAGACCTTAATGCTGATCCAGCAAAGACGCTGATGCTGCTCCAAAGTCATGCCCTGACAGTGTGCCCAGCTAAGGGCCTGATGCTAAGCCTCACTCAGGCCCTGTCGCTCTCCCTAAGTCAGGCCCTGACACTGTCACTAACTAAGGCCCTGACTCTACTCCTAATTCAGTCCCGTACATTGTATCTAACAAAGGCTCTGATGCTAGTCGTAACTCAGGGCCTGACACTGTCTCTAACCAAGGCCTGCTGCCATCAACATCGAAAGTCCTGACATTATCCGGAGCCAATAACCTGACCCATGTCTTACCAAGGTCCTGAAACTGTCCCAAAGTAAGCCCGGACGCTGTCCCTAAGTGAGGCCCTGAAGCTTTCCCTAACTAACTCAGGCCTTGATGCTGTGACTAACTCAGACCCTGATCATGACTTTAACTAAGACCCTAAGGCTGATCCAACAGAGGCCCTGATGCTGCTCCTAAGTCATGCCCCGATAGTGTCCCCCACTAAGTGTCTGATGCTAGGCCTCACTCAGACCCTAACGCTCTCCCTAAGTCAGGCTCTGATGCTGTCCCTACCTGAACCCCTAACACTGGTTCTGAATAAGGCCCTGAGAGTCTCCGTAACAAAGGTCTTCACACTATCCTTAGGTCATTTCCTGACACTTTCCCTAGATGTTAAACTGACACGGTCACTAGCTAATGTCCTGCCTCTTATGCTAACTGAAGCCCTTAGGCTGTGCCTACCTCAGGCACGGAATTTAGTCCCAAGACCATGAACCTGTCCCGAACGAAGGCCTAGATGCTCGCCCTACATCCGGCCCTGACACTGTCCCTAACTAAGGCCCTAACACTATTGCTAACTGAGGATCTGACACTGGACCTATCAGAGGCCCGCTACTCCTAACTAACGCCTTGAAATTTTCCCTAACGTAGGCGCTGCTACCATCAATATCTAAAGTCCTGACATTATCCTGAGCTAATACCCTGACCCATTTCTTACCAAGGTCCTGAAACTCTCCCAAAGTTAGCCCTGACACTGTCCCTAAGTGAGGCCCTGAGGCTGTCCCTCACAGAGGTCCTGATAATGTCTTGAACGAAACTCTAATGCTGATCTTACAGAGACCCTTATGTTGATCCTATGTCATGCCCTGACGCTGTCCGTAGCTAAGGCCCTGACTCTAGGCATCACTCAGGCCCTGTCGCTCTCCCTAAGTCAGGCTAAGACTCTGTCCCTACCTGAAGCCCTGACACTGGGCCTAAATTAGGCACTGATGCTCTAATTAGCTATGGTCTTGCCACTCTCCCTAGGTCATTTCCTGACACTATCCCTAGATCTTAACCTAAACTTGTCTTTAGCTATTGTCGAGCCTCTTATGCTAACTAAATCCCTGATGCTGTCTCGAACTAAGAGCCTGAAATTAGTCCCGAGGCCGTCAAGCTGTCCCTAACTGAGGTTGGAGGCTCATCCTAACTGAGGCGCTGACACTGTCCCTAACTAAAGCCCTGACACTGCACCTAACTCAGTCCCTGATACTGTACTTTACAAGGGCTCTGATGCTAGTCCTAACTCAGGCCCTGACACTGTCTCGAAGTAAGGCTCAGAATTTGCCCCTAATATAGGCCCTGCTGTCAGCAATAACTAAAAACTGGACACTAGCCTGAGTTAATATCCTGACATATTTCTAACCAAGGTCCTGACACTGTCCCTAAGAAAGCCCTGTCGCTGTCCCTATGTTAAGAACTGAGGCTGTCCCTAACTCAGGCCCTGAAGCTTTCCCTAACTGAGGCCTTGAAGCTGTGACTAAGTCAGGCCCTGATCATATCTGTAACAAAGACGCTAAGGCTGATCCAACAGAGGCGCTGATTCTGTTCCTAAGTCATGCCCTGACAGTGTCCTCAGCTAAGGGCCTGACGCTAGGCCTCACTCAGGCCCTGTCGCTCTGCCTAAGTCAGGCTCTGATGCTGTCCCTACCTGAAGCCCTGACACTGGTTCTAAATAAGGATCTGATACTCTCAGTAACTAAGGTTTTGACACTATGCTTAGGTCCTTTCCTGACACTATCCCTAGACCATAACCTGAGCCTGTCCCTAGCAAATGTCGTGCCTCTTATGCTAACTACAGCCCTGCTGCTGTCCTTAACTAAGGGCCTAAAATTACTCTCGAGGCTGTGACCCTGTCCGTACCTAAGGCCTCGATGTTCGTCCTAATTCAGGGCCTGACACTGTCCCTAACTAAGGCCCTGCTGCCGTCAATAGCTAAAGTCCTGACACTATCCTGAGCTAATTTCTTGACCCATCTCTTAACAAGGTCCTGAAACTGTCCCTAAGGAAGCCCTGATGCTGTCTCGAAGTGAGGCCTTGAGGCTGTCCCTAACAGAGGCCCTGATAATATCTTTAACATAGCCCCTGAGGCTGATCCTACCATGGCTCTCAGGCTGCTCCTAAGTCATGCCTTGACACTGTCTCTAGCTAAGGCCCTGACGCTAGGCCTCACTCAGGCCCTGTCCCACTCCCTAAGTCAGGCTCTGACGCTGTTCCTACCCGAAGCCCTGACACTCACTGCTCCTAAATTAGGTCCTGATGTGCTAAGTAACTAAGGTCTTGACACTATCCCTAGGTCATTTCCTGACACTCTCCCTAGACCTTAACCTAACCTTCTCTTTAGCTAATGTCGAGATTAGCTAAAGAGATTCTTTAGAACGAGATTCTTTCATCTTCTGAATATAGTTTTCTTACAAACATAATTTTTATAGTGTTACTAACTTTAAACGAAATGTACTCAACTGCTGTGGAATCTTCCTTCATAGGAGCGTGCATGGTTCACTTCTGCATCTGCTTGTGGTGGTGTTCAGGTTGCTTTCAGCTGTAGATCCCCTTATGCTAGCTAAATCCCTGATTCTGTCCCTAAATGAGGCCCTGAATTTAGGTCCGAGGCCATGAACCTGTCCCTAACTGAGGCCTGGAGGCTCGTCCTAATGCAGGCCCTGACAATATCCCTAACTAAGGCTCTGACACTACACCTAACTCAGTCACTGACACTGTACCTAACAAAGGCTCTGATGCTAGTCCTAACTTAGGCCCTGACACTGCCTCTAACTAAGGCCCTGCTGCCGTCAATATCTGAACACCTGATATTATCCTGAGCTAATAGCCTGACCCATGTCTTACCAAGGTCCTGAAACTTTCCCAAAGTAAGCCCTGACGCTGTCCCTAAGTGAGGCCTTGAGGCTATCCCTAACGGAGGCCCTGATAATAGCTTTAACGAAGACCCTAATGCTGATCCTACAGAGGCCTTTATGCTGCTCCTAAGTCATGCCCTGATACTGTCCCTTACTCAGGCCCTAAAGATAGGCCTCACTTAGGCCCTGTTGCTGTACCTTACTTAGGCTCTGATGCTGTCCATACATCAAGCCCTGGCGCTGGTCCTGATTAAGGTGCTCACGCTGCTGCTAACTAAGGCCCTGAAGCTCTCAATAACTAAGGTCTTCTCGTTATCCCTTGGTCATTTCCTTTCACTATCTCTGGCCTGGAACCTGACTCTGTCCCGAGATAATCTCCTGCATCTTATGCGAACTGAAACCCTCATGCTCTCCCTAACTAAGGCCCTGACTACTCCTAACTAAGGCCATGACACTGAATCTAACAAAGGCCCGGAATCTGTCCTTAATAGAGGCCCTGCTGCCAGCAAAAACTAAAATCCTGACACTCTCCTGAGCTAATATCCTGACTCATTTCTAACCAAGGTCCTGACACTGTCCCTAAGAAAGCCCTGTGGCTGTCTTTAAGTGAAGACCTGAGGCTGTCTGTAACTCAGACCCTGAAGCTTTCCCTAACTGAGGCCTTGACGCTGTGACTAACTAGGGCTCCGGTCACGTCTTTACCTAAGAGCCTAAAGCTGATCCAACAAAGGCACTGATGCTGCTCCTAAGTCATTCCCTGACAGTGTCCCCAGCTAAGGGCCTGACATTAGGCCTCACTCAGGCCCTGTCGCTCTCCCTAAGTCAGGCCCTGATGCTGTCCCTACCTGAAGCCCTAACACTGCTTCTGAAGAAGTCCCTGAGAGTCTCAGTAACAAAGGTCTTCACACTATCCTTAGGTCATTTGCTGACACGATTCCAAGCCTTTACCCTAACCCTGTCCCGAGCTAATGTCCTAACTCGTATGCTAACTAAAGACCTTATGCTGTGCCTAATTCAGGCACTGAATTTAGTCCCAAGGCCGCTAGACTGTCCCTAACTCGGCTCCATGCCCTTATCGTCACAATGTTCCATGACCACTGTCATCACAATGCTCCACGCCCTTGTCATCACAATGCTCCTTGGCGCTGGTCATCACAATGATCCAGAGCCTTAGTGCTTGAGTTGGGAGTAGTATCATTGCCTCAGTTAGGGACACTGTCATTGCCTGAATTGGGAGTAGTGTCAGAGCCTTAGTTAGGGACAGCGCCAGGGCGAGTTGGGAGTAGTGCCAATGCCTTAGTTAGGGACAGCGCCAGTGCTTGCATTGGGAGTAGTGTCAGGGCCATAGTTAGGGACAGTGTCAGTGGCTGAGATGGGAATAGTGTCAGGGCCTTAGTTACGGACATTGTCAGTGCCTAAGTTGGGATTTTTGTCAGGGTCTTTATTATGGACAGTGTCAGGGCCTGAGTTAAGAGTAGTGTCAAGGCCTTAATTTGGAAGAGTGTCAGTGTCTCAGTTTGGAGTAGTGTCAGACCCTTAGTTAGGAACAGCGTCAGTGCCTGAGTTGGGAGTAGTGACATGGCCTAAGTTATGGACAGTGTCAGGGTCTGAGTTAGGAATCGTCTCAGGACCTTAGTTAGGGACAGTGTCAGGGACTGTGTTAGGAATAGTGTCAGGGCCTAAGTTAGGAGTAGTCTGAGACCGGTAGTTAGGAACAGTGTCAGGGCCTGAGTTGTGAGTAGTTTCAGGGCCGTAGTTAGAGAAAGTGTCAGTGCCGGAGTTGGCAGTTATGTCAGGGCCTTAGTTAGTGACAGTGTCAGTGCCTGAGTTGGGAGTAGTGTCAGGGCCTAGTTAGGGACAGTGTCAGTGCCTGAGTTGGAAGTAGTGTCAGGGCATTAGGGACAGTGTCAGTGGCTGAGATGGGAGTAGTGTCAGGGTCTTAGTTAGGGAGCGTGTCAGTGCCTGAGTTGGGAATAGTCTCAGGGTCTTTTTTGGGACAGCATCAGGGCATGAGTTAAAAGTAGTGTCAAGGCCTTAGTTAGGGAGAGTGTCAGTGCCTGTGTTGGGAGTAGTATCAGGCCCTTGGTTAGGGACAGTGTCAGGGTCTGAGGTAGAAGTAGTCTCAGGGCCTTAGTTAGGTAGCGTGTCAGTGCCTAAGGAAGTAGTAGTGTGAGGGCCTTAGTTAGGGACAGTGTCAATGCCTGTGTTGGGAGTAGTGTCAGAGCCTTAGTTAGGGATAGCATCAGTGCCTGAGTTAGGAGTAGTGTGATGGCCGTAGTTAGGGACACTCTCAGTGCCAGAGTTGGGGGAAGTGGCAGGCCTTTGTTAGGGACTGTGCCAGGGCCTGAGTTAAGAGGAGTGTCAAGTCCTTAGTTAGGGACAGTGTTAGTGCCTGAGTTGAGAGTAATGTCAGGGCCTTAGTTAGGGACAATGTCAGTGCCTAGTTTGGGAGTAGTGTCAGGGCCTTAGTTAGGGACAGTGTCAGTGCCTGAGATGGGAGTACTGTCAGGGCGTATTTCGGGACAGTCTCAGTGGCTATGTTGGGATTAGTGTCAGGGCCTTTGTTAGGAACAATGTCAGTGCCTGAGTTGGGAGTTGTGTCAGGACATTAGTAAGTGCCTGAGTTAGGAGAAGTGTCAGGGCTGTAGTTAGGGATAGTGTCAGTGCCTGAGTTGGAGGTAGTGTCAGGGCCTTAGGGACAGTGTCAGTGGCTGAGATGGGAGTCGTGTCAGGGCCTTAGTTAGGGACAGTGTCAGTGCCTGAGTTGGGAGTAGTGTCAGGGCCTTAGTTAGGGCCAGTGTCAGTGCCTGAGTCAGGGCCTAAGTTAGGGACAGTGTCATTGCTTGAGATAGGAGTAGTGTCAGGGCCTTAGTTAGGAGTAGCATCAGTGCCTTCTTTAGGTATTGTATCAGCGCCTCAGTTAGGAATAGTTTCAGGGCCTTATTTAGGGACAGTGTTAGTGCCTGAGTTAGGAGTTGTGTCGGCCTTAGTTAGGGACCTTTTCAGGGCCTGAGTTAGGAGTAACGTCAGGGCCTTCCTTAAGTATTGTGTCAGCGCCTGAGTTAGGAATAGTGTCAGGGCCTTAGTTAGGGACATTGTCAGGGCATGATTTCGGAGTTGTGTTAGGGCGTGAGCTATGAATAGTGTCAGGGCCTTAGTTAGTGACAGTGTCAGTGCTGAGTTTGGAGTAGTATCAGGGCCTTAGTTAGAGACAGTGTCAGGGCCTGAGTTAGGTGTATGTCAGGGCCTTAGTTAGGGACAGTGTCAGTGCCTGATTTAGGAGTAGTGTCAGAGGCTTTGTTAGGGACAGTGTCAGGGCCTGAGTTAAGAGTAGTGTCACAGCTTTAGTTAGGACCAGTGTCAGGGCCTTAGTTAAGTCCAACATCAGCGCCTATGATAGGAATCAGATCAGGACCTGTGTTACAGGTAATGTCAGGGCCTTATTTAAGAACAGTGTCAGGGCCTGAGTCCTGACTTACTCCTTACTCTCCTCACTAAGGACTTTTGACACTACTGCTAATTCAGGCCCTGATAATGTCCCTAACTAAGGCCCTGACACTTTCCCTGGCTAAGGCCCTGAACTTCTCCTAAGTCAGGCTCTGATGCTGTCCCTAACAATGGCCCTGACACTACACCTAACTGAGGCCCCGACATGCTACCTAACAAAGGCTTTGTTGCTAGTCCAAACTAAAGCCCTAAAATTGGTCCTAAATAAGGCCTTGACACTAATCGTAACTCAGGCCCTAAAACTCTCCCTAACTAAGGCCCTGATAGTATGCCTAACTCAGGCCCTCATACGATTCCTAACAATGGCTCTGATGCTAGTCCAAACTAAGGCCCTGAAATTGGTCCTCAATAAGGCCTTGACACTAATCCTAACTCAGGCCCTAGCACTGTCCCTAACTAGGTCTCAGACAGTACACCTAAATCAGACCCTGACACTGTCCCTAAGCAAGGCCCTGACACTACTCCTAACTCAGTCCCTTCCACTGTACCTAACAAAGTCTCTGATGCTCGGCCTAACTCAGGCCCTGAAACCGTCTGTAACTAAGGCCCTGCTGCCATCACTATCAAAAGTCCTGCCATTATCCTGAGCTACTATCCTGACCTATGTCTTTCCAAGGTCCTGAAACTGTCCCAAAGTAAGCCCTGACGCTGTCCCTAAGTGAAGACCTGAGGCTGTCCCTAACTCAGGCCCTGAAGCTTTCCTTAACTGAAGCCTTGAAGCTGTGACTAATTCAGGCCCTGATCATGTACCTAACGAAGACCTTAATGCTGATCCAGCAAAGACGCTGATGCTGCTCCAAAGTCATGCCCTGACAGTGTGCCCAGCTAAGGGCCTGATGCTAAGCCTCACTCAGGCCCTGTCGCTCTCCCTAAGTCAGGCCCTGACACTGTCACTAACTAAGGCCCTGACTCTACTCCTAATTCAGTCCCGTACATTGTATCTAACAAAGGCTCTGATGCTAGTCGTAACTCAGGGCCTGACACTGTCTCTAACCAAGGCCTGCTGCCATCAACATCGAAAGTCCTGACATTATCCGGAGCTAATAACCTGACCCATGTCTTACCAAGGTCCTGAAACTGTCCCAAAGTAAGCCCGGACGCTGTCCCTAAGTGAGGCCCTGAAGCTTTCCCTAACTAACTCAGGCCTTGATGCTGTGACTAACTCAGACCCTGATCATGACTTTAACTAAGACCCTAAGGCTGATCCAACAGAGGCCCTGATGCTGCTCCTAAGTCATGCCCCGATAGTGTCCCCCACTAAGTGTCTGATGCTAGGCCTCACTCAGACCCTATCGCTCTCCCTAAGTCAGGCTCTGATGCTGTCCCTACCTGAACCCCTAACACTGGTTCTGAATAAGGCCCTGAGAGTCTCCGTAACAAAGGTCTTCACACTATCCTTAGGTCATTTCCTGACACTTTCCCTAGATGTTAAACTGACACGGTCACTAGCTAATGTCCTGCCTCTTATGCTAACTGAAGCCCTTAGGCTGTGCCTACCTCAGGCACGGAATTTAGTCCCAAGACCATGAACCTGTCCCGAACGAAGGCCTAGATGCTCGCCCTACATCCGGCCCTGACACTGTCCCTAACTAAGGCCCTAACACTATTGCTAACTGAGGATCTGACACTGGACCTATCAGAGGCCCGCTACTCCTAACTAACGCCTTGAAACTTTCCCTAACGTAGGCGCTGCTACCATCAATATCTAAAGTCCTGACATTATCCTGAGCTAATACCCTGACCCATGTCTTACCAAGGTCCTGAAACTCTCCCAAAGTTAGCTCTGACACTGTCCCTAAGTGAGGCCCTGAGGCTGTCCCTCACAGAGGTCCTGATAATGTCTTGAACGAAACTCTAATGCTGATCTTACAGAGACCCTTATGTTGATCCTATGTCATGCCCTGACGCTGTCCGTAGCTAAGGCCCTGACTCTAGGCATCACTCAGGCCCTGTCGCTCTCCCTAAGTCAGGCTAAGACTCTGTCCCTACCTGAAGCCCTGACACTGGGCCTAAATTAGGCACTGATGCTCTAATTAGCTATGGTCTTGCCACTCTCCCTAGGTCATTTCCTGACACTATCCCTAGATCTTAACCTAAACTTGTCTTTAGCTATTGTCGAGCCTCTTATGCTAACTAAATCCCTGATGCTGTCTCGAACTAAGAGCCTGAAATTAGTCCCGAGGCCGTCAAGCTGTCCCTAACTGAGGTTGGAGGCTCATCCTAACTGAGGCGCTGACACTGTCCCTAACTAAAGCCCTGACACTGCACCTAACTCAGTCCCTGATACTGTACTTTACAAGGGCTCTGATGCTAGTCCTAACTCAGGCCCTGACACTGTCTCGAAGTAAGGCTCAGAATTTGCCCCTAATATAGGCCCTGCTGTCAGCAATAACTAAAAACTGGACACTAGCCTGAGTTAATATCCTGACATATTTCTAACCAAGGTCCTGACACTGTCCCTAAGAAAGCCCTGTCGCTGTCCCTATGTTAAGAACTGAGGCTGTCCCTAACTCAGGCCCTGAAGCTTTCCCTAACTGAGGCCTTGAAGCTGTGACTAAGTCAGGCCCTGATCATATCTGTAACAAAGACGCTAAGGCTGATCCAACAGAGGCGCTGATTCTGTTCCTAAGTCATGCCCTGACAGTGTCCTCAGCTAAGGGCCTGACGCTAGGCCTCACTCAGGCCCTGTCGCTCTGCCTAAGTCAGGCTCTGATGCTGTCCCTACCTGAAGCCCTGACACTGGTTCTAAATAAGGATCTGATACTCTCAGTAACTAAGGTTTTGACACTATGCTTAGGTCCTTTCCTGACACTCTCCCTAGACCATAACCTGAGCCTGTCCCTAGCAAATGTCGTGCCTCTTATGCTAACTACAGTCCTGCTGCTGTCCTTAACTAAGGGCCTAAAATTACTCTCGAGGCTGTGACCCTGTCCGTACCTAAGGCCTCGATGTTCGTCCTAATTCAGGGCCTGACACTGTCCCTAACTAAGGCCCTGCTGCCGTCAATAGCTAAAGTCCTGACACTATCCGGAGCTAATTTCTTGACCCATCTCTTACCAAGGTCCTGAAACTGTCCCTAAGGAAGCCCTGATGCTGTCTCGAAGTGAGGCCTTGAGGCTGTCCCTAACAGAGGCCCTGATAATATCTTTAACATAGCCCCTGAGGCTGATCCTACCATGGCTCTCAGGCTGCTCCTAAGTCATGCCTTGACACTGTCTCTAGCTAAGGCCCTGACGCTAGGCCTCACTCAGGCCCTGTCCCACTCCCTAAGTCAGGCTCTGACGCTGTTCCTACCCGAAGCCCTGACACTCACTGCTCCTAAATTAGGTCCTGATGTGCTAAGTAACTAAGGTCTTGACACTATCCCTAGGTCATTTCCTGACACTCTCCCTAGACCTTAACCTAACCTTCTCTTTAGCTAATGTCGAGATTAGCTAAAGAGATTCTTTAGAACGAGATTCTTTCATCTTCTGAATATAGTTTTCTTACAAACATAATTTTTATAGTGTTACTAACTTTAAACGAAATGTACTCAACTGCTGTGGAATATTCCTTCATAGGAGCGTGCATGGTTCACTTCTGCATCTGCTTGTGGTGGTGTTCAGGTTGCTTTCAGCTGTAGATCCCCTTATGCTAGCTAAATCCCTGATTCTGTCCCTAAATGAGGCCCTGAATTTAGGTCCGAGGCCATGAACCTGTCCCTAACTGAGGCCTGTAAGCTCGTCCTAATGCAGGCCCTGACAATATCCCTAACTAAGGCTCTGACACTACACCTAACTCAGTCACTGACACTGTACCTAACAAAGGCTCTGATGCTAGTCCTAACTTAGGCCCTGACACTGCCTCTAACTAAGGCCCTGCTGCCGTCAATATCTGAACACCTGATATTATCCTGAGCTAATAGCCTGACCCATGTCTTACCAAGGTCCTGAAACTTTCCCAAAGTAAGCCCTCACGCTGTCCCTAAGTGAGGCCTTGAGGCTATCCCTAACGGAGGCCCTGATAATAGCTTTAACGAAGACCCTAATGCTGATCCTACAGAGGCCTTTATGCTGCTCCTAAGTCATGCCCTGATACTGTCCCTTACTCAGGCCCTAAAGATAGGCCTCACTTAGGCCCTGTTGCTGTACCTTACTTAGGCTCTGATGCTGCCCATACATCAAGCCCTGGCGCTGGTCCTGATTAAGGTGCTCACGCTGCTGCTAACTAAGGCCCTGAAGCTCTCAATAACTAAGGTCTTCTCGTTATCCCTTGGTCATTTCCTTTCACTATCTCTGGCCTGGAACCTGACTCTGTCCCGAGATAATCTCCTGCATCTTATGCGAACTGAAACCCTCATGCTCTCCCTAACTAAGGCCCTGACTACTCCTAACTAAGGCCATGACACTGAATCTAACAAAGGCCCGGAATCTGTCCTTAATAGAGGCCCTGCTGCCAGCAAAAACTAAAATCCTGACACTCTCCTGAGCTAATATCCTGACTCATTTCTAACCAAGGTCCTGACACTGTCCCTAAGAAAGCCCTGTGGCTGTCTTTAAGTGAAGACCTGAGGCTGTCTGTAACTCAGACCCTGAAGCTTTCCCTAACTGAGGCCTTGACGCTGTGACTAACTAGGGCTCCGGTCACGTCTTTACCTAAGAGCCTAAAGCTGATCCAACAAAGGCACTGATGCTGCTCCTAAGTCATTCCCTGACAGTGTCCCCAGCTAAGGGTCTGACATTAGGCCTCACTCAGGTCCTGTCGCTCTCCCTAAGTCAGGCCCTGATGCTGTCCCTACCTGAAGCCCTAACACTGCTTCTGAAGAAGTCCCTGAGAGTCTCAGTAACAAAGGTCTTCACACTATCCTTAGGTCATTTGCTGACACGATTCCAAGCCTTTACCCTAACCCTGTCCCGAGCTAATGTCCTAACTCGTATGCTAACTAAAGACCTTATGCTGTGCCTAATTCAGGCACTGAATTTAGTCCCAAGGCCGCTAGACTGTCCCTAACTCGGCTCCATGCCCTTATCGTCACAATGTTCCATGACCACTGTCATCACAATGCTCCACGCCCTTGTCATCACAATGCTCCTTGGCGCTGGTCATCACAATGATCCAGAGCCTTAGTGCTTGAGTTGGGAGTAGTATCATTGCCTCAGTTAGGGACACTGTCATTGCCTGAATTGGGAGTAGTGTCAGAGCCTTAGTTAGGGACAGCGCCAGGGCGAGTTGGGAGTAGTGCCAATGCCTTAGTTAGGGACAGCGCCAGTGCTTGCATTGGGAGTAGTGTCAGGGCCATAGTTAGGGACAGTGTCAGTGGCTGAGATGGGAATAGTGTCAGGGCCTTAGTTACGGACATTGTCAGTGCCTAAGTTGGGATTTTTGTCAGGGTCTTTATTATGGACAGTGTCAGGGCCTGAGTTAAGAGTAGTGTCAAGGCCTTAATTTGGAAGAGTGTCAGTGTCTCAGTTTGGAGTAGTGTCAGACCCTTAGTTAGGAACAGCGTCAGTGCCTGAGTTGGGAGTAGTGACATGGCCTAAGTTATGGACAGTGTCAGGGTCTGAGTTAGGAATCGTCTCAGGACCTTAGTTAGGGACAGTGTCAGGGACTGTGTTAGGAATAGTGTCAGGGCCTAAGTTAGGAGTAGTCTGAGACCGGTAGTTAGGAACAGTGTCAGGGCCTGAGTTGTGAGTAGTTTCAGGGCCGTAGTTAGAGAAAGTGTCAGTGCCGGAGTTGGCAGTTATGTCAGGGCCTTAGTTAGTGACAGTGTCAGTGCCTGAGTTGGGAGTAGTGTCAGGGCCTAGTTAGGGACAGTGTCAGTGCCTGAGTTGGAAGTAGTGTCAGGGCATTAGGGACAGTGTCAGTGGCTGAGATGGGAGTAGTGTCAGGGTCTTAGTTAGGGAGAGTGTCAGTGCCTGAGTTGGGAATAGTCTCAGGGTCTTTTTTGGGACAGCATCAGGGCATGAGTTAAAAGTAGTGTCAAGGCCTTAGTTAGGGAGAGTGTCAGTGCCTGTGTTGGGAGTAGTATCAGGCCCTTGGTTAGGGACAGTGTCAGGGTCTGAGGTAGAAGTAGTCTCAGGGCCTTAGTTAGGTAGCGTGTCAGTGCCTAAGGAAGTAGTAGTGTGAGGGCCTTAGTTAGGGACAGTGTCAATGCCTGTGTTGGGAGTAGTGTCAGAGCCTTAGTTAGGGATAGCATCAGTGCCTGAGTTAGGAGTAGTGTGATGGCCGTAGTTAGGGACACTCTCAGTGCCAGAGTTGGGGGAAGTGGCAGGCCTTTGTTAGGGACTGTGCCAGGGCCTGAGTTAAGAGGAGTGTCAAGTCCTTAGTTAGGGACAGTGTTAGTGCCTGAGTTGAGAGTAATGTCAGGGCCTTAGTTAGGGACAATGTCAGTGCCTAGTTTGGGAGTAGTGTCAGGGCCTTAGTTAGGGACAGTGTCAGTGCCTGAGTTGGGAGTACTGTCAGGGCGTATTTCGGGACAGTCTCAGTGCCTATGTTGGGATTAGTGTCAGGGCCTTTGTTAGGAACAATGTCAGTGCCTGAGTTGGGAGTTGTGTCAGGACATTAGTAAGTGCCTGAGTTAGGAGAAGTGTCAGGGCTGTAGTTAGGGATAGTGTCAGTGCCTGAGTTGGAGGTAGTGTCAGGGCCTTAGGGACAGTGTCAGTGGCTGAGATGGGAGTCGTGTCAGGGCCTTAGTTAGGGACAGTGTCAGTGCCTGAGTTGGGAGTAGTGTCAGGGCCTTAGTTAGGGCCAGTGTCAGTGCCTGAGTCAGGAGTAGAGTCAGGGCCTAAGTTAGGGACAGTGTCATTGCTTGATATAGGAGTAGTGTCAGGGCCTTAGTTAGGAGTAGCATCAGTGCCTTCTTTAGGTATTGTATCAGCGCCTCAGTTAGGAATAGTTTCAGGGCCTTATTTAGGGACAGTGTTAGTGCCTGAGTTAGGAGTTGTGTCGGCCTTAGTTAGGGACCTTTTCAGGGCCTGAGTTAGGAGTAACGTCAGGGCCTTCCTTAAGTATTGTGTCAGCGCCTGAGTTAGGAATAGTGTCAGGGCCTTAGTTAGGGACATTGTCAGGGCATGATTTCGGAGTTGTGTTAGGGCGTGAGCTATGAATAGTGTCAGGGCCTTAGTTAGTGACAGTGTCAGTGCTGAGTTTGGAGTAGTATCAGGGCCTTAGTTAGAGACAGTGTCAGGGCCTGAGTTAGGTGTATGTCAGGGCCTTAGTTAGGGACAGTGTCAGTGCCTGATTTAGGAGTAGTGTCAGAGGCTTTGTTAGGGACAGTGTCAGGGCCTGAGTTAAGAGTAGTGTCACAGCTTTAGTTAGGACCAGTGTCAGGGCCTTAGTTAAGTCCAACATCAGCGCCTATGATAGGAATCAGATCAGGACCTGTGTTACAGGTAATGTCAGGGCCTTATTTAAGAACAGTGTCAGGGCCTGAGTCCTGACTTACTCCTTACTCTCCTCACTAAGGACTTTTGACACTACTGCTAATTCAGGCCCTGATAATGTCCCTAACTAAGGCCCTGACACTTTCCCTGGCTAAGGCCCTGAACTTCTCCTAAGTCAGGCTCTGATGCTGTCCCTAACAATGGCCCTGACACTACACCTAACTGAGGCCCCGACATGCTACCTAACAAAGGCTTTGTTGCTAGTCCAAACTAAAGCCCTAAAATTGGTCCTAAATAAGGCCTTGACACTAATCGTAACTCAGGCCCTAAAACTCTCCCTAACTAAGGCCCTGATAGTATGCCTAACTCAGGCCCTCATACGATTCCTAACAATGGCTCTGATGCTAGTCCAAACTAAGGCCCTGAAATTGGTCCTCAATAAGGCCTTGACACTAATCCTAACTCAGGCCCTAGCACTGTCCCTAACTAGGTCTCAGACAGTACACCTAAATCAGACCCTGACACTGTCCCTAAGCAAGGCCCTGACACTACTCCTAACTCAGTCCCTTCCACTGTACCTAACAAAGTCTCTGATGCGAGGCCTAACTCAGGCCCTGAAACCGTCTGTAACTAAGGCCCTGCTGCCATCACTATCAAAAGTCCTGCCATTATCCTGAGCTACTATCCTGACCTATGTCTTTCCAAGGTCCTGAAACTGTCCCAAAGTAAGCCCTGACGCTGTCCCTAAGTGAAGACCTGAGGCTGTCCCTAACTCAGGCCCTGAAGCTTTCCTTAACTGAAGCCTTGAAGCTGTGACTAATTCAGGCCCTGATCATGTACCTAACGAAGACCTTAATGCTGATCCAGCAAAGACGCTGATGCTGCTCCAAAGTCATGCCCTGACAGTGTGCCCAGCTAAGGGCCTGATGCTAAGCCTCACTCAGGCCCTGTCGCTCTCCCTAAGTCAGGCCCTGACACTGTCACTAACTAAGGCCCTGACTCTACTCCTAATTCAGTCCCGTACATTGTATCTAACAAAGGCTCTGATGCTAGTCGTAACTCAGGGCCTGACACTGTCTCTAACCAAGGCCTGCTGCCATCAACATCGAAAGTCCTGACATTATCCGGAGCTAATAACCTGACCCATGTCTTACCAAGGTCCTGAAACTGTCCCAAAGTAAGCCCGGACGCTGTCCCTAAGTGAGGCCCTGAAGCTTTCCCTAACTAACTCAGGCCTTGATGCTGTGACTAACTCAGACCCTGATCATGACTTTAACTAAGACCCTAAGGCTGATCCAACAGAGGCCCTGATGCTGCTCCTAAGTCATGCCCCGATAGTGTCCCCCACTAAGTGTCTGATGCTAGGCCTCACTCAGACCCTATCGCTCTCCCTAAGTCAGGCTCTGATGCTGTCCCTACCTGAACCCCTAACACTGGTTCTGAATAAGGCCCTGAGAGTCTCCGTAACAAAGGTCTTCACACTATCCTTAGGTCATTTCCTGACACTTTCCCTAGATGTTAAACTGACACGGTCACTAGCTAATGTCCTGCCTCTTATGCTAACTGAAGCCCTTAGGCTGTGCCTACCTCAGGCACGGAATTTAGTCCCAAGACCATGAACCTGTCCCGAACGAAGGCCTAGATGCTCGCCCTACATCCGGCCCTGACACTGTCCCTAACTAAGGCCCTAACACTATTGCTAACTGAGGATCTGACACTGGACCTATCAGAGGCCCGCTACTCCTAACTAACGCCTTGAAACTTTCCCTAACGTAGGCGCTGCTACCATCAATATCTAAAGTCCTGACATTATCCTGAGCTAATACCCTGACCCATGTCTTACCAAGGTCCTGAAACTCTCCCAAAGTTAGCTCTGACACTGTCCCTAAGTGAGGCCCTGAGGCTGTCCCTCACAGAGGTCCTGATAATGTCTTGAACGAAACTCTAATGCTGATCTTACAGAGACCCTTATGTTGATCCTATGTCATGCCCTGACGCTGTCCGTAGCTAAGGCCCTGACTCTAGGCATCACTCAGGCCCTGTCGCTCTCCCTAAGTCAGGCTAAGACTCTGTCCCTACCTGAAGCCCTGACACTGGGCCTAAATTAGGCACTGATGCTCTAATTAGCTATGGTCTTGCCACTCTCCCTAGGTCATTTCCTGACACTATCCCTAGATCTTAACCTAAACTTGTCTTTAGCTATTGTCGAGCCTCTTATGCTAACTAAATCCCTGATGCTGTCTCGAACTAAGAGCCTGAAATTAGTCCCGAGGCCGTCAAGCTGTCCCTAACTGAGGTTGGAGGCTCATCCTAACTGAGGCGCTGACACTGTCCCTAACTAAAGCCCTGACACTGCACCTAACTCAGTCCCTGATACTGTACTTTACAAGGGCTCTGATGCTAGTCCTAACTCAGGCCCTGACACTGTCTCGAAGTAAGGCTCAGAATTTGCCCCTAATATAGGCCCTGCTGTCAGCAATAACTAAAAACTGGACACTAGCCTGAGTTAATATCCTGACATATTTCTAACCAAGGTCCTGACACTGTCCCTAAGAAAGCCCTGTCGCTGTCCCTATGTTAAGAACTGAGGCTGTCCCTAACTCAGGCCCTGAAGCTTTCCCTAACTGAGGCCTTGAAGCTGTGACTAAGTCAGGCCCTGATCATATCTGTAACAAAGACGCTAAGGCTGATCCAACAGAGGCGCTGATTCTGTTCCTAAGTCATGCCCTGACAGTGTCCTCAGCTAAGGGCCTGACGCTAGGCCTCACTCAGGCCCTGTCGCTCTGCCTAAGTCAGGCTCTGATGCTGTCCCTACCTGAAGCCCTGACACTGGTTCTAAATAAGGATCTGATACTCTCAGTAACTAAGGTTTTGACACTATGCTTAGGTCCTTTCCTGACACTCTCCCTAGACCATAACCTGAGCCTGTCCCTAGCAAATGTCGTGCCTCTTATGCTAACTACAGCCCTGCTGCTGTCCTTAACTAAGGGCCTAAAATTACTCTCGAGGCTGTGACCCTGTCCGTACCTAAGGCCTCGATGTTCGTCCTAATTCAGGGCCTGACACTGTCCCTAACTAAGGCCCTGCTGCCGTCAATAGCTAAAGTCCTGACACTATCCGGAGCTAATTTCTTGACCCATCTCTTACCAAGGTCCTGAAACTGTCCCTAAGGAAGCCCTGATGCTGTCTCGAAGTGAGGCCTTGAGGCTGTCCCTAACAGAGGCCCTGATAATATCTTTAACATAGCCCCTGAGGCTGATCCTACCATGGCTCTCAGGCTGCTCCTAAGTCATGCCTTGACACTGTCTCTAGCTAAGGCCCTGACGCTAGGCCTCACTCAGGCCCTGTCCCACTCCCTAAGTCAGGCTCTGACGCTGTTCCTACCCGAAGCCCTGACACTCACTGCTCCTAAATTAGGTCCTGATGTGCTAAGTAACTAAGGTCTTGACACTATCCCTAGGTCATTTCCTGACACTCTCCCTAGACCTTAACCTAACCTTCTCTTTAGCTAATGTCGAGATTAGCTAAAGAGATTCTTTAGAACGAGATTCTTTCATCTTCTGAATATAGTTTTCTTCCAAACATAATTTTTATAGTGTTACTAACTTTAAACGAAATGTACTCAACTGCTGTGGAATATTCCTTCATAGGAGCGTGCATGGTTCACTTCTGCATCTGCTTGTGGTGGTGTTCAGGTTGCTTTCAGCTGTAGATCCCCTTATGCTAGCTAAATCCCTGATTCTGTCCCTAAATGAGGCCCTGAATTTAGGTCCGAGGCCATGAACCTGTCCCTAACTGAGGCCTGTAAGCTCGTCCTAATGCAGGCCCTGACAATATCCCTAACTAAGGCTCTGACACTACACCTAACTCAGTCACTGACACTGTACCTAACAAAGGCTCTGATGCTAGTCCTAACTTAGGCCCTGACACTGCCTCTAACTAAGGCCCTGCTGCCGTCAATATCTGAACACCTGATATTATCCTGAGCTAATAGCCTGACCCATGTCTTACCAAGGTCCTGAAACTTTCCCAAAGTAAGCCCTGACGCTGTCCCTAAGTGAGGCCTTGAGGCTATCCCTAACGGAGGCCCTGATAATAGCTTTAACGAAGACCCTAATGCTGATCCTACAGAGGCCTTTATGCTGCTCCTAAGTCATGCCCTGATACTGTCCCTTACTCAGGCCCTAAAGATAGGCCTCACTTAGGCCCTGTTGCTGTACCTTACTTAGGCTCTGATGCTGCCCATACATCAAGCCCTGGCGCTGGTCCTGATTAAGGTGCTCACGCTGCTGCTAACTAAGGCCCTGAAGCTCTCAATAACTAAGGTCTTCTCGTTATCCCTTGGTCATTTCCTTTCACTATCTCTGGCCTGGAACCTGACTCTGTCCCGAGATAATCTCCTGCATCTTATGCGAACTGAAACCCTCATGCTCTCCCTAACTAAGTCCCTGACTACTCCTAACTAAGGCCATGACACTGAATCTAACAAAGGCCCGGAATCTGTCCTTAATAGAGGCCCTGCTGCCAGCAAAAACTAAAATCCTGACACTCTCCTGAGCTAATATCCTGACTCATTTCTAACCAAGGTCCTGACACTGTCCCTAAGAAAGCCCTGTGGCTGTCTTTAAGTGAAGACCTGAGGCTGTCTGTAACTCAGACCCTGAAGCTTTCCCTAACTGAGGCCTTGACGCTGTGACTAACTAGGGCTCCGGTCATGTCTTTACCTAAGAGCCTAAAGCTGATCCAACAAAGGCACTGATGCTGCTCCTAAGTCATTCCCTGACAGTGTCCCCAGCTAAGGGCCTGACATTAGGCCTCACTCAGGTCCTGTCGCTCTCCCTAAGTCAGGCCCTGATGCTGTCCCTACCTGAAGCCCTAACACTGCTTCTGAAGAAGTCCCAGAGAGTCTCAGTAACAAAGGTCTTCACACTATCCTTAGGTCATTTGCTGACACGATTCCAAGCCTTTACCCTAACCCTGTCCCGAGCTAATGTCCTACCTCGTATGCTAACTAAAGACCTTATGCTGTGCCTAATTCAGGCACTGAATTTAGTCCCAAGGCCGCTAGACTGTCCCTAACTCGGCTCCATGCCCTTATCGTCACAATGTTCCATGACCACTGTCATCACAATGCTCCACGCCTTTGTCATCACAGTGCTCCATAACCCCTGTCATCACAATGCTCCATGACATTTGTCATCGCAATGCTACATGCCATTTTCATCACAATGCTCCATGCCCTTATCATTACAATGCTCCATGACCCCTTTTATCACAATGCTCCATGACCCTTGTCTAAATTGCTACATGCCTGTGAAATCACAAAGCTCCATGCCCCCTGTCTTCACAAGTCTCCATGACTCTTGTCATCACAATGCTTCATGGCCCCTGTCATTCAAAATGCCATATGACCACTGTCATCAAAATGTTCCATGGCTCTTGTCATCACAATGCCCCGTGACCCCTGTCATCACAATGTTCCAGGCCCCCTGTCATCACAATGAGCCATGACCCCTTTCATCACAATGCTCCAGGTCCGTTTTCATCACATTGCTCCATGACCTCTGTCATCATAATGCCACATGAGCCCTGTCATCACAATGCTCCATGGCCCTTGTCATCACAATGCTCCATGATCCTTGTCATCAAAATGCTCCTTGACCCCTTCATTACAATGTTACAGTACCCTTTTCTTCACAATGCTCCATGCCTCTGGTCACCACAATGCTCCATGATCTCTGTCATCACAATGCTCCATGTCCCTTGTCATTAAAATGCTCCATGGCCCCTGTCATCACAATGCTTCATGCTCCTTGTAATGACAATGCTCCATGGTCCTCGTCATCACAAATCTCCACGCATTTGTCATCACAATGCTCCATGACCCCTGTCATCCCAATGCTCCATAGCACTTTTCATCACAATGCTACATGACCACTTTTCTCACAATGTTCCATGACCACTTTCATCACAATGCTCCATGACCCCTGTCATCACAAAGTTCTCTGCCCATATCATCACAATGCTCCTTGTCACCTTTAATCACAATGCTCCATGCCCTTTCATCACAATGCTACAAAATTCTTGTCATCGAAATGTTCCTTGACCGTGTCATCAAAATGCTCCATGGCCCTTGTCATCAGAATGCTCCAGAATTCTTGTCATCACAATGTTCCATGACCGTGTCATCACAATGCTCCATGGCCCTTGTCAGCACAATGCTCCAGAATTCTTGTCATCACAATGTTCCATGACCGTGTCCTCACAATGCTACATGACACTTGTCATCACAGTTCTCCATGACCTTTGTCATCACAATGCTCTATGTCGCTTTTCATCACAATTCTCAATGACCACTTTAATCACTATGCTCACTGACAATTTTCATCACATTTCTCTATTGTCATTACAATTCCCCATGGCCCCTTTCTTCACAACGCTCCGTGATGCCTGTCATCACAATGGTACATGGCTTTTGTTATCACAATGCTCTAGGAGCAGTTTCATCACAATACTCCATCCCCCTTGTCATCACTGTGCACAATGAAACCTTTCATTACAATGCTCCATGACACTTGTCATCACAATGCTCCATGGCCTTTATCGTCACAATGCTCCCAGGCACTTTTCATAAGGATGTTCCATGAAAACTTTCATCACATTGCTCCATGACCATTGTCATCACAATAGTCCATACCCTTGTCAACACAATGCTGCATAATCCATGTCCTCACAATTCTCCATGACTGTTGTCATCACAATAATCCAGTACAATTTTCATAACAATGCTTCATGCCCCCAGTCATCACAGTGCTCTATGATACCTTTCATCACAATTCCTAGATGATCAATGTCATCACAATGCCCCATGACACCTGTCATCACAATTAGCTATGACGCTTGTCATCACAATACTGGATGAACCGTGTCATCGCAGTGTTCCAGGACACATGTCATCACAATGATCCATGACACTTGTCATCACAATGCTCCATGGCCTTTGTCATCGTAATGTTCCATGGCCACTGTCACCACAGTGCTCCATGATACCTTTCATCACAATTCCTAGATGATCAATGTCATCACAATGCCCCATGACACCTGTCATCACAATTAGCTATGACACTTGTCATCACAATACTCGAAGAATCGTGTCATCATAGTGTTCCAGGACACATGTCATCCCAATGATCCATAACTACTTTCATCACAATGCTCCAATACACCTGTCCTCACAATGGTACATGGCTCCTGTTATCATATTGCTCCATGATCTCTTTCACCACAATGCTCCAGGACCACTGTCCTCACCATGCCTCATGGCCCCTTTCATCACAATGCTCCATGGACTCAGTCATCACAAAGTTCCCTGCCCTTTTCACCACAATGCTCCATGGGCCCTGTCATCACAATGCTGCATGCCCCTGTTATCAAAATGCTCCAGAACTCTTGTCATAATAATGCTCCATGCCAATGTCATCAAAATGCCCCATTACACTTGTCATCACAATGCTCCATGACCTTTGTCATCACAATGTTCCAGAGCCCCTGTCATCAGAGTGCTCCATGATACCTTTCATCACAATTCTGGATGACCACTGTCATCACAATGCCCCATGACAGATGTCATCTCAATTCGCCATGGTCCTTGTCATCACAATGCTTCATGAACCATGTCATCACAAGGTTCCAGGACACTTGTCATCACAATGATCCATGATCACTTTCATCACAGTGCTCCATGAACCTTGTCATCTCAATGCTCCATAGCCTTTGTATTCACAGTGCTCCATGGCCCATGTAATCACAGTGCTCCATGACCCCTTTCATCACAATGCTCCACGACTGCTGTCATCACAATGCCCCGTGACGCCTGCCATCACAAATCTCCATGTCCGCTCTTACCAAAAAGCTCCATGATCCCTGTCAGCACAATGTTCCATGACACTTTTCATCACAATGCTCCATAACCCCTGTCATCACAAAGTTCTCTGCCCATATCATAACAATGCTCCTTGTCCCCTTTAATCACAATGCTCCATGCCCTTTCATCACAATGCTACAGAATTCTTGTCATCCCAATGTTCCTTGACCGTGTCATCACAATGCTCCATGGCCCTTGTCATCACAATGCTCCAGAATACTTTTCATCACAATGTTCCATGACCGTGTCCTCACAATGCTACATGACCCAGGTCATCACAGTTCTCCATGACCTTTGTCATCACAATGCTCTATGTTGCTTTTCATCACAATTCTCAATGACCAATTTAATCACTATGCTCGCTGACCATTTTCATCACATTTCTCTATTGTCATTACAATTCCCCATGGCCCCTTTCTTCACAATGCTCCATGATGCCTGTCATCACAATGCTCCATGGCTTTTGTTATCACAATGCTCCAGGATCAGTTTCATCACAAAACTCCATCCCCCTTGTCATCACGGTGCATAATGAAACCTTTCATTACAATGCTCCATGACACTTGTCATCACAATGCTCCATGTCCTTTATCATCACAATGCTCCCAGGCACTTTTCATCACGATGTTCCAAGAAAACTTCCATCACATTGCTCCATGACCATTTTTATCACAATAGACCATACCCTTGTCAACACAATGCTGCATAATGCCTGTCATCACAATTCTCCATGACTGCTGTCATCACCATAATCCAGGACAATTTTCATAACAATGCTTCATGCCCCCAGTCATCACGGTGCTCCATGATACCTTTCATCACAATTCCTAGATGATCAATGTCATCACAATGCCCCATGACACCTGTCATCACAATTCGCTATGACCCTTTTCTTCACAATACACGATGAACCGTGTCATCACAGTGTTCCAGGACACATGTCATTACAATGATCCATGACTACTTTCATCACAATGCTCCAATACACCTGTCATCACAATGCTCCATGGCCCCTGTTATCATATTGCTCCATGATCTCTTTCATCACAATGCTCCAGGACCACTGTCATCACCATACCTCATGACGCCTGTCATCTCAATGCTCCATGGCCCCTTTCATCACATTGCTCCATGAACTCAGTCATCACAATGTTCCCTGCCCTTTACATCACAATGCTCCATGGGCACTCTCATCACAATGCTCCATGCCCTGGTCATCAAAATGCTCCAGGACTCTTGTCATCATAATGCTCCATGCCAATGTCATCAAAATGCCCCATGACACTTGTCATCACAATGCTCCATGGCCTTTGTCATCACAATGTTCCAAGGCCCCTGTCATCACAGTGCTCCATGATACCTTTCATCAAAATTCTAGATGACCACTGTCATCACAATGCCCCATGACAGATGTCATCACAATTCGCCATGGTCCTTGTCATCACAATGCTCCATGAACCGTGTCATCACAAGGTTCCAGGACACTTGTCATCACAATGATCCATGATCAGTTTCATCACAGTGCTCCATGAACCCTGTCATCTCAATGCTCCATAGCCTTTGTAATCACAATGGTCCATGGCCCCTGTTATCATATTGCTCAATGATCTCTTTTATCACAATGCTCCATGACCACTCTCATCACCATGCCTCATGACGCCTGTCATTTCAATGCTCCAAGGCCCCTTTCATCACAATGCTCCATGATCACATTCATCACAGTGTTCCCTGCACTTTTCATCACAATGCTCCATGGGCCCTTTCATCACAATGCTCCATGCCGTTGTCATCAAAATGCCCCAGAACTCTGGTCATCATAATGCTCCATGCCAATGTCATCAAAATGCCCCATGACACTTGTCATCACAATGCTCCATGGCCTTTGTCATCACAATGTTCCATGGCCCCTGTCATCACAGTGCTCCATGATAACTTTCATCACAATTCTAGATGACCACTGTCATCACAATGCCCCATGACTGATGTCATCACAATTCGCCATGGTCCTTCTCATCACAATGCTCCATGAACCGTGTCAACACAAGGTTCCAGGACACTTGTCATCACAATGATCCATGATCCCTTTCACCACAATGCTCCATGAACCCTGTCATCTCAATGCTCCATAGCCTTTGTATTCACAAAGCTCCATGGCCCCTGTAATCACAGAGCTCCATGACCCATTTCATCACAATGCTCAAAGACCGCTCTCATCACAATGCCCCATGACGCCTGCCATCACAAAACTCCATGGCCTCTCTTACCAAAAAGCTCCATGATCCCTGTCAGCACAATGTTCCATGACACTTTACCTCACAATGCTCCATGAGCCCTGTCATCACAAAGTTCTCTGCCCATACCATCACAATGCTCCTTGTCACCTTTAATCACAAGGCTCCATGCCCTTTCATCACAATGCTCCAGAATACTTGTCATCGCAATGTTCCATTTCCATGTCATCACAATGCTGCATGACCCTGGTCATCACAGTTCTCCATAACTTTGTCATCACAATGCTCTCTGTCACTTTTCATCACAATTCTCAAACACCACTTTAATCACTATGCTCGCTGACCATTTTCATCACATTTCTCTTTGATCATTACAATTCCCCATGGCCCATTTTTTCACAATGCTCCATGATGCCTATCATCACAATGCTCCATGGCTTTTGTTATCACAATGCTCCAGAACCAGTTTCATCACAATACTCCATTCCCCTTTTCATCACGGTGCACAATGAAACCTTTCATTACAATGCTTCATGACATTGTCATCAAAATGCTGCAGAACTCTTGTCATCATAATGCTCCATGCCAATGTCATCTAAATTCCCCATGACACTTGTAATCACAATGCTGCATGGCCTTCATCGTCTCAATGCTCCCAGGCACTTTTTATCACGATGTTCCATGAAAACGTTCATCACATTGCTCTATGACAATTGTCATCACAATAGTCCATACCCTTGTCAACACAATGCTGCATAATCCCTGTCATCACAATTCTCCATGACTGCTGTCATCACAGTAATCCAGGACAATTTTCATAACAATGCTTCATACCCCTAGTCATCACAGTGCTCCATGATACATTTCATCACAATTCCTAGATGATCAATGTCATCACAATGCCCCATGGCCTTTGTCATCACAATGTTCCATGGCCCCTGTCATCACAGTGCTCCATGATACCTTTCATCACAATTCTAGATGACCACTGTCATCACAATGCCCCATGACAGATGTCATCACAATTCACCATGGTCCTTGTTATCACAATGCTCCATGAACCGTGTCATCACAAGGATCCATGATCACATTCATCACAATGCTCCATGAACCCTGTCATCTCAATGCTCCAAAGCCTTTTTATTCACAATGCTCAATGGCCCTTTTAATCACAGTGCTCCATGACCCCTTTCACCACAATGCTCCAAGACCGCTGTCATCACAATGCCCCATGACGCCTGCCATCACAAATCTCCATGGCCTCTCTTACCAAAAAGCTCCATGATCCTTGTCAGCACAATGTTCCATGACACTTTTCATCACAATGCTTCATGACCCCTGTCATCACAAAATGCTCTGCCCATATCATCACAATGCTCCTTGTCACCTTTAATCACAATGCTCCAGAATTCTTGTCATCAAAATGTTCCATGACCGTGTCATCACAATGCTCCATGGCTCTTGTCATCACAATGCTCCAGAATTCTTGTCATCACAATGTTCCATGACCGTGTCATCACAATGCTACATGACCCTGGTCATCACAGTTCTCCATGACCTTTGTCATCACAATGCTCTATGTCGCTTTTCATCACAATTCTCAATGAACACTTTAAACACTATGCTCGCTGACCATTTTCATCACATTTCTCTATTGTCATTACAATTCCCCATGGCCACTTTCTTCACAATGCTCCATGATGCCTGTCATCTCAATGCTCCAAGGTTTTTGTTTTCACAATGCTCCAGGAACAGTTTCATCACAATACTCCATCCCCCTTGTCACCATGGTGCACAATGAAACCTTTCATTCCAATGCTCCATGACACTTGTCATCACAATGCTCCATGGCCTTTATCGTCACAATGCTCCCAGGCACTTTTCATCACGATGTTCCATGAAAACTTTCATCACATTGCTCCATGACCATTGTCATCACAATAGTCCATACCCTTGTCAACACAATGCTGCATAATCCTTGTCATCACAATTCTCCATGACTGCTCTCATCACAATAATCCAGGACAATTTTGATAACAATGCTTCATGCCCCAAGTCATCACAGTGCTGCATGATACCTTTCATCACAATTCCTTGATGATCAATGTCATCACAATGCCGCATGACACCTGTCACTACAATTCGCTATGACCCTTTTCATCACAATACTCGATGAACCGTGTCATCACAGTGTTCCAGGACACATGCCATCACACTGATCCATGACTACTTTCATCACAATGCTCCAATACACCTGTCATCACAATGCTCCATGGCCCCTGTTATCATATTGCTCCATGATATCTTTCATCACAATGCTCTATGACCACAATCATCACCATGCCTCATGACGCCTGTCATCTCAATGCTCCATGGCCCCTTTCATCACAATGCTCCATGAACCCAGTCATCACAATTTTCCCTGCCCTTTTCATCACAATGCTCCATGGGCCCTGTCTTCACAATGCTCCATGCCCTTGTCATCAAAATGCTCCAGAAATCTTGTCATCATAATGCTCCATGCTAATGTCATCAAAATGCCCCATGACACCTGTCATCACAATGCTCCATGGACTTTGTCATCGCAATGATCTATGGCCCCTGTCATCACAATGCTCCATGCCCTTGTCATCAAAATGCTCCAGAACCCCTGTCATCATAATGCTCCATGACAATGTCTTCAAAATGCCCCATGACACTTGTCATCAAAATGCTCCATGTCCTTTATCGTCACAATGCTCCCACGCACTTTTCACCACGATGTTCCATGAAAACTTTCATCACGTTGCTCCATGACCATTGTCATCACAATAGTCCATACCCTTGTCAACACAATGCTGCATAATTCCTCTCATCACAATTCTCCATGACTGCTGTCATCGCAGTAATCCAGGGCAATTTTCATGACAATGCTTCATGCCCCCAATCATCAAAGTGCTGCATGATATCTTTCAGCACAATTCCCAGATGATCAATGTCATCAAAATGCCCCATGACACCTGTCATCACAATTCGCTATGATGCATGTCATCATAATACTCGATGAACCGTGTCATCACAGTGTTCCAGGACACATGTCATTACAATGATCAATGACTACTTTCATCACAATGCTCCAATACACTTGTCATCACAATGCTCCATGGCCCCTGTTATCATATTGCTCCATGATCTCTTTCATCACAATGCTCCATGACCACTGTCATCACAATGCCTCATGATGCCTGTCATCTCAATGCTCCATGGCCCCTTTCATCTCAATGATACATGAACTCAGCCATCACAATGTTCTCTGCCCTTTTCATCACAATGCTCCATGGGCCCTGTCATCACAATGCTCCATGAACTGTGTCATCACAAGGTTCCAGGACACTTGTCATCTCAATGATCCATGATCAATTTCATCACAGTGCTCCATGAACCCTGTCATGTCAATGCTCCATAGCCTTTGTATTCACAATGCTCCATGGCCCCTGTAATCACACTGCTCCATTGCCTTGTCATCAAAATTCTCCAGAACACTTGTCATCATAATGCTCCATGCCAATGTCATCAAAATGCTCCATGACACTTGTCATCACAATGCTCCATGGCCTTTGTCATCACAATGTTCCATTACCCCTGTCATCACAATGCTCCATGCCCTTGTCATCCAAATGCTCCAGAACTCCTGTGATCATAATGCTCCATGCCAATATCATCAAAATGCTCCATGACACTTGTCATCACAATGCTCCATGGCCCTTGTCATCACAATGCTCCAGAATTCTTCTCATCATAATGTTCCATGACCGTGTCATCACAATGCTCCATGGCCCTTGTCATCACAATGCTACAGAATTCTTTTCATCGCAATGTTCCTTGACCGTGTCATCACAATGCTCCATGGACCTTGTTATCACAATGCTCCAGAATTTTTGTCATCACAATGTTCCATGACCGTGTCATCACAATGCTCCATGGCCCTTGTCATCAAAATGCTCCAGAAATCTTGTCATCATAATGCTCCATGCTAATGTCATCAAAATGCCCCATGACACTTGTCATCACAATGCTCCATGGCCTTTGTCATCACAATGATCCATGGCCCCTCTCATCACGATGCTCCATGCCCTTGTCATCAAAATGCTCCAGAACTCTTGTCATCATAATGTTCCATGACAATGTCATCAAAATGCCCCATGACACTTGTCATCAAAATGCTCCATGTCCTTTATCGTCACAATGCTCCCATGCACTTTTCATCACGATGTTCCATGAAAACTTTCATCACGTTGCTCCATGACCATTGTCATCACAATAGTCCATACCCTTGTCAACACAATGCTGCATAATCCCTCTCATCACAACTCTCCATCCAGGGCAATTTTCATGACAATGCTTCATGCCCCCAG
This sequence comes from Balaenoptera acutorostrata, assembly GCF_949987535.1. NCBI lineage: Eukaryota > Metazoa > Chordata > Mammalia > Artiodactyla > Balaenopteridae > Balaenoptera > Balaenoptera acutorostrata. The sequence continues at coordinate 120,430 of NW_026646504.1, forward strand.
TCATCAAAGTGCTCCATGATAACTTTCAGCACAATTTCTAGATGATCAATGTCATCACAATGCCCCATGACAGCTGTCATCACAATTCGCTATGATTCATGTCATCATAATACTCGATGAACCGTGTCATCACAGTGTTCCAGGACACATGTCATTACAATGATCCATGACTACTTTCATCACAATGCTCCAATACAGTTGGCATCACAATGCTCCATGGCCTTTGTCATCACAATGTTCCATGGCCCCTGTCATCACAGTGCTCCATGATACCTTTCATCGCAAATCTAGATGACCACTGTCATCACAATGCCCCATGACAGATGTCATCACAATTCGCCATGGCCCTTGTCATCACAATGCTCCATGAACCGTGTCATCACAAGGTTCCAGGACACTTGTCATCACAATGATCCATGATCACTTTCATCACAGTGCTCCATGAACCCTGTCATCTCACTGCTCCATAGACATTTTATTCACAATGCTCCATGGCCCCTGTAATCACAGTGCTCCAAGAACCCTTTCATCACAATGCTCCAAGACCGCGGTCATCACAATGCCCCATGACGCATGCCATCAAAAATCTCCATGGCCTCTCTTACCAAAAAGCTAAATGATCCCTGTCAGCACAATGTTCCATGACACTTTTCGTCACAATACTCCATAACCACTGTCATCACAATGTTCTCTGCCCATATCATCACAATGCTTCTTGTCACCTTGAATCACAATGCTCCATGCCCTTTCAACACAATGCTCCAGAATTCTTGTCATCACAATGTTTCATGATCGTGTCATCACAATGCTACATGACCCTGGTCATCACAGTTCTCCATGACCTTTGCAATCACAACGCTCTATGTCGCTTTTCCTCACATTTCTGAATGACCACTTTAATCACTATGCTTGCTGACCATTTTCATCACATTTCTCTATTGTCATTACAATTCCCCATGGCCCCTTTCTTCACAATGCTCCATGATGCCTGTCATGATAATGCTCCATGGCTTTTTTTATCACAATGCTCCAGGACCAGGTTCATCACAATACTCCATCCCCCTTGTCATCACGGTGCACAATGAAACCTTTCTTTACAATGCTCCATGACACTTGTCATCACAGTGCTCCATGGCCTTTTCATCAAAATGCTCCAGAACTCTTGTCATCATAATGCTCCATGCCAGTGTCATCAAAATGACCCTTGACACTTGTCATCACAATGCTCCATGGCCTTTGTATTCACAATGCCCCATGGGCCCTGTCATCACAGTGCTCCATGATACCTTTCATCACAATTCTAGATGACCACTGTCATCACAATGCCCCATGACAGATGTCTTCACAATTCAGCATGGTCCTTGTCATTACAATGCTCCATGAACCGTGTCATCACAAGGTTCCAGGACACTGTCATCTCAATGCTCCATAGCCTTTGTATTCACAATGCTCCATGGCCCCTGTAATCACCGTGCTCCATGACCACTTTCATCACAATGCTCCAAGTCCGCTGTCATCACAATGCCCCATGACGCCTGCCATCACAAATCTCCAAGGCCTCTCTTACCAAAAAGCTCCATGATCCCTGTCAGCACAATGTTCCATGACACTTTTCATCACAATGCTCCATGACCCCTGTCATCACAAAGTTCTCTGCCCATATCATCACAATGCTCCTTGTCACCTTTAATCACAATGCTCCATGGCCTTTCATCCCAATGCTCCAGAATTCTTGGCATCGCAATGAACCTTGACCGTGTCATCACAATGCTCCATGACCCTTGTCATCACAAAGCTCCATGACCCCTGTCATCACAATGATCCATGACTCCTTTCCACACAGTGCTCCAGTACCCTTTTCATCACAATGCTCCATGCCATTGTCAGCACAATGCTCCTTGGATCCTGTCATCAAAATGCTCCATCCCCTTTTCATCACAATGCTCCAGATATCCTCTCACTACAATGCTCCATGCCCGTGTCAACACAGTGCTCCATGACCCCTGTCATCAAAATGCTTTATGAACCTTGTTATCAGAATGTTCCATGACCCCTGTCATCAAAATGATCCATGACCGTTGTCTTCACAATGCTGCATGATACCTTTCATCCCAATTCTCTGTGACCGCTGTCATCACAATGCTCCAGGACAATTTTCATCACTATGCTCCATGCCCCCTGTCATCACAGTGCCCCATAACCCCTGTAATCACAATGCTCCATGACCCTGTCATCACAATGCTACATGACCCCTGTCATCACATTGTTCCATGGCCTATGTAGTCACAATGCTCTATGGACCCTGTAATCACACTGCTACATATTCCCTTTCAAAACAATGCTCCATGACCCCTGTCATCACAACGTTAGATGAAAGTTGTCATCACCATGCTTCATGCCCGTGTCATCACAATGCTCCATGAATCTTGTCTTCACAATGCTCCATGGCCCATGTCATCACAATGCTCCATGACGCCTGTCATCACAATGCTCTATGGCCTTTGTCATCACAATGCTCCGTGACCCCTGTCAACATAATGCCTGATGACCCCTGTCATCAAAATGCTAAATGGCACTTGTCGTCACAATGCTCTATGACGCCTGTCATCACTATTCTCCATGTCACTTGTTATCACAATGCTCCATGGCCCCTGTAATCACAGTACTCCATGACCCCTTTCATCGCAATGCCCAATGCCACCTCTCATCAAAATTCTCCATGGCTTTTGTCATCATGATGCTCCATGACACCTCTCATCACAAAGCTCCATGACACTTGTCATTACAATGCTCGATGGCCCTTGTCATCACAATGTTCCTTGGTGCTTTTCATCGCAATGCTCCATGACAACATTCATCAAAATACTCCAAGATTTGTTTCATCACAATGCTCCATGGCCCTTGTCATTACAAATCCACATGATCCCTTTCATCACAATTCTCCATGGAACTTACTTAAAAATGCTCCATGCCCCTGTCATCACAATGCCCAATGATACCTGTTTTACAATGATCCATGACCCTTGTCATCACAAGGCTCCATGTCCCGTGTATTCACAATGCTCCATGGCCCTTGTCATCACAATGCTCCATAGCGCTTTTCATCGCAATGCTCCATGACCGCTTTCAGCACAATGCCCCATGACCCCTGTCATCACAATGCTCCATGCCCTTGTCATCACAAGGCTCCAGAACTCTTGTCATTATAATGCTCCATGTCCGTTTCATCACCATGCTCCATGACACTTGTCATCACAATGCTCCATGGCCCCTCTCATTACTGTGCTCCATAATAACTGTAATCACATTTCTAGATGACCACTGCCATCACAGTGCCCCATGACATTGTCATCACAATTCGACATGACCATTGTCATCACAATGCTCCATGAACCATGTCATCACAGGGTCCCAGGACACTTGTCATCACAATGATCCATTACCACTTTCATCACAATGCTCCATGACCATGTCATCACAATTCTCCATGGCCCGTGTCATCACAATGCTCCAGAATTCTTGTCATCACAATGCTCCATGGCCCTTGTCATCACAATGCTCCAGATTTCTTGTCATCACAATGTTCCATGACCGTGTCATCAGAATCCTCCAGATTTCTTGATATCACAATGTTCCATGACCGTGTCATCACAAAGCTCCATGGCCCTTGTCATCACAATGCTCCAGAATTCTTGTCATCACAATGCTCCATGGCCCTTGTCATCACAATGCTCAAGAATTCTTGTCATTCCAATGGTCCAAGACGATGTTATCACAATTCTCAATGACCAGTTTAATCACTATGCTCGCTCACAATTTTCATCACCTTTCTCTATTGTCATTACAATTCCACATGGCCCCTTTCTTCACAAAGCTCCATGATGCCTGTCATCACAATGCTCCATGGCTTTTGTTATCACAACGCTCCAGGACCAGATTCATCACAATACTCCATCCTCCTTGTCATCACGGTGAACAATGAAACCTTTCATTACAATGCTCCATGACACTTGTAATCACAAAGCTCCATGGCCCTAGTCATAACAATGCTCCAGAATTCTTTTCATCACAATGTTCCATGACCATGTCATCAAAATTCTCCATGGCCCGTGTCATCACAATGCTCCAGAATTCTTGTCATCACAACGTTCCATGACCGTGTCATCACAATGCTACATGACACTGATTATCACAGTTCTCCATGACCTTTGTCATCACAATGCTCTATGTCGCTTTTCATCACAATTCTAAAAGACCACTTTAATCACTATGCTCGCTGACCATTTTCCTCACATTTCTCTATTGTCATTAACATTCCCCATTGCCCCTTTCTTTACAATGCTCCATGATGCCTGTCATCACAATGCTCCATGGCTTTTGCTATCAAAATGCTCCAGGACCAGTTTCATCACAATACTCCATCCCACATGTCATCACGGTGCACAATGAAACCTTTCATTACAATGCTCCATGACACTTGTCATCACAATGCTCCATGACACTTGTCATCACAATGCTCCAGAATTCTGGTCATCACAATGTACCATGACCATGTCATCACAATTCTCCATGGCCCGTGTCATCACAGTGCTCCAGAATTCTTGTCATCACAACGTTCCATGACCGTGTCATCACAATGCTACATGACACTGATTATCACAGTTCTCCATGACCTTTGTCATCACAATGCTCTATGTCGCTTTTCATCACAATTCTAAAAGACCACTTTAATCACTATGCTCGCTGACCATTTTCCTCACATTTCTCTATTGTCATTAACATTCCCCATTGCCCCTTTCTTTACAATGCTCCATCAGGCCTGTCATCACAATGCTCCATGGCTTTTGTTATCACAATGCTCCAGCACCAGTTTCATCACAATACTCCATCCCCCTTGTCATCACGGTGCACAATGAAACCTCTCGTTACAATGCTCCATGACACTTGTCATCACAATGCTCCATGGCCCTTGTCATCACAATGCTCCAGAATTATTGTCATCACAATGTTCCATGACCAGGTCATCACAAATCTCCATGGCCCTTGTCTTCACAATGCTCCAGAATTCTTGTCATCACAATGTTCCATGACCGTGTCATCACAATGCTACATTACCGTAGTCATCACAGTTGTCCATGACTATTGTCATCACAATTCTCTATGACGCTTTTCATCACAATTCTCAAAGACCACTTTAATCACTATGCTCGCTGACCATTTTCATCCCATTTCTCTATTGTCATTACAATTCCCCATGGCCCCTTTCTTTACAATGCTCCATCATGCCTGTCATCACAATGCTCCATGGCTTTTGTTATCAGAATGCTCCAGGACCATTTTCATCACAATACTCCATCCCACATGTCATCACGGTGCACAATGAAACCTTTCATTACAATGCTCCATGACACTTGTCATCACAATGCTCCATGGCCCTTGTCATCACAATGCTCCAGAATTCTTGTCATCACAATGTTCCATGACCGTGTCATCACAATGCTCCATAATTCTTGTCATCAATATGTTCCATGACCGTGTCATCACAATGCTCCAGAATTCTTGTCATCACAATGTTCCATGACCGTGTCATCACAATGCTCCATGGCCCGGGTCATCACAATGCTCCAGATTGCTTGTCATCACAAAGTTCCATGACCGTGTCATCACAATGCACCATGGCCCTTGTCATCACAATGCTCCAGAATTCTTGTCATCACAATGTTCCATGACCGTGTCATCACAATGCTCCATGGCCCTTGTCATCACAATGCTCCTGAATTCTTGTCATCACAATGTACCATGACCGTGTCATCACAATGCTCCATGGTCCTTGTCAACACAATGCTCGAGAATTCTTGTCATTACAATGTTCCATGACCGTGTCATCACAATGCTCCATGGCCCTTGTCATCACAATGCTCCAGAATTGTTGTCATCACAATGTTCCATGACCGTGTCATCACAATGCTCCATGGCCCTTTTCATCACAATGCTCCATAATTCTTGTCATCACAATGTTCCATGACCGTGTCATCACAATGCTCCATAATTCTTGTCATCACAATGTTCCATGACCGTGTCACCACAATGCTCCATGGCCCTTGTCATCACAATGCTCCAGAATTCTTGTCATCACAATGTTCCATGACCGTGTCATCACAATGCTCCATGGCCTTTGTCATCACAATGCTCCATAATTCTTGTCATCACAATGTTCCATGACCGTGTTACCACAATGCTCCACAATTCTTGTCATCACAATGTTCCATGACCGTGTCATCACAATGCTACATGACACTGGTCATCACATTTCTCCATGACCTTTGCCATCACAATGCTCTATATAGTTTTTCATGACAATTCTAAATGACCACTTTAATCAATTTGCTTGCTGACCATTTTCATCACATTTCTCTATTGTGATTACAATTCCCCATGACCCCTTTCTTCACAATGCTCCATGATGCCTGTCATCACAATGCTCCATGTCTTTTGTTATCAGAATGCTCCAGGACCAGTTTCATCACAATACTCCATCCCACATGTCATCACGGTGCACAATGAAACCTTTCATTACAATGCTCCAGGACACTTCTCATCACAATGCTCCATGGCCCTTGTCAACACAGTGCTCCAGAATTCTTTCCATCACAATGTTCCATGAGGATGTCATCACAATTCTCCATGGCACTTGTCATCACAATGCTCCAGAATTCTTGTCATCACAATGTTCCATGACCATGTCATCACAATGCTCCATGGCCCTTGTCATCACATTGCTCCAGAATTCTTGTCATCACAATGTTCCTTGATCGTGTCATCACAATGCTGTATGGCCCTTGTCATCACAATGCTCTAGATTTCTTGTGATCACAATGTTCCGTCACCGTGTCATCACAATGCTCCATGGCCCTTGTCATCACAATGCTCCAGAATTCTTGTCATCACAATGTTCCATGACCGTGTCATCAGAAGGCTCCATGGCCCTTGTCATCACAATGCTCCATAATTCTTGTCATAACAATGTTCCATGACCGTGTCATCAGAATGCTCCATGGCCCTTGTCATCACAATGCTCCAGAATTCTTGTCATCACAATGTTCCATGACCGTGTCATCACAATGCTCCATGGCCCTTGTCTTCACAATGCTCCAGAATTCTTGTCATCACAATGTTCCATGACCGTGTCATCACAATGCTACATGACCCTGGTCATCACAGTTCTCCATGACCTTTGTCATCACAATGCTCTATGTCGCTTTTCATCACAATTCTCAAAGAACACTTTAATCTCTATGCTTGCTGACCATTTTCCTCACATTTCTCTATTGTCATTACAATTCCCCATTGCCCCTTTCTTTACAATGCTCCATGATGCCTGTCATCACAATGCTCCATGGCATTTGTTATCAGAATGCTCCAGGACCAGTCTCATCACAATACTCCATCCCACATGTCATCACGGTGCACAATGAAACGTTTCATTACAACGCTCCATGACACTTGTCATCACAATGCTCCAAGGCCCTTGTCAACACAGTGCTCCAGAATTCTTGTCATCACAATGTTCCATGACCATGTCATCACAATTCTTCATGGCATTGGCATCACAATGCTCCAAAATTCTTGATATCAGAATGTTCCATGACAGTGTCATCACAATGCTCCATAATTCTTCTCATCACAATGTTCCATGACCATGTCATCAAATTGCTACATGACCCTGGTCATCACAGTTCTCCATGACGTTTGTCATCACAATGCTCTATGTCGCTTTTCATCACAATTCTCAAAGAACACTTTAATCTCTATGCTTCCTGACCATTTTCATCACATTTCTCTATTGTCATTACAATTCCCCATGACCCCTTTCTTCACAATGCTCCATGATGCCTGTCATCACAATGCTCCATGGCTTTTTTTATCACAATGCTCCAGGACCAGTTTCATCACAATTCTCCATCCCCTTTGTCATCATGGTGCACAATGGAACCTTTCATTAAAATGCTCCATGACACTAGTCATCACAATACTCCATGGCCTTTATCGTCACAATGCTCCCATGCACTTTTCATCACGATGTTCCATGAATATTTTCATCACAGTTCTCCATGACCTTTGTCATCACAATGCTCTATGTCGCTTTTCATCACAATTCTCAAAGAACACTTTAATCTCTATGCTTGCTGACCATTTTCATCACATTTCTCTATTGTCATTACAATTCCCCATTGCCCCTTTCTTTAAAATGCTCCATCATGCCTGTCATGACAATGTTCCATGGCTTTTGTTATCAGAATGCTCCAGGACCAGTTTCATCACAATACTCCATCCCACAGGTCATCACGGTGCAGAATGAAACCTTTCATTACAATGCTCCATGACACTTGTCATCACAATGCTCCATGGCCCTTGTCATCACAATGCTCCAGAATTCTTGTCATCACAATGTTCCATGACCGTGTCATTACAATGCTCCATGGCCCTTGTCATTACAATGCTCCAGAATTCTTGTCATCCCAATGTTCCATGACCATGTTATCACAATTCTCAATGACCACTTTTATCACTATGCTCGCTGACCATTTTCATCACATTTCTCTATTGTCATTACAATTCCACATGGCCCCTTTCTTCACAATGCTCCATGATGCCTGTCATCACAATGCTCCATGGCTTTTGTTATCACAATGCTCCAGGACCAGTTTCATCACAATACTCCATCCCCCTTGTCACCACAGTGCACAATGAAACCTTTCATTACAATTCTCCATGGCTCTTGTCATCACAATGCTCCAGAATTCTTGTCATCACAATGTTCCATGACCATGTCATCATAATGCTCAATAATTCTTGTCATCACAATGTTCCATGACCGTGTCATCACAATGTTCCATGGCCATTGTCATCACAATGCTCCAGATTTCTTGTCATCACAATGTTCCATGACCGTGTCATCACAATGCTCCATGGCCCTTGTCATCACAATGCTCCAGATTACTTGTCATCACAATGTTCCATGACCATGTCATCACAAAGCTCCATGGCCCTTGTCATCACAATGCTACAGATTTCTTTTCATCACAATGTTCCATGATCGTGTCATCACAATGCCCCATGGCCCTTGTCATCACAATGCTCCAGATTTCTTTTCATCACAATGTTCCATGACGGTGTCATCACATTGTTCCATGGCATTTGTCATCACAATGCTCCATAATTCTTGCCATCACAATGTTCCATGACCGTGTCATCACAATTCTACATGACACTCGTCATCACAGTTCTCCATGACCTTTGTCATCACAATGCTCTATGACGCTTTTCATCACAATTCTCAAAGACCACTTTAATCACTATGCTCGCTGACCATTTTCATCACATTTCTCTATTGTCATTACAATTCCCCATTGCCCCTTTCTTCACAATGCTCCATGATGCCTGTCATCACAATGCTCCATGGCTTTTGTTATCAGAATGCTCCAGGACCAGTTTCATCACAATACTCCATCCCACATTTCATCACGGTGCACAATGAAACCTTTCATTACAATGCTCCATGACACTTGTCATCACAATGCTCCATGGCCCTTGTCATCACAATGCTCTAGAATTCTTGTCATCACAATGTTCCATGACCGTGTCATCACAATGTTCCAAATTCTTCTGATCACAATGTTCCATGACCATGTCATCACAATGCTCCATGGCCCTTGTCATAACAATGCTCCAGAATTCTTGTCATCACAATGTTCCATGACCGTGACATCACAATGCTACATGACCCTGGTCATCACAGTTCTTCATGACCTTTGTCATCACAACGCTCTATGTCGCTTTTAATCACAATTCTCAATGACCACTTTAATCACTATGCTCGCTGACCATTTTCATCACATTTCTCTATTGTCATTACAATTCCCCATGGCCCCTTTCTTCACAATGCTCCATGATGCCTGTCATCACAATGCTCCATGGCTTTTGTTATCACAATGCTCCAGGACAAGATTCATCACAATACTACATCCCCCATGTCATCACGGTGCACAATGAAACCTCTCATTACAATGCTGCATGACACTTGTCATCACAATGCTCCATGGCCCTTGTCATCACAATGCTCCAGAATTCTTGTTATCACAATGTTCCATGACCGTGTCATCACAATGCCCATGGCCCTTGTCATCACAATGCTCCAGATTTCTTGTCATCACAATGTTCCATGACCGTGTTATCACAATGCTCCATGGCCCTTGTCATCACAATGCTCCAGAATTCTTGTCATCACAATGTTCCGTGACCGTGTCATCACAATGCTCCATGGCCCTTGTCATCACAATGCTTTAGAATTCTAGTCATCACAATGTTCCATGACCATGTCATCACAAGTCTCCATGGCCCTTGTCATCACAATGCTCCAGAATTCTTTTCATCACAATGTTCCATGACCGTATCATCACAATGCCCAATGGCCCTGGTCATCACAATGCTCCAGATTTATTTTCATCACAATGTTCCATGACCGTGTCATCACAATGCTCCATGGCCTTTGTCATCACAATGCTCCAGAATTCTTGTCATCACAATGTTCCATGACCGTGTCATCACAATGCTACATGACCCTGGTCATCACAGTTCTCCATGACTTTTGTCATCACAATGCTCTATGACGCTTTTCATCACAATTCTCAAAGACCACTTTAATCACTATGCTCGCTGACCATTTTCATCACATTTCTCTATTGTCATTACAATTCCTCATTGCCCCTTTCTTTACAATGCTCCATCATGCCTGTTATCACAATGCTCCATGGCTTTTGTTATCAGAATGCTCCAGGACAAGTTTCATCACAATACTCCATCCCACATGTCATCACGGTGCACAATGAAACCTTTCATTACAATGCTCCATGGCACTTCTCATCACAATGCTCCATGGCCCTTGTCAACACAGTGCTCCAGAATTCTTGTCATCACAATGTTCCATGAGGATGTCATCACAATTCTCCATGGCACTTGTCATCACAATGCTCCAGAATTCTTGTCATCACAATGTTCCATGACCATGTCATCACAATGCTCCATGGCCCTTGTCATCACATTGCTCCAGAATTCTTGTCATCACAATGTTCCATGACCGTGTCATCACAATGCTCTATGGCCCTTGTCATCACAATGCTCTAGATTTCTTGTCATCACAATGTTCCGTGACCGTGTCATCACAATGCTCCATGGCCCTTGTCATCACAATGCTCCAGAATTCTTGTCATCACAATGTTCCATGACCGTGTCATCACAATGCTATATGACCCTGGTCATCACAGTTCTCCATGACCTTTGTCATCACAATGCTCTATGTCGCTTTTCATCACAATTCTCAATGACCATTTTAATCACTATGCTCGCTGACCATTTTCATCACATTTCTCTATTGTCATTACAATTCCCCATGGCCCTTTTCTTCACAATGCTCCATGATGCCTGTCATCACAATGCTCCATGGCTTTTGTTATCACAATGCTCCAGGACCAGTTTCATCACTATACTCCATCCCCCTTGTCATCACAGTGCACTAAGAAACATTTCATTACCATGCTCCAAGACACTTGTCATCACAAATCTCCAGAATTCTTGTCATCAAAATGTTCCATGACCGTGTCATCACAATGCACCATGGCCCTTGTCATCACAATGCTCCAGAATTCTTGTCATCACAATGTTCCATGACCGTGCCATCACAATGCTAAATGACCCTGGTCATCACAGTTCTCCATGACCTTTGTCATCACAATGCTCTATGTCGCTTTTCATCACAATTCTCAAAAAACACTTTAGTCACTATGCTTGCTGACCATTTTCATCATATTTCTCTATTGTCATTACAATTCCCCATTGCCCCTTTCTTTAAAATGCTCCATCCTGCCTGTCATGACAATGTTCCATGGCTTTTGTTATCAGAATGCTCCAGGACCCGTTTCATCACAATACTCCATCCCACATGTCATCACAGTGCACAATGAAACCTTTCATTACAATGATCCATGACACTTGTCATCACAATGCTCCATGGCACTTGTCATCACAATGCTCCAGAATACTTGTCATCACAATGTTCCATAACCGTGTCATCACAATGCTCCATGGCCATTGTCATCACAATGCTCCAGATTTCTTGTCATCACAAAGTTCCATGACCGTGTCATCACAAAGCTCCATGGCCCTTGTCATCACAATGCTCCAGAATTCTTGTCATCACAATGTTCCATAACCGTGTCATTACAATGCTCCATAGCCCTTGTCATCACAATGCTCCAGAATTCTTGTCATCCCAATGTTCCATGACCATGTTATCACAATTCTCAATGACCACTTTTATCACTATGTTCCCTGACCATTTTCATCACATTTCTCTACTATCATTACAATTCCACATGGCCCCTTTCTTCACAATGCTCCATGATGCCTGTCATCACAAGGCTCCATGGCTTTTGTTATCACAATGCTCCAGGACCAGTTTCATCACAATACTCAATCCCCCTTGTCACCACAGTGCACAATGAAACATTTCATTACAATTCTCCATGGCCCTTTTCATCACAATGCTCCAGAATTCTTGTCATCACAATGTTCCATGACCGTGTCATCATAATGCTCCATAATTCTTGTCATCACAATGTTCCATGACCGTGTCATCATAATGCTACATGACCCTGGTCACCACAGTTCTCCATGACGTTTGTCATCACAATGCTCTATATCGCTTTTCATCACAATTCTAAATGACCAGTTTAATCACTATGCTCGCTGACCATTTTCATCACATTTCTCTATTGTCATTACAATTCCCCATGCCCCCTTTCTTCACAATGCTCCATGATGCCTGTCATCACAATGTTCCATGGCTTTTGTTATCACAATGCTCCAGGACCAGTTTCATCACAATACTCCATCCCCTATGTCATCACCTTGCACAATGAAATCTTTCATTACAATGTTCCATGACACTTGTCATCACAATGCTCCATGGCCCTTGTCATAACAATGCTCCAGAATTCTTGTCATCACAAAGTTCCATGACCGTGTCATCACAATGCTACATGACCCTGGTTATCACATTTCTCCATGACCTTTATCATCGCAAATCTCTATGTCGCTTTTCATCACAATTCTCAAAGACAACTTTAATCACTATGCTCGCTGACCATTTTCCTCACATTTCTCTATTGTCATTACAATTCCCCATTGCCCCTTTCTTTACAATGCTCCATGATGCCTGTCATCACAATGCTCCATGGCTTTTGTTATCAAAATGCTCCAGGACCAGTTTCATCACAATACTCCATCCCACATGTCATCACGGTGCACAATGAAACATTTCATTACAATTCCCCATGACACTTATCATCACAATGCTCCAGAATACTTGTCATCACAATGTTCCATAACCGTGTCATCACAATGCTCCATGGCCATTGTCATCACAATGCTCCAGATTTCTTGTCATCACAAAGTTCCATGACCGTGTCATCACAAAGCTCCATGGCCCTTGTCATCACAATGCTCCAGAATTCTTTTCATCACAATGTTCCATAACCGTGTCATTACAATGCTCCATAGCCCTTGTCATCACAATGCTCCAGAATTCTTGTCATCCCAATGTTCCATGACCATGTTATCACAATTCTCAATGACCACTTTTATCACTATGTTCGCTGACCATTTTCATCACATTTCTCTACTATCATTACAATTCCACATGGCCCCTTTCTTCACAATGCTCCATGATGCCTGTCATCACAAGGCTCCATGGCTTTTGTTATCACAATGCTCCAGGACCAGTTTCATCACAATACTCAATCCACCTTGTCACCACAGTGCACAATGAAACATTTCATTACAATTCTCCATGGCCCTTTTCATCACAATGCTCCAGAATTCTTGTCATCACAATGTTCCATGACCGTGTCATCATAATGCTCCATAATTCTTGTCATCACAATGTTCCATGACCGTGTCATCACAATGCTACATGACCCTGGTCACCACAGTTCTCCATGACGTTTGTCATCACAATGCTCTATATCGCTTTTCATCACAATTCTAAATGACCACTTTAATCACTATGCTCGCTGACCATTTTCATCACATTTCTCTATTGTCATTACAATTCCCCATGCCCCCTTTCTTCACAATGCTCCATGATGCCTGTCATCACAATGCTCCATGGCTTTTGTTATCACAATGCTCCAGGACCAGTTTCATCACAATACTCCATCCCCTATGTCATCACCTTGCACAATGATATCTTTCATTACAATGTTCCATGACACTTGTCATCACAATGCTCCATGGCCCTTGTCATAACAATGCTCCAGAATTCTTGTCATCACAATGTTCCATGACCATTTCATCACAATGCTCCATGGCCCGTGTCATCACAATGCTCCAGAATTCTTGTCATCACAAAGTTCCATGACCGTGTCATCACAATGCTACATGACCCTGGTTATCACATTTCTCCATGACCTTTATCATCGCAAAGCTCTATGTCGCTTTTCATCACAATTCTCAAAGACAACTTTAATCACTATGCTCGCTGACCATTTTCCTCACATTTCTGTATTGTCATTACAATTCCCCATTGCCCCTTTCTTTACAATGCTCCATGATGCCTGTCATCACAATGCTCCATGGCTTTTGTTATCAAAATGCTCCAGGACCAGTTTCATCACAATACTCCATCCCACATGTCATCACGGTGCACAATGAAACATTTCATTACAATGCCCCATGACACTTGTCATCACAATGCTCCATGACACTTGTCATCACAATGCTCCAGAATTCTTGTCATCACAATGTTCCATGACCATGTCATCACAATTCTCCATGGCCATTGTCATCACAATGCTCCAGAATTCTTGTCATCACAATGCTCCATGGCCATTGTCATCACAATGCTCCAGATTCCTTGTCATCACAATGTTCCATGACCGTGTCATCACAATGCTCCAGATTTCTTGTCATCACAATGTTCCATGACCGTGTCATCACAAAGCTCCATGGCCCTTGTCATCACAATGCTCCAGAATTCTTGTCATCACAATGTTCCATGACTGTGTCATCACAATGCTCCATGGCCCTTGTCATCACAATGCTCCAGAATTTTTGTCATTCCAATGTTCCATGACGATGTTATCACAATTCTCAATGACCACTTTAATCACTATGCTCGCTGACAATTTTCATCACCTTTCTCTATTGTCATTACAATTCCACATGGCCCCTTTCTTCACAATGCTCCATGATGCCTGTCATCACAATGCTCCATGGCTTTTATTATCACAATGCTCCAGGACCAGTTTCATCACAATACTCCATCCCCCTTGTCACCACAGTGCACAATGAAACCTTTCATTACAATTCTCCATGGCCCTTGTCATCACAATGCTCCAGAATTCTAGCAATCACAATGTTCCATGACCGTGTCATCACAATGCTCCATTTCCCTTGTCATCACATTGCTCCAGAATTCTTGTCATCACAATGTTTCATGACCGTGTCATCACAATGCTACATGACCCTGGTCATCACAGTTCTCCATGACCTTTGTCATCACAATGCTCTATGTCGCTTTTCAACACAATTCTAAGTGACCACTTTAATCACTATGCTCGCTGACCATTTTCATCACATTTCTCTATTGTCATTACAATTCCCCATGGCCCCTTTCTTCACAATGCTCCATGATGCCTGTCATCACAATGCTCCATGGCTTTTGTTATCACAATGCTCCAGGACAAGATTCATCACAATACTCCATCCCCCTTGTCATCACGGTGCACAATGAAACCTTTCATTAAAATGCTCCATGACACTTGTCATCACAATGCTCCAGAATTCTTCTCATCACAATGTTCCATGACCGTGTCATCACAATGCTACATGACACTGGTCGTCTCAGTTCTCCATGACTTTGTCATCACAATGCTCTATGTCGCTTTTCATCACAATTCTCAAAGACCACTTTAATCACTATGCTCGCTGACCATTTTCATCCCATTTCTCTATTGTCATTACAATTCCCCATTGCCCCTTTCTTAACAATGCTCCATGATGCCTGTCATCACAGTGCTCCATGGCTTTTGTTATCAGAATGCTCCAGGACAAGTTTCATCACAATATTCCATCCCACATGTCATCACGGTGCACAATGAAACCTTTCATTACAATGCCCCATGACACTTGTCATCACAATGCTCCATGGCCCTTTTCAACACAGTTCTCCAGAATTCTTGTCATCACAATGTTCCATGACCGTGTCATCACAATGCTCCATAATTCTTCTCATCACAATGTTCCATAACCGTGTCATTACAATGCTACATGACCCTAGTCATCACAGTTCTCCATGACCTTTGTCATCACAATGCTCTATGTCGCTTTTCATTACAATTCTCAAAGACCACTTTAATCACTATGCTCGCTGACCATTTTCATCACATTTCTCTATTGTCATTACAATTCCCCATTGCCCCTTTCTTTTCAATGCTCCATCATGCCTGTCATCACAATGCTCCATGTCTTTGGTATCAGAATGCTCCAGGACCAGTTTCATCACAATACTCCATCCCACATGTCATCACGGAGCACGGTGAAACCTTTCATTACAATGGTCCATGACACTTGTCATCACAATGCTCCATGGTCCTTGTCATCACAATGCTCCAGAATTCTTGTCACCACAATGTTCCATAACCGTGTCATCACAATGCCCCATGGCCCTGGTCATCAAATTGCTCCAGATTTCTTTTCATCACAATGTTCCATGACCGTGTCATCACAATGCTCCATGGCCTTTGTCATCACAATGCTCCAGAATTCTTGTCATCACAATGTCCCATGACTGTGTCATCACAATGCTCCATGACCCTGGTCATCACAGTTCTCCATGACCTTTGTCATCACAATGCTCTATGTCGCTTTTCATCACAATTCTCAAAGACCACTTTAATCACTATGCTTGCTGACCATTTTCATCCCATTTCTCTATTGTCATCACAATTCCCCATTGTCCCCTTCTTAAAATGCTCCCTGATGCCTGTCATCACAATGCTCCATGGCTTTTGTTATCAGAATGCTCCAGGACCAGTTTCATCTCAATATTCCATCCCACATGTCATCACGGTGCACAATGAAACCTTTCATTACAATGCTCCATGACACTTGTCATCACAATGCTCCATGGCCCTTTTCAACACAGTGCTCCAGAATTCTTGTCATCACAATATTCCATGACCGAGTCATCACAGTGCTCTATAATTCTTCTCATCACAATGTTCCATAACCGTGTCATCACAGTGCTACATGACCCTAGTCATCACAGTTCTCCATGACCTTTGTCATCACAATGCTCTATGTCGCTTTTCATCACAATTCTCAAAGACCACTTTAATCACTATGCTCGCTGACCATTTTCATCCCATTTCTCTATTGACATTACAATTTCCCATTGCCCCTTTCTTTATAATGCTCCATCATGCCTGTCATCACAATGCTCCATGGCTTTTGTTATCAGAATGCTCCAGGACCAGTTTTATCACAATATTCCATCCCACATGTCATCACGGTGCACAATGAAACCTTTCATTACAATGCTCCATGACACTTGTCATCACAATGCCCCAGAATTCTTGTCATCACAATGTTCCATGACCATGTCATCACAATGCTCCATGGCCCTTGTCATCACAATTCTCCAGAATTCTTTTCATCACAAAGTTCCGTGACCGTGTCATCACTATGCTACATGACCCTGGTCATCACAGTTCTCCATGACCTTTGTCATCACAATGCTCTATGTCGCTTTTCATCACAATTCTAAATGACCACTTTAATCACTATGCTCGCTGACCATTTCCATCACATTTCTGTATTGTCATTACAATTCCCCATGGCCCATTTCTTCACAATGCTCCATGATGCCGGTCATCACACTGCTACATGGCTTTTTTATCACAATGCTCCAGGACCAGTTTCATCACAATACTCCATCCCCCCTGTCATCACAGTGCACAATGAAACCTCTCATTACAATGCTCCATGGCACTTTTCATCACAATGCTCCAGAATTTTTGTCATCACAATGTTCCATGACGGTGTCATCACAATGCTCCATGGCCCTTGTCATCACAGTGCTCCAGAATTCTTGTCATCACAATGTTCCATGACCGTGTCATCACAATGCTCCATAATTCTTGTCATCACAATGTTCCATGACCGTGTCATCACAATGCTCCATAATTCTTGTCATCACAATGTTCCATGACCGTGTCATCACAATGCTACATGACCCTGGTCATCACAGTTCTCCAAGACCTTTGTCATCACAATGCTCTATATAGTTTTTCATGACAATTCTAAATGACCACTTTAATCACTTTGCTTGCTGACCATTTTCATCACATTTCTGTATTGTCATTACAATTCCCCATGACCCCTTTCTTCACAATGCTCCATGATGCCTGTCATCACAATGCTCAATGGCTTTTGTTATTACAATGCTCCAGGACCAGTTTCATCACATTACTCCATCTCCCTTGTCATCACGGTGCACAATGAAAAGTTTCATTACAATGCTCCATGACACATGTCATCACAATGCTCCAGAATTCTTGTCATCACAATGTTCCATGACCATGTCATCACAATTCTCCATGGCCCTTGTCATCTCAATGCTCCAGAATTCTTGTCATCACAATGTTCCATGACCGTGTCATCACAATGCTCCATGGCCCTTGTCATCACAATGCTCCAGAATTCTTGTCATCACAAAGTTCCATGACCGTGTCATCACAATGCACCATGGCCCTTGTCATCACAATGCTCCAGAATTCTTGTCATCACAATGTTCCTTGACCGTGTCATCACAATGCTCCATGACCCTTGTCATCACAATGCTCCAGAATTCTTGTCATCACAATGTTCCATGACCGTGTCATCACAATGCTCCATGGCCCTTGTCATCACAATGCTCCAGATTTCTTGTCATCACAAAGCTCCATAATTCTTGTCATCAAAATGTTCCATGACCGTGTCATCACAATGCTCCAGAATTCTTGTCATCAAAATGTTCCATGACCGTGTCATCACAATGCTCCAGAATTCTTGTCATGACAATGTTCCAGAATTCTTGTCATCACAATGTTCCATGACCGTGTCATCACAATGCTCCATGGCCCTGGTCATCACAATGCTCCAGATTGCTTGTCATCACAAAGTTCCATGACCGTGTCACCACAATGCACCATGGCCCTTGTCATCACAATGCTCCAGAATTCTTGCCATCACAATGTTCTATGACCGAGTCATCACAATGATCCATGGCCCTTGTCATCACAATGCTCCAGAATTCTTGTCATCACAATGGTCCATGACCGTGTCATCACAATGCTCCATGGCCCTTGTCATCACAATGCTCCAGAATTCTTGTCATCACAATGTTCCATGACCGTGTCATCACAATGCTCCATAATCCTTGTCATCAAAATGTTCCATGACCGTGTCATCACAATGCTTCAGAATTCTTGTCATCACAATTCTCCATGACCGTGTCATCACAATGCTCCAGAATTCTTGTCATCACAATGCTCCAGAATTCTTGTCATCACAATGTTCCATGACCGTGTCATCACAATGCTCCATTGCCCTGGTCATCACAATGGTCCAGATTGCTTGTCATCACAAAGTTCCATGACCGTGTCATCACAATGCACCATGGCCCTTGTCATCACAATGCTCCAGAATTCTTGTCATCACAATGTTCCATGACCGTGTCATCACAATGCTCCATGGCCCTTGTCATAACAATTCTCCAGTATTCTTGTCATCACAATGTTCCATGATCGTGTCATCACAATGCTCCATGGCCCTTGTCATCACAATGCTCCAGATTTCTTGTCATCACAATGTTCCATGACCGTGTCATCACAATGCTCCATAATTCTTGTCATCACAATGTTCCATGACCGTGTCATCACAATGCTCCAGAATTCTTGTCATCACCATGTTCCATGACCATGTCATCACAATTCTCCATGGCCCTTCTCATCACAATGCTCCAGAATACTTGTCATCACAATGTTCCATGACCGTGTCATCAAAATGCTGCATGGCCCTTGTCATCACAATGCTCCAGCATTCTTGTCATCACAATGTTCCATGACTGTGTCATCACAATGCTCCATGGCCCTGGTCATCACAATGCTTCAGATTGCTTGTCATCACAACGTCCCATGACTGTGTCATCACAATGCACCATGGCCCTTGTCATCACAATGCTCCAGAATTCTTGTCATCACAATGTTCCATGACCGTGTCATCACAATGCTCCATGCCCTTTTCATCCCAATGCTCCAGAATTCTTGTCATCACAATGTTCCATGACCGTGTCATCACAATGCTCCATAATCCTTGTCATCAAAATGTTCCATGACCGTGTCATCACAATGCTTCAGAATTCTTTTCATCACAATGCCCCATGACCGTGTCATCACAATGCTCCATAATTCTTGTCATCACAATGTTCCATGACCGTGTCATCACAATGCTACATGACCCTGGTCATCACAGTTCTCCAAGAACTTTGTCATCACAATGCTCTATATAGTTTTTCATGACAATTCTAAATGACCACTTTAATCACTTTGCTTGCTGACCATTTTCATCACATTCCTGTATTGTCATTACAATTCCCCATGACCCCTTTCTTCACAATGCTCCATGATGCCTGTCATCACAATGCTCAATGGCTTTTGTTATTACAATGCTCCAGGACCAGTTTCATCACATTACTCCATCTCCCTTGTCATCACGGTGCACAATGAAAAGTTTCATTACAATGCTCCATGACACATGTCATCACAATGCTCCAGAATTCTTGTCATCACAATGTTCCATGACCATGTCATCACAATGCTCCATGGCCCTTGTCATCATAATTCTCCAGAATTCTTCTCATCACAATGATTCATGACCGTGTCATCACAATGCTCCATGGCCCTTGTCATCACAATGCTCCAGAATTCTTGTCATCACAATGTTCCATGATCGTGTCATCACAATGCTCCATGGCCCTTGTCATCACAATGCTCCAGAATTCTTGTCATCACAATGTTCTATGACCGTGTCATCACAATGCTCCATGGCCCTTGTCATCACAATGCTCCAGAATTCTTGTCATCACAATGTTCCATGACCGTGTCATCACAATCCTCCATAATTCTTGTCATCACAATGTTCCATGACCGTGTCATCACAATGCTACATGACCCTGGTCATCACAGTTCTCCATGACCTTTGCATCACAATGCTCTATATACTTTTTCATGACAATTCTAAATGACCACTTTAATCACTTTGCTTTCTGACCATTTTCATCACATTTCTCTATTGTCATTACAATATCCCATGACCCCCTTCTTCACAATGTTCCATGATGCCTATCATCACAATGCTCAATGGCTTTTGTTATCACAATGCTCCAGGACCAGTTTCATCACAATACTCCATCCCCCTTCTCATCACGGTGCACAATGAAAAGTTTCATTACAATGCTCCATGACAAATGTCATCACAATGCTCTAGAATTCTTGTCATCACAATGTTCCATGACCATGTCATCACAATTCTCCAAGGCCTTTGTCATCATATTGCTCCAGAATTCTTATCATCACAATGCTCCATGACACTTGTCATCACAATGCTCCATGGCCTTTGTTATCACAATGCTCCAGAACTCTTGTCATCACAATGTTCCATGACCGTATCATCACAATGCTCCATGGTCCTTGTCAACACAATGCTCGAGATTTCTTGTCATTACATGTTCCATGACCGTGTCATCACAATGCTCCATGGCCCTTGTCATCACAATGCTCCAGAATTCTTGTCATCACAATGTTCGATGACCATGTCATCACAATGCTCCATGACCCTTGTCATCACCATGCTCCATAATTCTTGTCATCACAATGTTCCATGACCGTGTAATCACAATGCTCCATGGCCCTTGTCATCACAATGCTCCATAATTCTTGTCATCACAATGTTCCATAACCGTGTCATCACAATGCACCATGGCCCTTGTCATCACAATGCTCCATAATTCTTGTCATCACAATGTTCCATGACCGTGTCATCAAAATGCTCCAGAATTCTTGTCATCACAATGTTCCATGACCAGGTCATCACAATGCTCCATGGCCCTTGTCATCACAATTCTCCAGAATTCTTGTCATCACAATGTTCCATGACCGTGTCATCACAATGCTCCATGGCCCTTGTCATCACAATGCTCCAGAATTCTTGTCATCACAATGTTCCATGACCGTGTCATCACAATCCTCCATAATTCTTGTCATCACAATGTTCCATGACCGTGTCATCACAATGCTACATGACCCTGGTCATCACAGTTCTCCATGACCTTTGCATCACAATGCTCTATATACTTTTTCATGACAATTCTAAATGACCACTTTAATCACTTTGCTTTCTGACCATTTTCATCACATTTCTCTATTGTCATTACAATATCCCATGACCCCCTTCTTCACAATGTTCCATGATGCCTATCATCACAATGCTCAATGGCTTTTGTTATCACAATGCTCCAGGACCAGTTTCATCACAATACTCCATCCCCCTTCTCATCACGGTGCACAATGAAAAGTTTCATTACAATGCTCCATGACAAATGTCATCACAATGCTCTAGAATTCTTGTCATCACAATGTTCCATGACCATGTCATCACAATTCTCCAAGGCCTTTGTCATCATATTGCTCCAGAATTCTTATCATCACAATGCTCCATGACACTTGTCATCACAATGCTCCATGGCCTTTGTTATCACAATGCTCCAGAACTCTTGTCATCACAATGTTCCATGACCGTATCATCACAATGCTCCATGGTCCTTGTCAACACAATGCTCGAGATTTCTTGTCATTACATGTTCCATGACCGTGTCATCACAATGCTCCATGGCCCTTGTCATCACAATGCTCCAGAATTCTTGTCATCACAATGTTCGATGACCATGTCATCACAATGCTCCATGACCCTTGTCATCACCATGCTCCATAATTCTTGTCATCACAATGTTCCATGACCGTGTAATCACAATGCTCCATGGCCCTTGTCATCACAATGCTCCATAATTCTTGTCATCACAATGTTCCATAACCGTGTCATCACAATGCACCATGGCCCTTGTCATCACAATGCTCCATAATTCTTGTCATCACAATGTTCCATGACCGTGTCATCAAAATGCTCCAGAATTCTTGTCATCACAATGTTCCATGACCAGGTCATCACAATGCTCCATGGCCCTTGTCATCACAATTCTCCAGAATTCTTGTCATCACAATGTTCCATGACCGTGTCATCACAATGCTCCATGGCCCTTGTCATCACAATGCTCCAGAATTCTTGTCATCACAATGTTCCATGACCGTTTCATCACAATCCTCCATAATTCTTGTCATCACAATGTTCCATGACCGTGTCATCACAATGCTACATGACACTGGTCATCACAGTTCTCCATGACCTTTGCATCACAATGCTCTATATACTTTTTCATGACAATTCTAAATGACCACTTTAATCACTTTGCTTTCTGACCATTTTCATCACATTTCTCTATTGTCATTACAATATCCCATGACCCCCTTCTTCACAATGTTCCATGATGCCTATCATCACAATGCTCAATGGCTTTTGTTATCACAATGCTCCAGGACCAGTTTCATCACAATACTCCATCCCCCTTCTCATCACGGTGCACAATGAAAAGTTTCATTACAATGCTCCATGACAAATGTCATCACAATGCTCTAGAATTCTTGTCATCACAATGTTCCATGACCATGTCATCACAATACTCCAAGGCCTTTGTCATCATATTGCTCCAGAATTCTTATCATCACAATGCTCCATGACACTTGTCATCACAATGCTCCATGGCCTTTGTTATCACAATGCTCCAGAACTCTTGTCATCACAATGTTCCATGACCGTATCATCACAATGCTCCATGGTCCTTGTCAACACAATGCTCGAGATTTCTTGTCATTACATGTTCCATGACCGTGTCATCACAATGCTCCATGGCCCTTGTCATCACAATGCTCCAGAATTCTTGTCATCACAATGTTCGATGACCATGTCATCACAATGCTCCATGACCCTTGTCATCACCATGCTCCATAATTCTTGTCATCACAATGTTCCATGACCGTGTAATCACAATGCTCCATGGCCCTTGTCATCACAATGCTCCATAATTCTTGTCATCACAATGTTCCATGACCGTGTCATCACAATGCACCATGGCCCTTGTCATCACAATGCTCCATAATTCTTGTCATCACAATGTTCCATGACCGTGTCATCAAAATGCTCCAGAATTCTTGTCATCACAATGTTCCATGACCAGGTCATCACAATGCTCCATGGCCCTTGTCATCACAATTCTCCAGAATTCTTGTCATCACAATATTCCATGACCGTGTCATCACAATGCTCCATGGCCCTTGTCATCACAATGCTCCAGAATTCTTGTCATCACAATGTTCCATGACCGTGTCATCACAATGCTCCATGGCCCTTGTCATCACAATGCTCCAGAATTTTGTCATCACAATGTTCCATGACCGTGTCATCAAAATGCTCCATAATTCTTGTCATCACAATGTTCCATGACCGTGTCATCAGAATGCTCCATAATTCTTGTCATCACAATGTTCCATGACCGTGTCATCACAATGCTCCATAATTCTTGTCATCACAATGATCCTTGACCGTGTCATCACAATGCTAAATGACCCTGGTCATCACAGTTCTCCATGACCTTTGTCATCACAATGCTCTATATAGTTTTTCATGACAATTCTAAATGACCACTTTAATCACTTTGCTTGCTGACCATTTTCATCACATTTCTCTATTGTCATTACAATTCCCCATGACCCCTTTCTTCACAATGTTCCATGATGCCTGTCATCACAATGCTCAATGGCTTTTGTTATCACAATGCTCCAGGACCAGTTTCATCACAATACTCCATCCCCCTTGTCATCACGGTGCACAATGAAACCTTTCATTACAATGCTCCGTGCCACTTGTCATCACAATGCTCCATGGACCTTGTCATCACAATGCTCCAGAATTCTTGTCATCACCATGTTCCATGACCATGTCATCACAATTCTCCATGTCCCTTCTCATCACAATGTTCCAGAATTCTTGTCATCACAATGTTCCATGACCGTGTCATCACAATGCTCCATGGCCCTTTTCATCACAATGCTCCAGATTGCTTGTCATCACAAAGTTCCATGACCGTGTCATCACAATGCACCATGGCCCTTGTCATCACAATGCTCCATAATTCTTGTCATCACAATGTTCCATGACCGTGTCATTAAAATGCTCCAGAATTCTTGTCATCACAATGTTCCATGACCATGTCATCACAATTCTCCTTGGCCCTTGTCATCACAATTCTCCAGAATTCTTCTCATCACAATGTTCCATGACCGTGTCATCACAATGCTCCATGGCCCTTGTCATCACAATGCTCCAGAATTCTTGTCATCACAATGTTCCATGACCGTGTCATCACAATGCTCCATGGCCCTTGTCATCACAATGCTCCAGAATTCTTGTCATCACAATGTTCCATGACCGTGTCATCACAATGATCCATAATTCTTGTCATCACAATGTTCCATGACCGTGTCATCACAATGCTCCATAATTCTTGTCATCACAATGTTCCATGACCGTGTCATCACAATGCTCCACAATTCTTGTCATCACAATGTTCCATGACCGTGTCATCACAATGCTACATGACACTGGTCATCACAGTTCTCCATGACCTTTGCCATCACAATGCTCTATATAGTTTTTCATGACAATTCTAAATGACCACTTTAATCAATTTGCTTGCTGACCATTTTCATCACATTTCTCTATTGTCATTACAATTCCCCATGACCCCTTTCTTCACAATGCTCCATGATGCCTGTCATCACAATGCTCAATGGCTTTTGTTATCACAATGCTCCAGGACCAGTTTCATCACAATACTCCATCCCCCTTGTCATCACGGTGCACAATGAAACCTCTCATTACAATGCTCCGTGACACTTGTCATCACAATGCTCCATGGCCCTTGTCATCACAATGCTCCAGAATTCTTGTCATCACCATGTTCCATGACCATGTCATCACAATTCTCCATGGCCCTTTGCATCACAATGCTCCAGAATTCTTGTCATCACAATGTTCCATGACCGTGTCATCACAATGCTCCAGAATTCTTGTCATCACCATGTTCCATGACCATGTCATCACAATTCTCCATGGCCCTTCTCATCACAATGCTCCAGAATTCTTGTCATCACAATGTTCCATGACCGTGTCATCACAATGCTCCATGGCCCTTTTCATCACAATGCTCCAGATTGCTTGTCATCACAATGTTCCATGACCGTGTCATCACAATGCACCATGGCCCTTGTCATCACAATGCTCCATAATTCTTGTCATCACAATGTTCCATGACCATGTCATCACAATGCTCCATGGCCCTTGTCATCACAATTCTCCAGAATTCTTGTCATCACAATGTTCCATGACCGTGTCATCACAATGCTCCATGGCCCTTGTCATCACAATGCTCCAGAATTCTTGTCATCACAATGTTCCATGACCGTGTCATCACAATGCTCCATGGCCCTTGTTATCACAATGCTCCAGAATTCTTGTCATCACAATGTTCCATGACCGTGTCATCACAATGCTCCATGGCCCTTGTCATCACAATGCTCCATAATTCTTGTCATCACAATGTTCCATGACCGTGTCATCACAATGCTCCATAATTCTTGTCATCACAATGTTCCATGACCGTGTCACCACAATGCTCCATGGCCCTTGTCATCACAATGCTCCAGAATTCTTGTCATCACAATGTTCCATGACCGTGTCATCACAATGCTCCATGGCCCTTGTCATCACAATTCTCCAGAATTCTTGTCATCACAATGTTCCATGACCGTGTCATCACAATGCTCCATGGCCCTTGTCATCACAATGCTCCAGAATTCTTGTCATCACAATGTTCCATGACCGTGTCATCACAATGCTCCATAATTCTTGTCATCACAATGTTCCATGACCGTGTCACCACAATGCTCCACAATTCTTGTCATCACAATGTTCCATGACCGTGTCATCACAATGCTACATGACACTGGTCATCACAGTTCTCCATGACCTTTGCCATCACAATGCTCTATATAGTTTTTCATGACAATTCTAAATGACCACTTTAATCAATTTGCTTGCTGACCATTTTCATCACATTTCTCTATTGTCATTACAATTCCCCATGACCCCTTTCTTCACAATGCTCCATGATGCCTGTCATCACAATGCTCAATGGCTTTTGTTATCACAATGCTCCAGGACCAGTTTCATCACAATACTCCATCCCCCTTGTCATCACGGTGCACAATGAAACCTCTCATTACAATGCTCCGTGACACTTGTCATCACAATGCTCCATGGCCCTTGTCATCACAATGCTCCAGAATTCTTGTCATCACCATGTTCCATGATCATGTCATCACAATTCTCCATGGCCCTTCGCATCACAATGCTCCAGAATTCTTGTCATCACAATGTTCCATGACCGTGTCATCACAATGCTCCATGGCCCTTGTCATCACAATGCTCCAGAATTCTTGTCATCACAATGTTCCATGACCGTGTCATCAAAATGCTCCAGAATTCTTGTCATCACAATGTTCCATGACCGTGTCATCAAAATGTTCCATAATTCTTGTCATCACAATGTTCCATGACCGTGTCATCACAATGCTCCATAATTCTTGTCATCACAATGTTCCATGACCGTGTCATCACAATGCTCCATAATTCTTGTCATCACAATGTTCCATGACCATGTCACCACAATGCTCCATGGCCCTTGTCATCACAATGCTCCAGAATTCTTGCCATCACAATGTTCCATGACCGTGTCATCACAATGCTCCATGGCCCTTTTCATCACAATGCTCCAGATTGCTTGTCATCACAATGTTCCATGACCGTGTCATCACAATGCACCATGTCCCTTGTCATAACAATGCTCCATAATTCTTGTCATCACAATATTCCATGAGCGTGTAATTAAAATGCTCCAGAATTCTTGTCATCACAATGTTCCATGACCATGTCATCACAATGCTCCATGGCCCTTGTCATCACAATTCTCCAGAATTCTTGTCATCACAATGTTCCATGAGCGTGTCATCACAATGCTCCATGGCCCTTGTCATCACAATGCTCCAGAATTCTTGTCATCACAATGTTCCATGACCGTGTCATCACAATGCTCCATGGCCCTTGTCATCACAATGCTCCGGAATTCTTGTCATCACAAAGTTCCATGACCGTGTCATCACAATGCTCCATGGCCCTTGTCATCACAATGCTCCAGAATTCTTGTCATCACAATGTTCCATGACCGTGTCATCACAATGCTCCATAATTCTTGTCATCACAATGTT
Source organism: Balaenoptera acutorostrata (assembly GCF_949987535.1). Classification (NCBI taxonomy): domain Eukaryota; kingdom Metazoa; phylum Chordata; class Mammalia; order Artiodactyla; family Balaenopteridae; genus Balaenoptera; species Balaenoptera acutorostrata. Next base: position 149,082 of record NW_026646504.1, read on the forward strand.
CCATGACCGTGTTATCACAATGCTCCATAATTCTTGTCATCACAATGTTCCATGACCATGTCACCACAATGCTCCATGGCCCTTGTCATCACAATGCTCCAGAATTCTTGTCATCAAAATGTTCCATGACCGTGTCATCACAATGCTCCATGGCCCTTTTCATCACAATGCTCCAGATTGCTTGTCATCACAATGTTCCATGACCGTGTCTTCACAATGCACCATGGCCCTTGTCATCACAATGCTCCATAATTCTTGTCATCACAATGTTCCATGACCGTGTCATTAAAATGCTCCTGAATTCTTGTCATCACAATGTTCCATGACCATGTCATCACAATGCTCCATGGCCCTTGTCATCACAATTCTCCAGAAATCTTGTCATCACAATGTTCCATGACCGTGTCATCACAATGCTCCATGGCCTTTGTCATCACAATGCTCCAGAATTCTTGTCATCACAATGTTCCATGACCGTGTCATCACAATGCTCCATGGCCCTTGTCATCACAATGCTCCAGAATTCTTGTCATCACAATGTTCCATGACCGTGTCATCACAATGCTCCATAATTCTTGTCATCACAATGTTCCATGACCGTGTCATCACTATGCTCCATAATTCTTGTCATCACAATGTTCCATGACCGTGTCACCACAATGCTCCACAATTCTTGTCATCACAATGTTCCATGACCGTGTCATCACAATGCTACATGACACTGGTCATCACAGTTCTCCATGACCTTTGCCATCACAATGCTCTATATAGTTTTTCATGACAATTCTAAATGACTACTTTAATCAATTTGCTTGCTGACCATTTTCATCACATTTCTCTATTGTCATTACAATTCCCCATGACCCCTTTCTTCACAATGCTCCATGATGCCTGTCATCACAATGCTCAATGGCTTTTGTTATTACAATGCTCCAGGACCAGTTTCATCACATTACTCCATCTCCCTTGTCATCACGGTGCACAATGAAAAGTTTCATTACAATGCTCCATGACACATGTCATCACAATGCTCCAGAATTCTTGTCATCACAATGCTCCATGGCCCTTGTCATCACAATGCTCCAGAATTCTTGTCATCACAAAGTTCCATGACCGTGTCATCACAATGCACCATGGCCCTTGTCATCACAATGCTCCAGAATTCTTGTCATCACAATGTTCCTTGACCGTGTCATCACAATGCTCCATGACCCTTGTCATCACAATGCTCCAGAATTCTTGTCATCACAATGTTCCATGACCGTGTCATCACAATGCTCCATGGCCCTTGTCATCACAATGCTCCAGATTTCTTGTCATCACAAAGCTCCATAATTCTTGTCATCAAAATGTTCCATGACCGTGTCATCACAATGCTCCAGAATTCTTGTCATCAAAATGTTCCATGACCGTGTCATCACAATACTCCAGAATTCTTGTCATGACAATGTTCCAGAATTCTTGTCATCACAATGTTCCATGACCGTGTCATCACAATGCTCCATGGCCCTGGTCATCACAATGCTCCAGATTGCTTGTCATCACAAAGTTCCATGACCGTGTCACCACAATGCACCATGGCCCTTGTCATCACAATGCTCCAGAATTCTTGCCATCACAATGTTCTATGATCGAGTCATCACAATGATCCATGGCCCTTGTCATCACAATGCTCCAGAATTCTTGTCATCACAATGGTCCATGACCGTGTCATCACAATGCTCCATGGCCCTTGTCATCACAATGCTCCAGAATTCTTGTCATCACAATGTTCCATGACCGTGTCATCACAATGCTCCATAATCCTTGTCATCAAAATGTTCCATGACCGTGTCATCACAATGCTTCAGAATTCTTGTCATCACAATGCTCCATGACCGTGTCATCACAATGCTCCAGAATTCTTGTCATCACAATGCTCCAGAATTCTTGTCATCACAATGTTCCATGACCGTGTCATCACAATGCTCCATTGCCCTGGTCATCACAATGGTCCAGATTGCTTGTCATCACAAAGTTCCATGACCGTGTCATCACAATGCACCATGGCCCTTGTCATCACAATGCTCCAGAATTCTTGTCATCACAATGTTCCATGACCGTGTCATCACAATGCTCCATAATTCTTGTCATCACAATGTTCCATGACCGTGTCATCACAATGCTCCAGAATTCTTGTCATCACCATGTTCCATGACCATGTCATCACAATTCTCCATGGCCCTTCTCATCACAATGCTCCAGAATTCTTGTCATCACAATGTTCCATGACCGTGTCATCAAAATGCTGCATGGCCCTTGTCATCACAATGCTCCAGCATTCTTGTCATCACAATGTTCCATGACTGTGTCATCACAATGCTCCATGGCCCTGGTCATCACAATGCTTCAGATTGCTTGTCATCACAACGTCCCATGACTGTGTCATCACAATGCACCATGGCCCTTGTCATCACAATGCTCCAGAATTCTTGTTATCACAATGTTCCATGACCGTGTCATCACAATGCTCCATGGCCCTTTTCATCCCAATGCTCCAGAATTCTTGTCATCACAATGTTCCATGACCGTGTCATCACAATGCTCCATAATCCTTGTCATCAAAATGTTCCATGACCGTGTCATCACAATGCTTCAGAATTCTTGTCATCACAATGCCCCATGACCGTGTCATCACAATGCTCCATAATTCTTGTCATCACAATGTTCCATGACCGTGTCATCACAATGCTACATGACCCTGGTCATCACAGTTCTCCAAGAACTTTGTCATCACAATGCTCTATATAGTTTTTCATGACAATTCTAAATGACCACTTTAATCACTTTGCTTGCTGACCATTTTCATCACATTTCTGTATTGTCATTACAATTCCCCATGACCCCTTTCTTCACAATGCTCCATGATGCCTGTCATCACAATGCTCAATGGCTTTTGTTATTACAATGCTCCAGGACCAGTTTCATCACATTACTCCATCTCCCTTGTCATCACGGTGCACAATGAAAAGTTTCATTACAATGCTCCATGACACATGTCATCACAATGCTCCAGAATTCTTGTCATCACAATGTTCCATGACCATGTCATCACAATGCTCCATGGCCCTTGTCATCATAATTCTCCAGAATTCTTCTCATCACAATGATTCATGACCGTGTCATCACAATGCTCCATGGCCCTTGTCATCACAATGCTCCAGAATTCTTGTCATCACAATGTTCCATGATCGTGTCATCACAATGCTCCATGGCCCTTGTCATCACAATGCTCCAGAATTCTTGTCATCACAATGTTCTATGACCGTGTCATCACAATGCTCCATGGCCCTTGTCATCACAATGCTCCAGAATTCTTGTCATCACAATGTTCCATGACCGTGTCATCACAATCCTCCATAATTCTTGTCATCACAATGTTCCATGACCGTGTCATCACAATGCTACATGACCCTGGTCATCACAGTTCTCCATGACCTTTGCATCACAATGCTCTATATACTTTTTCATGACAATTCTAAATGACCACTTTAATCACTTTGCTTTCTGACCATTTTCATCACATTTCTCTATTGTCATTACAATATCCCATGACCCCCTTCTTCACAATGTTCCATGATGCCTATCATCACAATGCTCAATGGCTTTTGTTATCACAATGCTCCAGGACCAGTTTCATCACAATACTCCATCCCCCTTCTCATCACGGTGCACAATGAAAAGTTTCATTACAATGCTCCATGACAAATGTCATCACAATGCTCTAGAATTCTTGTCATCACAATGTTCCATGACCATGTCATCACAATTCTCCAAGGCCTTTGTCATCATATTGCTCCAGAATTCTTATCATCACAATGCTCCATGACACTTGTCATCACAATGCTCCATGGCCTTTGTTATCACAATGCTCCAGAACTCTTGTCATCACAATGTTCCATGACCGTATCATCACAATGCTCCATGGTCCTTGTCAACACAATGCTCGAGATTTCTTGTCATTACATGTTCCATGACCGTGTCATCACAATGCTCCATGGCCCTTGTCATCACAATGCTCCAGAATTCTTGTCATCACAATGTTCGATGACCATGTCATCACAATGCTCCATGACCCTTGTCATCACCATGCTCCATAATTCTTGTCATCACAATGTTCCATGACCGTGTAATCACAATGCTCCATGGCCCTTGTCATCACAATGCTCCATAATTCTTGTCATCACAATGTTCCATAACCGTGTCATCACAATGCACCATGGCCCTTGTCATCACAATGCTCCATAATTCTTGTCATCACAATGTTCCATGACCGTGTCATCAAAATGCTCCAGAATTCTTGTCATCACAATGTTCCATGACCAGGTCATCACAATGCTCCATGGCCCTTGTCATCACAATTCTCCAGAATTCTTGTCATCACAATGTTCCATGACCGTGTCATCACAATGCTCCATGGCCCTTGTCATCACAATGCTCCAGAATTCTTGTCATCACAATGTTCCATGACCGTGTCATCACAATGCTCCATGGCCCTTGTCATCACAATGCTCCAGAATTTTGTCATCACAATGTTCCATGACCGTGTCATCAAAATGCTCCATAATTCTTGTCATCACAATGTTCCATGACCGTGTCATCAGAATGCTCCATAATTCTTGTCATCACAATGTTCCATGACCGTGTCATCACAATGCTCCATAATTCTTGTCATCACAATGATCCATGACCGTGTCATCACAATGCTAAATGACCCTGGTCATCACAGTTCTCCATGACCTTTGTCATCACAATGCTCTATATAGTTTTTCATGACAATTCTAAATGACCACTTTAATCACTTTGCTTGCTGACCATTTTCATCACATTTCTCTATTGTCATTATAATTCCCCATGACCCCTTTCTTCACAATGTTCCATGATGCCTGTCATCACAATGCTCAATGGCTTTTGTTATCACAATGCTCCAGGACCAGTTTCATCACAATACTCCATCCCCCTTGTCATCACGGTGCACAATGAAACCTTTCATTACAATGCTCCGTGCCACTTGTCATCACAATGCTCCATGGACCTTGTCATCACAATGCTCCAGAATTCTTGTCATCACCATGTTCCATGACCATGTCATCACAATTCTCCATGTCCCTTCTCATCACAATGTTCCAGAATTCTTGTCATCACAATGTTCCATGACCGTGTCATCACAATGCTCCATGGCCCTTTTCATCACAATGCTCCAGATTGCTTGTCATCACAAAGTTCCATGACCGTGTCATCACAATGCACCATGGCCCTTGTCATCACAATGCTCCATAATTCTTGTCATCACAATGTTCCATGACCGTGTCATTAAAATGCTCCAGAATTCTTGTCATCACAATGTTCCATGACCATGTCATCACAATTCTCCTTGGCCCTTGTCATCACAATTCTCCAGAATTCTTGTCATCACAATGTTCCATGACCGTGTCATCACAATGCTCCATGGCCCTTGTCATCACAATGCTCCAGAATTCTTGTCATCACAATGTTCCATGACCGTGTCATCACAATGCTCCATGGCCCTTGTCATCACAATGCTCCAGAATTCTTGTCATCACAATGTTCCATGACCGTGTCATCACAATGATCCATAATTCTTGTCATCACAATGTTCCATGACCGTGTCATCACAATGCTCCATAATTCTTGTCATCACAATGTTCCATGACCGTGTCATCACAATGCTCCACAATTCTTGTCATCACAATATTCCATGACCGTGTCATCACAATGCTACATGACACTGGTCATCACAGTTCTCCATGACCTTTGCCATCACAATGCTCTATATAGTTTTTCATGACAATTCTAAATGACCACTTTAATCAATTTGCTTGCTGACCATTTTCATCACATTTCTCTATTGTCATTACAATTCCCCATGACCCCTTTCTTCACAATGCTCCATGATGCCTGTCATCACAATGCTCAATGGCTTTTGTTATCACAATGCTCCAGGACCAGTTTCATCACAATACTCCATCCCCCTTGTCATCACGGTGCACAATGAAACCTCTCATTACAATGCTCCGTGACACTTGTCATCACAATGCTCCATGGCCCTTGTCATCACAATGCTCCAGAATTCTTGTCATCACCATGTTCCATGACCATGTCATCACAATTCTCCATGGCCCTTTGCATCACAATGCTCCAGAATTCTTGTCATCACAATGTTCCATGACCGTGTCATTACAATGCTCCATGGCCCTTTTCATCACAATGCTCCAGATTGCTTGTCATCACAAAGTTCCATGACCGTGTCATCACAATGCACCATGGCCTTTGTCATCACCATGCTCCAGAATTCTTGTCATCACAATGTTCCATGACCGTGTCATCACAATGCTCCAGAATTCTTGTCATCACCATGTTCCATGACCATGTCATCACAATTCTCCATGGCCCTTCTCATCACAATGCTCCAGAATTCTTGTCATCACAATGTTCCATGACCGTGTCATCACAATGCTCCATGGCCCTTTTCATCACAATGCTCCAGATTGCTTGTCATCACAATGTTCCATGACCGTGTCATCACAAAGCACCATGGCCCTTGTGATCACAATGCTCCATAATTCTTGTCATCACAATGTTCCATGACCATGTCATCACAATGCTCCATGGCCCTTGTCATCACAATTCTCCAGAATTCTTGTCATCACAATGTTCCATGACCGTGTCATCACAATGCTCCATGGTCCTTGTCATCACAATGCTCCAGAATTCTTGTCATCACAATGTTCCATGACCGTGTCATCACAATGCTCCATGGCCCTTGTTATCACAATGCTCCAGAATTCTTGTCATCACAATGTTCCATGACCGTGTCATCACAATGCTCCATGGCCCTTGTCATCACAATGCTCCATAATTCTTGTCATCACAATGTTCCATGACCGTGTCATCACAATGCTCCATAATTCTTGTCATCACAATGTTCCATGACCGTGTCACCACAATGCTCCATGGCCCTTGTCATCACAATGCTCCAGAATTCTTGTCATCACAATGTTCCATGACCATGTCATCACAATTCTCCTTGGCCCTTGTCATCACAATTCTCCAGAATTCTTGTCATCACAATGTTCCATGACCGTGTCATCACAATGCTCCATGGCCCTTGTCATCACAATGCTCCAGAATTCTTGTCATCACAATGTTCCATGACCGTGTCATCACAATGCTCCATGGCCCTTGTCATCACAATGCTCCAGAATTCTTGTCATCACAATGTTCCATGACCGTGTCATCACAATGATCCATAATTCTTGTCATCACAATGTTCCATGACCGTGTCATCACAATGCTCCATAATTCTTGTCATCACAATGTTCCATGACCGTGTCATCACAATGCTCCACAATTCTTGTCATCACAATGTTCCATGACCGTGTCATCACAATGCTACATGACACTGGTCATCACAGTTCTCCATGACCTTTGCCATCACAATGCTCTATATAGTTTTTCATGACAATTCTAAATGACCACTTTAATCAATTTGCTTGCTGACCATTTTCATCACATTTCTCTATTGTCATTACAATTCCCCATGACCCCTTTCTTCACAATGCTCCATGATGCCTGTCATCACAATGCTCAATGGCTTTTGTTATCACAATGCTCCAGGACCAGTTTCATCACAATACTCCATCCCCCTTGTCATCACGGTGCACAATGAAACCTCTCATTACAATGCTCCGTGACACTTGTCATCACAATGCTCCATGGCCCTTGTCATCACAATGCTCCAGAATTCTTGTCATCACCATGTTCCATGACCATGTCATCACAATTCTCCATGGCCCTTTGCATCACAATGCTCCAGAATTCTTGTCATCACAATGTTCCATGACCGTGTCATTACAATGCTCCATGGCCCTTTTCATCACAATGCTCCAGATTGCTTGTCATCACAAAGTTCCATGACCGTGTCATCACAATGCACCATGGCCTTTGTCATCACCATGCTCCAGAATTCTTGTCATCACAATGTTCCATGACCGTGTCATCACAATGCTCCAGAATTCTTGTCATCACCATGTTCCATGACCATGTCATCACAATTCTCCATGGCCCTTCTCATCACAATGCTCCAGAATTCTTGTCATCACAATGTTCCATGACCGTGTCATCACAATGCTCCATGGCCCTTTTCATCACAATGCTCCAGATTGCTTGTCATCACAATGTTCCATGACCGTGTCATCACAATGCACCATGGCCCTTGTCATCACAATGCTCCAAAATTCTTGTCATCACAATGTTCCATGACCATGTCATCACAATGCTCCATGGCCCTTGTCATCACAATTCTCCAGAATTCTTGTCATCACAATGTTCCATGACCGTGTCATCACAATGCTCCATGGCCCTTGTCATCACAATGCTCCAGAATTCTTGTCATCACAATGTTCCATGACCGTGTCATCACAATGCTCCATGGCCCTTGTTATCACAATGCTCCAGAATTCTTGTCATCACAATGTTCCATGACCGTGTCATCACAATGCTCCATGGCCCTTGTCATCACAATGCTCCATAATTCTTGTCATCACAATGTTCCATGACCGTGTCATCACAATGCTCCATAATTCTTGTCATCACAATGTTCCATGACCGTGTCACCACAATGCTCCATGGCCCTTGTCATCACAATGCTCCAGAATTCTTGTCATCACAATGTTCCATGACCGTGTCATCACAATGCTCCATGGCCCTTGTCATCACAATTCTCCAGAATTCTTGTCATCACAATGTTCCATGACCGTGTCATCACAATGCTCCATGGCCCTTGTCATCACAATGCTCCAGAATTCTTGTCATCACAATGTTCCATGACCGTGTCATCACAATGCTCCATAATTCTTGTCATCACAATGTTCCATGACCGTGTCACCACAATGCTCCACAATTCTTGTCATCACAATGTTCCATGACCGTGTCATCACAATGCTACATGACACTGGTCATCACAGTTCTCCATGACCTTTGCCATCACAATGCTCTATATAGTTTTTCATGACAATTCTAAATGACCACTTTAATCAATTTGCTTGCTGACCATTTTCATCACATTTCTCTATTGTCATTACAATTCCCCATGACCCCTTTCTTCACAATGCTCCATGATGCCTGTCATCACAATGCTCAATGGCTTTTGTTATCACAATGCTCCAGGACCAGTTTCATCACAATACTCCATCCCCCTTGTCATCACGGTGCACAATGAAACCTCTCATTACAATGCTCCGTGACACTTGTCATCACAATGCTCCATGGCCCTTGTCATCACAATGCTCCAGAATTCTTGTCATCACCATGTTCCATGATCATGTCATCACAATTCTCCATGGCCCTTCGCATCACAATGCTCCAGAATTCTTGTCATCACAATGTTCCATGACCGTGTCATCACAATGCTCCATGGCCCTTGTCATCACAATGCTCCAGAATTCTTGTCATCACAATGTTCCATGACCGTGTCATCAAAATGCTCCAGAATTCTTGTCATCACAATGTTCCATGACCGTGTCATCAAAATGTTCCATAATTCTTGTCATCACAATGTTCCATGACCGTGTCATCACAATGCTCCATAATTCTTGTCATCACAATGTTCCATGACCGTGTCATCACAATGCTCCATAATTCTTGTCATCACAATGTTCCATGACCATGTCACCACAATGCTCCATGGCCCTTGTCATCACAATGCTCCAGAATTCTTGCCATCACAATGTTCCATGACCGTGTCATCACAATGCTCCATGGCCCTTTTCATCACAATGCTCCAGATTGCTTGTCATCACAATGTTCCATGACCGTGTCATCACAATGCACCATGTCCCTTGTCATAACAATGCTCCATAATTCTTGTCATCACAATATTCCATGAGCGTGTAATTAAAATGCTCCAGAATTCTTGTCATCACAATGTTCCATGACCATGTCATCACAATGCTCCATGGCCCTTGTCATCACAATTCTCCAGAATTCTTGTCATCACAATGTTCCATGAGCGTGTCATCACAATGCTCCATGGCCCTTGTCATCACAATGCTCCAGAATTCTTGTCATCACAATGTTCCATGACCGTGTCATCACAATGCTCCATGGCCCTTGTCATCACAATGCTCCGGAATTCTTGTCATCACAAAGTTCCATGACCGTGTCATCACAATGCTCCATGGCCCTTGTCATCACAATGCTCCAGAATTCTTGTCATCACAATGTTCCATGACCGTGTCATCACAATGCTCCATAATTCTTGTCATCACAATGTTCCATGACCGTGTTATCACAATGCTCCATAATTCTTGTCATCACAATGTTCCATGACCATGTCACCACAATGCTCCATGGCCCTTGTCATCACAATGCTCCAGAATTCTTGTCATCAAAATGTTCCATGACCGTGTCATCACAATGCTCCATGGCCCTTTTCATCACAATGCTCCAGATTGCTTGTCATCACAATGTTCCATGACCGTGTCTTCACAATGCACCATGGCCCTTGTCATCACAATGCTCCATAATTCTTGTCATCACAATGTTCCATGACCGTGTCATTAAAATGCTCCTGAATTCTTGTCATCACAATGTTCCATGACCATGTCATCACAATGCTCCATGGCCCTTGTCATCACAATTCTCCAGAAATCTTGTCATCACAATGTTCCATGACCGTGTCATCACAATGCTCCATGGCCTTTGTCATCACAATGCTCCAGAATTCTTGTTATCACAATGTTCCATGACCGTGTCATCACAATGCTCCATGGCCCTTTTCATCCCAATGCTCCAGAATTCTTGTCATCACAATGTTCCATGACCGTGTCATCACAATGCTCCATAATCCTTGTCATCAAAATGTTCCATGACCGTGTCATCACAATGCTTCAGAATTCTTGTCATCACAATGCCCCATGACCGTGTCATCACAATGCTCCATAATTCTTGTCATCACAATGTTCCATGACCGTGTCATCACAATGCTACATGACCCTGGTCATCACAGTTCTCCAAGAACTTTGTCATCACAATGCTCTATATAGTTTTTCATGACAATTCTAAATGACCACTTTAATCACTTTGCTTGCTGACCATTTTCATCACATTTCTGTATTGTCATTACAATTCCCCATGACCCCTTTCTTCACAATGCTCCATGATGCCTGTCATCACAATGCTCAATGGCTTTTGTTATTACAATGCTCCAGGACCAGTTTCATCACATTACTCCATCTCCCTTGTCATCACGGTGCACAATGAAAAGTTTCATTACAATGCTCCATGACACATGTCATCACAATGCTCCAGAATTCTTGTCATCACAATGTTCCATGACCATGTCATCACAATGCTCCATGGCCCTTGTCATCATAATTCTCCAGAATTCTTCTCATCACAATGATTCATGACCGTGTCATCACAATGCTCCATGGCCCTTGTCATCACAATGCTCCAGAATTCTTGTCATCACAATGTTCCATGATTGTGTCATCACAATGCTCCATGGCCCTTGTCATCACAATGCTCCAGAATTCTTGTCATCACAATGTTCTATGACCGTGTCATCACAATGCTCCATGGCCCTTGTCATCACAATGCTCCAGAATTCTTGTCATCACAATGTTCCATGACCGTGTCATCACAATCCTCCATAATTCTTGTCATCACAATGTTCCATGACCGTGTCATCACAATGCTACATGACCCTGGTCATCACAGTTCTCCATGACCTTTGCATCACAATGCTCTATATACTTTTTCATGACAATTCTAAATGACCACTTTAATCACTTTGCTTTCTGACCATTTTCATCACATTTCTCTATTGTCATTACAATATCCCATGACCCCCTTCTTCACAATGTTCCATGATGCCTATCATCACAATGCTCAATGGCTTTTGTTATCACAATGCTCCAGGACCAGTTTCATCACAATACTCCATCCCGCTTCTCATCACGGTGCACAATGAAAAGTTTCATTACAATGCTCCATGACAAATGTCATCACAATGCTCTAGAATTCTTGTCATCACAATGTTCCATGACCATGTCATCACAATTCTCCAAGGCCTTTGTCATCATATTGCTCCAGAATTCTTATCATCACAATGCTCCATGACACTTGTCATCACAATGCTCCATGGCCTTTGTTATCACAATGCTCCAGAACTCTTGTCATCACAATGTTCCATGACCGTATCATCACAATGCTCCATGGTCCTTGTCAACACAATGCTCGAGATTTCTTGTCATTACATGTTCCATGACCGTGTCATCACAATGCTCCATGGCCCTTGTCATCACAATGCTCCAGAATTCTTGTCATCACAATGTTCGATGACCATGTCATCACAATGCTCCATGACCCTTGTCATCACCATGCTCCATAATTCTTGTCATCACAATGTTCCATGACCGTGTAATCACAATGCTCCATGGCCCTTGTCATCACAATGCTCCATAATTCTTGTCATCACAATGTTCCATAACCGTGTCATCACAATGCACCATGGCCCTTGTCATCACAATGCTCCATAATTCTTGTCATCACAATGTTCCATGACCGTGTCATCAAAATGCTCCAGAATTCTTGTCATCACAATGTTCCATGACCAGGTCATCACAATGCTCCATGGCCCTTGTCATCACAATTCTCCAGAATTCTTGTCATCACAATGTTCCATGACCGTGTCATCACAATGCTCCATGGCCCTTGTCATCACAATGCTCCAGAATTCTTGTCATCACAATGTTCCATGACCGTGTCATCACAATGCTCCATGGCCCTTGTCATCACAATGCTCCAGAATTTTGTCATCACAATGTTCCATGACCGTGTCATCAAAATGCTCCATAATTCTTGTCATCACAATGTTCCATGACCGTGTCATCAGAATGCTCCATAATTCTTGTCATCACAATGTTCCATGACCGTGTCATCACAATGCTCCATAATTCTTGTCATCACAATGATCCATGACCGTGTCATCACAATGCTAAATGACCCTGGTCATCACAGTTCTCCATGACCTTTGTCATCACAATGCTCTATATAGTTTTTCATGACAATTCTAAATGACCACTTTAATCACTTTGCTTGCTGACCATTTTCATCACATTTCTCTATTGTCATTATAATTCCCCATGACCCCTTTCTTCACAATGTTCCATGATGCCTGTCATCACAATGCTCAATGGCTTTTGTTATCACAATGCTCCAGGACCAGTTTCATCACAATACTCCATCCCCCTTGTCATCACGGTGCACAATGAAACCTTTCATTACAATGCTCCGTGCCACTTGTCATCACAATGCTCCATGGACCTTGTCATCACAATGCTCCAGAATTCTTGTCATCACCATGTTCCATGACCATGTCATCACAATTCTCCATGTCCCTTCTCATCACAATGTTCCAGAATTCTTGTCATCACAATGTTCCATGACCGTGTCATCACAATGCTCCATGGCCCTTTTCATCACAATGCTCCAGATTGCTTGTCATCACAAAGTTCCATGACCGTGTCATCACAATGCACCATGGCCCTTGTCATCACAATGCTCCATAATTCTTGTCATCACAATGTTCCATGACCGTGTCATTAAAATGCTCCAGAATTCTTGTCATCACAATGTTCCATGACCATGTCATCACAATTCTCCTTGGCCCTTGTCATCACAATTCTCCAGAATTCTTGTCATCACAATGTTCCATGACCGTGTCATCACAATGCTCCATGGCCCTTGTCATCACAATGCTCCAGAATTCTTGTCATCACAATGTTCCATGACCGTGTCATCACAATGATCCATAATTCTTGTCATCACAATGTTCCATGACCGTGTCATCACAATGCTCCATAATTCTTGTCATCACAATGTTCCATGACCGTGTCATCACAATGCTCCACAATTCTTGTCATCACAATGTTCCATGACCGTGTCATCACAATGCTACATGACACTGGTCATCACAGTTCTCCATGACCTTTGCCATCACAATGCTCTATATAGTTTTTCATGACAATTCTAAATGACCACTTTAATCAATTTGCTTGCTGACCATTTTCATCACATTTCTCTATTGTCATTACAATTCCCCATGACCCCTTTCTTCACAATGCTCCATGATGCCTGTCATCACAATGCTCAATGGCTTTTGTTATCACAATGCTCCAGGACCAGTTTCATCACAATACTCCATCCCCCTTGTCATCACGGTGCACAATGAAACCTCTCATTACAATGCTCCGTGACACTTGTCATCACAATGCTCCATGGCCCTTGTCATCACAATGCTCCAGAATTCTTGTCATCACCATGTTCCATGACCATGTCATCACAATTCTCCATGGCCCTTTGCATCACAATGCTCCAGAATTCTTGTCATCACAATGTTCCATGACCGTGTCATTACAATGCTCCATGGCCCTTTTCATCACAATGCTCCAGATTGCTTGTCATCACAAAGTTCCATGACCGTGTCATCACAATGCACCATGGCCTTTGTCATCACCATGCTCCAGAATTCTTGTCATCACAATGTTCCATGACCGTGTCATCACAATGCTCCAGAATTCTTGTCATCACCATGTTCCATGACCATGTCATCACAATTCTCCATGGCCCTTCTCATCACAATGCTCCAGAATTCTTGTCATCACAATGTTCCATGACCGTGTCATCACAATGCTCCATGGCCCTTTTCATCACAATGCTCCAGATTGCTTGTCATCACAATGTTCCATGACCGTGTCATCACAATGCACCATGGCCCTTGTCATCACAATGCTCCATAATTCTTGTCATCACAATGTTCCATGACCATGTCATCACAATGCTCCATGGCCCTTGTCATCACAATTCTCCAGAATTCTTGTCATCACAATGTTCCATGACCGTGTCATCACAATGCTCCATGGCCCTTGTCATCACAATGCTCCAGAATTCTTGTCATCACAATGTTCCATGACCGTGTCATCACAATGCTCCATGGCCCTTGTTATCACAATGCTCCAGAATTCTTGTCATTACAATGTCCCATGACCGTGTCATCACAATGCTCCATGGCCCTTGTCATCACAATGCTCCATAATTCTTGTCATCACAATGTTCCATGACCGTGTCATCACAATGCTCCATAATTCTTGTCATCACAATGTTCCATGACCGTGTCACCACAATGCTCCATGGCCCTTGTCATCACAATGCTCCAGAATTCTTGTCATCACAATGTTCCATGACCGTGTCATCACAATGCTCCATGGCCCTTGTCATCACAATTCTCCAGAATTCTTGTCATCACAATGTTCCATGACCGTGTCATCACAATGCTCCATGGCCCTTGTCATCACAATGCTCCAGAATTCTTGTCATCACAATGTTCCATGACCGTGTCATCACAATGCTCCATAATTCTTGTCATCACAATGTTCCATGACCGTGTCACCACAATGCTCCACAATTCTTGTCATCACAATGTTCCATGACCGTGTCATCACAATGCTACATGACACTGGTCATCACAGTTCTCCATGACCTTTGCCATCACAATGCTCTATATAGTTTTTCATGACAATTCTAAATGACCACTTTAATCAATTTGCTTGCTGACCATTTTCATCACATTTCTCTATTGTCATTACAATTCCCCATGACCCCTTTCTTCACAATGCTCCATGATGCCTGTCATCACAATGCTCAATGGCTTTTGTTATCACAATGCTCCAGGACCAGTTTCATCACAATACTCCATCCCCCTTGTCATCACGGTGCACAATGAAACCTCTCATTACAATGCTCCGTGACACTTGTCATCACAATGCTCCATGGCCCTTGTCATCACAATGCTCCAGAATTCTTGTCATCACCATGTTCCATGATCATGTCATCACAATTCTCCATGGCCCTTCGCATCACAATGCTCCAGAATTCTTGTCATCACAATGTTCCATGACCGTGTCATCACAATGCTCCATGGCCCTTGTCATCACAATGCTCCAGAATTCTTGTCATCACAATGTTCCATGACCGTGTCATCAAAATGCTCCAGAATTCTTGTCATCACAATGTTCCATGACCGTGTCATCAAAATGTTCCATAATTCTTGTCATCACAATGTTCCATGACCGTGTCATCACAATGCTCCATAATTCTTGTCATCACAATGTTCCATGACCGTGTCATCACAA
Source organism: Balaenoptera acutorostrata (assembly GCF_949987535.1). NCBI lineage: Eukaryota > Metazoa > Chordata > Mammalia > Artiodactyla > Balaenopteridae > Balaenoptera > Balaenoptera acutorostrata. The sequence continues at coordinate 165,338 of NW_026646504.1, forward strand.
TGCTCCATAATTCTTGTCATCACAATGTTCCATGACCATGTCACCACAATGCTCCATGGCCCTTGTCATCACAATGCTCCAGAATTCTTGCCATCACAATGTTCCATGACCGTGTCATCACAATGCTCCATGGCCCTTTTCATCACAATGCTCCAGATTGCTTGTCATCACAATGTTCCATGACCGTGTCATCACAATGCACCATGTCCCTTGTCATAACAATGCTCCATAATTCTTGTCATCACAATATTCCATGAGCGTGTAATTAAAATGCTCCAGAATTCTTGTCATCACAATGTTCCATGACCATGTCATCACAATGCTCCATGGCCCTTGTCATCACAATTCTCCAGAATTCTTGTCATCACAATGTTCCATGAGCGTGTCATCACAATGCTCCATGGCCCTTGTCATCACAATGCTCCAGAATTCTTGTCATCACAATGTTCCATGACCGTGTCATCACAATGCTCCATGGCCCTTGTCATCACAATGCTCCGGAATTCTTGTCATCACAAAGTTCCATGACCGTGTCATCACAATGCTCCATGGCCCTTGTCATCACAATGCTCCAGAATTCTTGTCATCACAATGTTCCATGACCGTGTCATCACAATGCTCCATAATTCTTGTCATCACAATGTTCCATGACCGTGTTATCACAATGCTCCATAATTCTTGTCATCACAATGTTCCATGACCATGTCACCACAATGCTCCATGGCCCTTGTCATCACAATGCTCCAGAATTCTTGTCATCAAAATGTTCCATGACCGTGTCATCACAATGCTCCATGGCCCTTTTCATCACAATGCTCCAGATTGCTTGTCATCACAATGTTCCATGACCGTGTCTTCACAATGCACCATGGCCCTTGTCATCACAATGCTCCATAATTCTTGTCATCACAATGTTCCATGACCGTGTCATTAAAATGCTCCTGAATTCTTGTCATCACAATGTTCCATGACCATGTCATCACAATGCTCCATGGCCCTTGTCATCACAATTCTCCAGAAATCTTGTCATCACAATGTTCCATGACCGTGTCATCACAATGCTCCATGGCCTTTGTCATCACAATGCTCCAGAATTCTTGTCATCACAATGTTCCATGACCGTGTCATCACAATGCTCCATGGCCCTTGTCATCACAATGCTCCAGAATTCTTGTCATCACAATGTTCCATGACCGTGTCATCACAATGCTCCATAATTCTTGTCATCACAATGTTCCATGACCGTGTCATCACTATGCTCCATAATTCTTGTCATCACAATGTTCCATGACCGTGTCACCACAATGCTCCACAATTCTTGTCATCACAATGTTCCATGACCGTGTCATCACAATGCTACATGACACTGGTCATCACAGTTCTCCATGACCTTTGCCATCACAATGCTCTATATAGTTTTTCATGACAATTCTAAATGACTACTTTAATCAATTTGCTTGCTGACCATTTTCATCACATTTCTCTATTGTCATTACAATTCCCCATGACCCCTTTCTTCACAATGCTCCATGATGCCTGTCATCACAATACTCAATGGCTTTTGTTATTACAATGCTCCAGGACCAGTTTCATCACATTACTCCATCTCCCTTGTCATCACGGTGCACAATGAAAAGTTTCATTACAATGCTCCATGACACATGTCATCACAATGCTCCAGAATTCTTGTCATCACAATGCTCCATGGCCCTTGTCATCACAATGCTCCAGAATTCTTGTCATCACAAAGTTCCATGACCGTGTCATCACAATGCACCATGGCCCTTGTCATCACAATGCTCCAGAATTCTTGTCATCACAATGTTCCTTGACCGTGTCATCACAATGCTCCATGACCCTTGTCATCACAATGCTCCAGAATTCTTGTCATCACAATGTTCCATGACCGTGTCATCACAATGCTCCATGGCCCTTGTCATCACAATGCTCCAGATTTCTTGTCATCACAAAGCTCCATAATTCTTGTCATCAAAATGTTCCATGACCGTGTCATCACAATGCTCCAGAATTCTTGTCATCAAAATGTTCCATGACCGTGTCATCACAATACTCCAGAATTCTTGTCATGACAATGTTCCAGAATTCTTGTCATCACAATGTTCCATGACCGTGTCATCACAATGCTCCATGGCCCTGGTCATCACAATGCTCCAGATTGCTTGTCATCACAAAGTTCCATGACCGTGTCACCACAATGCACCATGGCCCTTGTCATCACAATGCTCCAGAATTCTTGCCATCACAATGTTCTATGACCGAGTCATCACAATGATCCATGGCCCTTGTCATCACAATGCTCCAGAATTCTTGTCATCACAATGTTCCATGACCGTGTCATCACAATGCTCCATGGCCCTTGTCATCACAATGCTCCAGAATTCTTGTCATCACAATGTTCCATGACCGTGTCATCACAATGCTCCATAATCCTTGTCATCAAAATGTTCCATGACCGTGTCATCACAATGCTTCAGAATTCTTGTCATCACAATGCTCCATGACCGTGTCATCACAATGCTCCAGAATTCTTGTCATCACAATGCTCCAGAATTCTTGTCATCACAATGTTCCATGACCGTGTCATCACAATGCTCCATTGCCCTGGTCATCACAATGGTCCAGATTGCTTGTCATCACAAAGTTCCATGACCGTGTCATCACAATGCACCATGGCCCTTGTCATCACAATGCTCCAGAATTCTTGTCATCACAATGTTCCATGACCGTGTCATCACAATGCTCCATAATTCTTGTCATCACAATGTTCCATGACCGTGTCATCACAATGCTCCAGAATTCTTGTCATCACCATGTTCCATGACCATGTCATCACAATTCTCCATGGCCCTTCTCATCACAATGCTCCAGAATTCTTGTCATCACAATGTTCCATGACCGTGTCATCAAAATGCTGCATGGCCCTTGTCATCACAATGCTCCAGCATTCTTGTCATCACAATGTTCCATGACTGTGTCATCACAATGCTCCATGGCCCTGGTCATCACAATGCTTCAGATTGCTTGTCATCACAACGTCCCATGACTGTGTCATCACAATGCACCATGGCCCTTGTCATCACAATGCTCCAGAATTCTTGTTATCACAATGTTCCATGACCGTGTCATCACAATGCTCCATGGCCCTTTTCATCCCAATGCTCCAGAATTCTTGTCATCACAATGTTCCATGACCGTGTCATCACAATGCTCCATAATCCTTGTCATCAAAATGTTCCATGACCGTGTCATCACAATGCTTCAGAATTCTTGTCATCACAATGCCCCATGACCGTGTCATCACAATGCTCCATAATTCTTGTCATCACAATGTTCCATGACCGTGTCATCACAATGCTACATGACCCTGGTCATCACAGTTCTCCAAGAACTTTGTCATCACAATGCTCTATATAGTTTTTCATGACAATTCTAAATGACCACTTTAATCACTTTGCTTGCTGACCATTTTCATCACATTTCTGTATTGTCATTACAATTCCCCATGACCCCTTTCTTCACAATGCTCCATGATGCCTGTCATCACAATGCTCAATGGCTTTTGTTATTACAATGCTCCAGGACCAGTTTCATCACATTACTCCATCTCCCTTGTCATCACGGTGCACAATGAAAAGTTTCATTACAATGCTCCATGACACATGTCATCACAATGCTCCAGAATTCTTGTCATCACAATGTTCCATGACCATGTCATCACAATGCTCCATGGCCCTTGTCATCATAATTCTCCAGAATTCTTCTCATCACAATGATTCATGACCGTGTCATCACAATGCTCCATGGCCCTTGTCATCACAATGCTCCAGAATTCTTGTCATCACAATGTTCCATGATCGTGTCATCACAATGCTCCATGGCCCTTGTCATCACAATGCTCCAGAATTCTTGTCATCACAATGTTCTATGACCGTGTCATCACAATGCTCCATGGCCCTTGTCATCACAATGCTCCAGAATTCTTGTCATCACAATGTTCCATGACCGTGTCATCACAATCCTCCATAATTCTTGTCATCACAATGTTCCATGACCGTGTCATCACAATGCTACATGACCCTGGTCATCACAGTTCTCCATGACCTTTGCATCACAATGCTCTATATACTTTTTCATGACAATTCTAAATGACCACTTTAATCACTTTGCTTTCTGACCATTTTCATCACATTTCTCTATTGTCATTACAATATCCCATGACCCCCTTCTTCACAATGTTCCATGATGCCTATCATCACAATGCTCAATGGCTTTTGTTATCACAATGCTCCAGGACCAGTTTCATCACAATACTCCATCCCCCTTCTCATCACGGTGCACAATGAAAAGTTTCATTACAATGCTCCATGACAAATGTCATCACAATGCTCTAGAATTCTTGTCATCACAATGTTCCATGACCATGTCATCACAATTCTCCAAGGCCTTTGTCATCATATTGCTCCAGAATTCTTATCATCACAATGCTCCATGACACTTGTCATCACAATGCTCCATGGCCTTTGTTATCACAATGCTCCAGAACTCTTGTCATCACAATGTTCCATGACCGTATCATCACAATGCTCCATGGTCCTTGTCAACACAATGCTCGAGATTTCTTGTCATTACATGTTCCATGACCGTGTCATCACAATGCTCCATGGCCCTTGTCATCACAATGCTCCAGAATTCTTGTCATCACAATGTTCGATGACCATGTCATCACAATGCTCCATGACCCTTGTCATCACCATGCTCCATAATTCTTGTCATCACAATGTTCCATGACCGTGTAATCACAATGCTCCATGGCCCTTGTCATCACAATGCTCCATAATTCTTGTCATCACAATGTTCCATAACCGTGTCATCACAATGCACCATGGCCCTTGTCATCACAATGCTCCATAATTCTTGTCATCACAATGTTCCATGACCGTGTCATCAAAATGCTCCAGAATTCTTGTCATCACAATGTTCCATGACCAGGTCATCACAATGCTCCATGGCCCTTGTCATCACAATTCTCCAGAATTCTTGTCATCACAATGTTCCATGACCGTGTCATCACAATGCTCCATGGCCCTTGTCATCACAATGCTCCAGAATTCTTGTCATCACAATGTTCCATGACCGTGTCATCACAATGCTCCATGGCCCTTGTCATCACAATGCTCCAGAATTTTGTCATCACAATGTTCCATGACCGTGTCATCAAAATGCTCCATAATTCTTGTCATCACAATGTTCCATGACCGTGTCATCAGAATGCTCCATAATTCTTGTCATCACAATGTTCCATGACCGTGTCATCACAATGCTCCATAATTCTTGTCATCACAATGATCCATGACCGTGTCATCACAATGCTAAATGACCCTGGTCATCACAGTTCTCCATGACCTTTGTCATCACAATGCTCTATATAGTTTTTCATGACAATTCTAAATGACCACTTTAATCACTTTGCTTGCTGACCATTTTCATCACATTTCTCTATTGTCATTATAATTCCCCATGACCCCTTTCTTCACAATGTTCCATGATGCCTGTCATCACAATGCTCAATGGCTTTTGTTATCACAATGCTCCAGGACCAGTTTCATCACAATACTCCATCCCCCTTGTCATCACGGTGCACAATGAAACCTTTCATTACAATGCTCCGTGCCACTTGTCATCACAATGCTCCATGGACCTTGTCATCACAATGCTCCAGAATTCTTGTCATCACCATGTTCCATGACCATGTCATCACAATTCTCCATGTCCCTTCTCATCACAATGTTCCAGAATTCTTGTCATCACAATGTTCCATGACCGTGTCATCACAATGCTCCATGGCCCTTTTCATCACAATGCTCCAGATTGCTTGTCATCACAAAGTTCCATGACCGTGTCATCACAATGCACCATGGCCCTTGTCATCACAATGCTCCATAATTCTTGTCATCACAATGTTCCATGACCGTGTCATTAAAATGCTCCAGAATTCTTGTCATCACAATGTTCCATGACCATGTCATCACAATTCTCCTTGGCCCTTGTCATCACAATTCTCCAGAATTCTTGTCATCACAATGTTCCATGACCGTGTCATCACAATGCTCCATGGCCCTTGTCATCACAATGCTCCAGAATTCTTGTCATCACAATGTTCCATGACTGTGTCATCACAATGCTCCATGGCCCTTGTCATCACAATGCTCCAGAATTCTTGTCATCACAATGTTCCATGACCGTGTCATCACAATGATCCATAATTCTTGTCATCACAATGTTCCATGACCGTGTCATCACAATGCTCCATAATTCTTGTCATCACAATGTTCCATGACCGTGTCATCACAATGCTCCACAATTCTTGTCATCACAATGTTCCATGACCGTGTCATCACAATGCTACATGACACTGGTCATCACAGTTCTCCATGACCTTTGCCATCACAATGCTCTATATAGTTTTTCATGACAATTCTAAATGACCACTTTAATCAATTTGCTTGCTGACCATTTTCATCACATTTCTCTATTGTCATTACAATTCCCCATGACCCCTTTCTTCACAATGCTCCATGATGCCTGTCATCACAATGCTCAATGGCTTTTGTTATCACAATGCTCCAGGACCAGTTTCATCACAATACTCCATCCCCCTTGTCATCACGGTGCACAATGAAACCTCTCATTACAATGCTCCGTGACACTTGTCATCACAATGCTCCATGGCCCTTGTCATCACAATGCTCCAGAATTCTTGTCATCACAATGTTCCATGACCGTGTCATCACAATGCTCCATGGCCCTTTTCATCACAATGCTCCAGATTGCTTGTCATCACAAAGTTCCATGACCGTGTCATCACAATGCACCATGGCCTTTGTCATCACCATGCTCCAGAATTCTTGTCATCACAATGTTCCATGACCGTGTCATCACAATGCTCCAGAATTCTTGTCATCACCATGTTCCATGACCATGTCATCACAATTCTCCATGGCCCTTCTCATCACAATGCTCCAGAATTCTTGTCATCACAATGTTCCATGACCGTGTCATCACAATGCTCCATGGCCCTTTTCATCACAATGCTCCAGATTGCTTGTCATCACAATGTTCCATGACCGTGTCATCACAATGCACCATGGCCCTTGTCATCACAATGCTCCATAATTCTTGTCATCACAATGTTCCATGACCATGTCATCACAATGCTCCATGGCCCTTGTCATCACAATTCTCCAGAATTCTTGTCATCACAATGTTCCATGACCGTGTCATCACAATGCTCCATGGCCCTTGTCATCACAATGCTCCAGAATTCTTGTCATCACAATGTTCCATGACCGTGTCATCACAATGCTCCATGGCCCTTGTTATCACAATGCTCCAGAATTCTTGTCATCACAATGTTCCATGACCGTGTCATCACAATGCTCCATGGCCCTTGTCATCACAATGCTCCATAATTCTTGTCATCACAATGTTCCATGACCGTGTCATCACAATGCTCCATAATTCTTGTCATCACAATGTTCCATGACCGTGTCACCACAATGCTCCATGGCCCTTGTCATCACAATGCTCCAGAATTCTTGTCATCACAATGTTCCATGACCGTGTCATCACAATGCTCCATGGCCCTTGTCATCACAATTCTCCAGAATTCTTGTCATCACAATGTTCCATGACCGTGTCATCACAATGCTCCATGGCCCTTGTCATCACAATGCTCCAGAATAATTGTCATCACAAAGTTCCATGACCGTGTCATCACAATGCTCCATAATTCTTGTCATCACAATGTTCCATGACCGTGTCACCACAATGCTCCACAATTCTTGTCATCACAATGTTCCATGACCGTGTCATCACAATGCTACATGACACTGGTCATCACAGTTCTCCATGACCTTTGCCATCACAATGCTCTATATAGTTTTTCATGACAATTCTAAATGACCACTTTAATCAATTTGCTTGCTGACAATTTTCATCACATTTCTCTATTGTCATTACAATTCCCCATGACCCCTTTCTTCACAATGCTCCATGATGCCTGTCATCACAATGCTCAATGGCTTTTGTTATCACAATGCTCCAGGACCAGTTTCATCACAATACTCCATCCCCCTTGTCATCACGGTGCACAATGAAACCTCTCATTACAATGCTCCGTGACACTTGTCATCACAATGCTCCATGGCCCTTGTCATCACAATGCTCCAGAATTCTTGTCATCACCATGTTCCATGATCATGTCATCACAATTCTCCATGGCCCTTCGCATCACAATGCTCCAGAATTCTTGTCATCACAATGTTCCATGACCGTGTCATCACAATGCTCCATGGCCCTTGTCATCACAATGCTCCAGAATTCTTGTCATCACAATGTTCCATGACCGTGTCATCACAATGCTCCATGGCCCTTGTCATCACAATGCTCCAGAATTCTTGTCATCACAATGTTCCATGACCGTGTCATCACAATGCACCATGGCCTTTGTCATCACCATGCTCCAGAATTCTTGTCATCACAATGTTCCATGACCGTGTCATCACAATGCTCCAGAATTCTTGTCATCACCATGTTCCATGACCATGTCATCACAATTCTCCATGGCCCTTCTCATCACAATGCTCCAGAATTCTTGTCATCACAATGTTCCATGACCGTGTCATCACAATGCTCCATGGCCCTTTTCATCACAATGCTCCAGATTGCTTGTCATCACAATGTTCCATGACCGTGTCATCACAATGCACCATGGCCCTTGTCATCACAATGCTCCATAATTCTTGTCATCACAATGTTCCATGACCATGTCATCACAATGCTCCATGGCCCTTGTCATCACAATTCTCCAGAATTCTTGTCATCACAATGTTCCATGACCGTGTCATCACAATGCTCCATGGCCCTTGTCATCACAATGCTCCAGAATTCTTGTCATCACAATGTTCCATGACCGTGTCATCACAATGCTCCATGGCCCTTGTTATCACAATGCTCCAGAATTCTTGTCATCACAATGTTCCATGACCGTGTCATCACAATGCTCCATGGCCCTTGTCATCACAATGCTCCATAATTCTTGTCATCACAATGTTCCATGACCGTGTCATCACAATGCTCCATAATTCTTGTCATCACAATGTTCCATGACCGTGTCACCACAATGCTCCATGGCCCTTGTCATCACAATGCTCCAGAATTCTTGTCATCACAATGTTCCATGACCGTGTCATCACAATGCTCCATGGCCCTTGTCATCACAATTCTCCAGAATTCTTGTCATCACAATGTTCCATGACCGTGTCATCACAATGCTCCATGGCCCTTGTCATCACAATGCTCCAGAATTCTTGTCATCACAAAGTTCCATGACCGTGTCATCACAATGCTCCATAATTCTTGTCATCACAATGTTCCATGACCGTGTCACCACAATGCTCCACAATTCTTGTCATCACAATGTTCCATGACCGTGTCATCACAATGCTACATGACACTGGTCATCACAGTTCTCCATGACCTTTGCCATCACAATGCTCTATATAGTTTTTCATGACAATTCTAAATGACCACTTTAATCAATTTGCTTGCTGACAATTTTCATCACATTTCTCTATTGTCATTACAATTCCCCATGACCCCTTTCTTCACAATGCTCCATGATGCCTGTCATCACAATGCTCAATGGCTTTTGTTATCACAATGCTCCAGGACCAGTTTCATCACAATACTCCATCCCCCTTGTCATCACGGTGCACAATGAAACCTCTCATTACAATGCTCCGTGACACTTGTCATCACAATGCTCCATGGCCCTTGTCATCACAATGCTCCAGAATTCTTGTCATCACCATGTTCCATGATCATGTCATCACAATTCTCCATGGCCCTTCGCATCACAATGCTCCAGAATTCTTGTCATCACAATGTTCCATGACCGTGTCATCACAATGCTCCATGGCCCTTGTCATCACAATGCTCCAGAATTCTTGTCATCACAATGTTCCATGACCGTGTCATCAAAATGCTCCAGAATTCTTGTCATCACAATGTTCCATGACCGTGTCATCAAAATGCTCCATAATTCTTGTCATCACAATGTTCCATGACCGTGTCATCACAATGCTCCATAATTCTTGTCATCACAATGTTCCATGACCGTGTCATCACAATGCTCCATAATTCTTGTCATCACAATGTTCCATGACCATGTCACCACAATGCTCCATGGCCCTTGTCATCACAATGCTCCAGAATTCTTGTCATCACAATGTTCCATGACCGTGTCATCACAATGCTCCATGGCCCTTTTCATCACAATGCTCCAGATTGCTTGTCATCACAATGTTCCATGACCGTGTCATCACAATGCACCATGTCCCTTGTCATAACAATGCTCCATAATTCTTGTCATCACAATATTCCATGAGCGTGTAATTAAAATGCTCCAGAATTCTTGTCATCACAATGTTCCATGACCATGTCATCACAATGCTCCATGGCCCTTGTCATCACAATTCTCCAGAATTCTTGTCATCACAATGTTCCATGACTGTGTCATCACAATGCTCCATGGCCCTTGTCATCACAATGCTCCAGAATTTTTGTCATCACAATGTTCCATGACCGTGTCATCACAATGCTCCATGGCCCTTGTCATCACAATGCTCCGGAATTCTTGTCATCACAAAGTTCCATGACCGTGTCATCACAATGCTCCATGGCCCTTGTCATCACAATGCTCCAGAATTCTTGTCATCACAATGTTCCATGACCGTGTCATCACAATGCTCCATAATTCTTGTCATCACAATGTTCCATGACCGTGTTATCACAATGCTCCATAATTCTTGTCATCACAATGTTCCATGACCACTTCACCACAATGCTCCATGGCCCTTGTCATCACAATGCTCCAGAATTCTTGTCATCAAAATGTTCCATGACCGTGTCATCACAATGCTCCATGGCCCTTTTCATCACAATGCTCCAGATTGCTTGTCATCACAATGTTCCATGACCGTGTCTTCACAATGCACCATGGCCCTTGTCATCACAATGCTCCATAATTCTTGTCATCACAATGTTCCATGACCGTGTCATTAAAATGCTCCTGAATTCTTGTCATCACAATGTTCCATGACCATGTCATCACAATGCTCCATGGCCCTTGTCATCACAATTCTCCAGAAATCTTGTCATCACAATGTTCCATGACCGTGTCATCACAATGCTCCATGGCCTTTGTCATCACAATGCTCCAGAATTCTTGTCATCACAATGTTCCATGACCGTGTCATCACAATGCTCCATGGCCCTTGTCATCACAATGCTCCAGAATTCTTGTCATCACAATGTTCCATGACCGTGTCATCACAAAGCTCCATAATTCTTGTCATCACAATGTTCCATGACCGTGTCATCACTATGCTCCATAATTCTTGTCATCACAATGTTCCATGACCGTGTCACCACAATGCTCCACAATTCTTGTCATCACAATGTTCCATGACCGTGTCATCACAATGCTACATGACACTGGTCATCACAGTTCTCCATGACCTTTGCCATCACAATGCTCTATATAGTTTTTCATGACAATTCTAAATGACTACTTTAATCAATTTGCTTGCTGACCATTTTCATCACATTTCTCTATTGTCATTACAATTCCCCATGACCCCTTTCTTCACAATGCTCCATGATGCCTGTCATCACAATGCTCAATGGCTTTTGTTATTACAATGCTCCAGGACCAGTTTCATCACATTACTCCATCTCCCTTGTCATCACGGTGCACAATGAAAAGTTTCATTACAATGCTCCATGACACATGTCATCACAATGCTCCAGAATTCTTGTCATCACAATGCTCCATGGCCCTTGTCATCACAATGCTCCAGAATTCTTGTCATCACAAAGTTCCATGACCGTGTCATCACAATGCACCATGGCCCTTGTCATCACAATGCTCCAGGATTCTTGTCATCACAATGTTCCTTGACCGTGTCATCACAATGCTCCATGACCCTTGTCATCACAATGCTCCAGAATTCTTGTCATCACAATGTTCCATGACCGTGTCATCACAATGCTCCATGGCCCTTGTCATCACAATGCTCCAGATTTCTTGTCATCACAAAGCTCCATAATTCTTGTCATCAAAATGTTCCATGACCGTGTCATCACAATGCTCCAGAATTCTTGTCATCAAAATGTTCCATGACCGTGTCATCACAATGCTCCAGAATTCTTGTCATGACAATGTTCCAGAATTCTTGTCATCACAATGTTCCATGACCGTGTCATCACAATGCTCCATGGCCCTGGTCATCACAATGCTCCAGATTGCTTGTCATCACAAAGTTCCATGACCGTGTCACCACAATGCACCATGGCCCTTGTCATCACAATGCTCCAGAATTCTTGCCATCACAATGTTCTATGACCGAGTCATCACAATGATCCATGGCCCTTGTCATCACAATGCTCCAGAATTCTTGTCATCACAATGGTCCATGACCGTGTCATCACAATGCTCCATTGCCCTTGTCATCACAATGCTCCAGAATTCTTGTCATCACAATGTTCCATGACCGTGTCATCACAATGCTCCATAATCCTTGTCATCAAAATATTCCATGACCGTGTCATCACAATGCTTCAGAATTCTTGTCATCACAATGCTCCATGACCGTGTCATCACAATGCTCCAGAATTCTTGTCATCACAATGCTCCAGAATTCTTGTCATCACAATGTTCCATGACCGTGTCATCACAATGCTCCTTTGCCCTGGTCATCACAATGGTCCAGATTGCTTGTCATCACAAAGTTCCATGACCGTGTCATCACAATGCACCATGGCCCTTGTCATCACAATGCTCCAGAATTCTTGTCATCACAATGTTCCATGACCGTGTCACCACAATGCTCCACAATTCTTGTCATCACAATGTTCCATGACCGTGTCATCACAATGCTACATGACACTGGTCATCACAGTTCTCCATGACCTTTGCCATCACAATGCTGTATATAGTTTTTCATGACAATTCTAAATGACCACTTTAATCAATTTGCTTGCTGACCATTTTCATCACATTTCTCTATTGTCATTACAATTCCCCATGACCCCTTTCTTCACAATGCTCCATGATGCCTGTCATCACAATGCTCAATGGCTTTTGTTATCACAATGCTCCAGGACCAGTTTCATCACAATACTCCATCCCCCTTGTCATCACGGTGCACAATGAAACCTCTCATTACAATGCTCCGTGACACTTGTCATCACAATGCTCCATGGCCCTTGTCATCACAATGCTCCAGAATTCTTGTCATCACCATGTTCCATGACCATGTCATCACAATTCTCCATGGCCCTTTGCATCACAATGCTCCAGAATTCTTGTCATCACAATGTTCCATGACCGTGTCATCACAATGCTCCATGGCCCTTTTCATCACAATGCTCCAGATTGCTTGTCATCACAAAGTTCCATGACCGTGTCATCACAATGCACCATGGCCTTTGTCATCACCATGCTCCAGAATTCTTGTCATCACAATGTTCCATGACCGTGTCATCACAATGCTCCAGAATTCTTGTCATCACCATGTTCCATGACCATGTCATCACAATTCTCCATGGCCCTTCTCATCACAATGCTCCAGAATTCTTGTCATCACAATGTTCCATGACCGTGTCATCACAATGCTCCATGGCCCTTTTCATCACAATGCTCCAGATTGCTTGTCATCACAATGTTCCATGACCGTGTCATCACAATGCACCATGGCCCTTGTCATCACAATGCTCCATAATTCTTGTCATCACAATGTTCCATGACCATGTCATCACAATGCTCCATGGCCCTTGTCATCACAATTCTCCAGAATTCTTGTCATCACAATGTTCCATGACCGTGTCATCACAATGCTCCATGGCCCTTGTCATCACAATGCTCCAGAATTCTTGTCATCACAATGTTCCATGACCGTGTCATCACAATGCTCCATGGCCCTTGTTATCACAATGCTCCAGAATTCTTGTCATCACAATGTTCCATGACCGTGTCATCACAATGCTCCATGGCCCTTGTCATCACAATGCTCCATAATTCTTGTCATCACAATGTTCCATGACCGTGTCATCACAATGCTCCATAATTCTTGTCATCACAATGTTCCATGACCGTGTCACCACAATGCTCCATGGCCCTTGTCATCACAATGCTCCAGAATTCTTGTCATCACAATGTTCCATGACCGTGTCATCACAATGCTCCATGGCCCTTGTCATCACAATTCTCCAGAATTCTTGTCATCACAATGTTCCATGACCGTGTCATCACAATGCTCCATGGCCCTTGTCATCACAATGCTCCAGAATTCTTGTCATCACAATGTTCCATGACCGTGTCATCACAATGCTCCATAATTCTTGTCATCACAATGTTCCATGACCGTGTCACCACAATGCTCCACAATTCTTGTCATCACAATGTTCCATGACCGTGTCATCACAATGCTACATGACACTGGTCATCACACTTCTCCATGACCTTTGCCATCACAATGCTCTATATAGTTTTTCATGACAATTCTAAATGACCACTTTAATCAATTTGCTTGCTGACAATTTTCATCACATTTCTCTATTGTCATTACAATTCCCCATGACCCCTTTCTTCACAATGCTCCATGATGCCTGTCATCACAATGCTCAATGGCTTTTGTTATCACAATGCTCCAGGACCAGTTTCATCACAATACTCCATCCCCCTTGTCATCACGGTGCACAATGAAACCTCTCATTACAATGCTCCGTGACACTTGTCATCACAATGCTCCATGGCCCTTGTCATCACAATGCTCCAGAATTCTTGTCATCACCATGTTCCATGATCATGTCATCACAATTCTCCATGGCCCTTCGCATCACAATGCTCCAGAATTCTTGTCATCACAATGTTCCATGACCGTGTCATCACAATGCTCCATGGCCCTTGTCATCACAATGCTCCAGAATTCTTGTCATCACAATGTTCCATGACCGTGTCATCAAAATGCTCCAGAATTCTTGTCATCACAATGTTCCATGACCGTGTCATCAAAATGCTCCATAATTCTTGTCATCACAATGTTCCATGACCGTGTCATCACAATGCTCCATAATTCTTGTCATCACAATGTTCCATGACCGTGTCATCACAATGCTCCATAATTCTTGTCATCACAATGTTCCATGACCATGTCACCACAATGCTCCATGGCCCTTGTCATCACAATGCTCCAGAATTCTTGTCATCACAATGTTCCATGACCGTGTCATCACAATGCTCCATGGCCCTTTTCATCACAATGCTCCAGATTGCTTGTCATCACAATGTTCCATGACCGTGTCATCACAATGCACCATGTCCCTTGTCATAACAATGCTCCATAATTCTTGTCATCACAATATTCCATGAGCGTGTAATTAAAATGCTCCAGAATTCTTGTCATCACAATGTTCCATGACCATGTCATCACAATGCTCCATGGCCCTTGTCATCACAATTCTCCAGAATTCTTGTCATCACAATGTTCCATGACTGTGTCATCACAATGCTCCATGGCCCTTGTCATCACAATGCTCCAGAATTCTTGTCATCACAATGTTCCATGACCGTGTCATCACAATGCTCCATGGCCCTTGTCATCACAATGCTCCGGAATTCTTGTCATCACAAAGTTCCATGACCGTGTCATCACAATGCTCCATGGCCCTTGTCATCACAATGCTCCAGAATTCTTGTCATCACAATGTTCCATGACCGTGTCATCACAATGCTCCATAATTCTTGTCATCACAATGTTCCATGACCGTGTTATCACAATGCTCCATAATTCTTGTCATCACAATGTTCCATGACCACTTCACCACAATGCTCCATGGCCCTTGTCATCACAATGCTCCAGAATTCTTGTCATCAAAATGTTCCATGACCGTGTCATCACAATGCTCCATGGCCCTTTTCATCACAATGCTCCAGATTGCTTGTCATCACAATGTTCCATGACCGTGTCTTCACAATGCACCATGGCCCTTGTCATCACAATGCTCCATAATTCTTGTCATCACAATGTTCCATGACCGTGTCATTAAAATGCTCCTGAATTCTTGTCATCACAATGTTCCATGACCATGTCATCACAATGCTCCATGGCCCTTGTCATCACAATTCTCCAGAAATCTTGTCATCACAATGTTCCATGACCGTGTCATCACAATGCTCCATGGCCTTTGTCATCACAATGCTCCAGAATTCTTGTCATCACAATGTTCCATGACCGTGTCATCACAATGCTCCATGGCCCTTGTCATCACAATGCTCCAGAATTCTTGTCATCACAATGTTCCATGACCGTGTCATCACAATGCTCCATAATTCTTGTCATCACAATGTTCCATGACCGTGTCATCACTATGCTCCATAATTCTTGTCATCACAATGTTCCATGACCGTGTCACCACAATGCTCCACAATTCTTGTCATCACAATGTTCCATGACCGTGTCATCACAATGCTACATGACACTGGTCATCACAGTTCTCCATGACCTTTGCCATCACAATGCTCTATATAGTTTTTCATGACAATTCTAAATGACTACTTTAATCAATTTGCTTGCTGACCATTTTCATCACATTTCTCTATTGTCATTACAATTCCCCATGACCCCTTTCTTCACAATGCTCCATGATGCCTGTCATCACAATGCTCAATGGCTTTTGTTATTACAATGCTCCAGGACCAGTTTCATCACATTACTCCATCTCCCTTGTCATCACGGTGCACAATGAAAAGTTTCATTACAATGCTCCATGACACATGTCATCACAATGCTCCAGAATTCTTGTCATCACAATGCTCCATGGCCCTTGTCATCACAATGCTCCAGCATTCTTGTCATCACAAAGTTCCATGACCGTGTCATCACAATGCACCATGGCCCTTGTCATCACAATGCTCCAGGATTCTTGTCATCACAATGTTCCTTGACCGTGTCATCACAATGCTCCATGACCCTTGTCATCACAATGCTCCAGAATTCTTGTCATCACAATGTTCCATGACCGTGTCATCACAATGCTCCATGGCCCTTGTCATCACAATGCTCCAGATTTCTTGTCATCACAAAGCTCCATAATTCTTGTCATCAAAATGTTCCATGACCGTGTCATCACAATGCTCCAGAATTCTTGTCATCAAAATGTTCCATGACCGTGTCATCACAATGCTCCAGAATTCTTGTCATGACAATGTTCCAGAATTCTTGTCATCACAATGTTCCATGACCGTGTCATCACAATGCTCCATGGCCCTGGTCATCACAATGCTCCAGATTGCTTGTCATCACAAAGTTCCATGACCGTGTCACCACAATGCACCATGGCCCTTGTCATCACAATGCTCCAGAATTCTTGCCATCACAATGTTCTATGACCGAGTCATCACAATGATCCATGGCCCTTGTCATCACAATGCTCCAGAATTCTTGTCATCACAATGGTCCATGACCGTGTCATCACAATGCTCCATTGCCCTTGTCATCACAATGCTCCAGAATTCTTGTCATCACAATGTTCCATGACCGTGTCATCACAATGCTCCATAATCCTTGTCATCAAAATGTTCCATGACCGTGTCATCACAATGCTTCAGAATTCTTGTCATCACAATGCTCCATGACCGTGTCATCACAATGCTCCAGAATTCTTGTCATCACAATGCTCCAGAATTCTTGTCATCACAATGTTCCATGACCGTGTCATCACAATGCTCCATTGCCCTGGTCATCACAATGGTCCAGATTGCTTGTCATCACAAAGTTCCATGACCGTGTCATCACAATGCACCATGGCCCTTGTCATCACAATGCTCCAGAATTCTTGTCATCACAATGTTCCATGACCGTGTCATCACAATGCTCCATGGCCCTTGTCATAACAGTTCTCCAGTATTCTTGTCATCACAATGTTCCATGATCGTGTCATCACAATGCTCCATGGCCCTTGTCATCACAATGCTCCAGATTTCTTGTCATCACAATGTTCCATGACCGTGTCATCACAATGCTCCATAATTCTTGTCATCACAATGTTCCATGACCGTGTCATCACAATGCTCCAGAATTCTTGTCATCACCATGTTCCATGACCATGTCATCACAATTCTCCATGGCCCTTCTCATCACAATGCTCCAGAATTCTTGTCATCACAATGTTCCATGACCGTGTCATCAAAATGCTGCATGGCCCTTGTCATCACAATGCTCCAGCATTCTTGTCATCACAATGTTCCATGACTGTGTCATCACAATGCTCCATGGCCCTGGTCATCACAATGCTTCAGATTGCTTGTCATCACAACGTCCCATGACTGTGTCATCACAATGCACCATGGCCCTTGTCATCACAATGCTCCAGAATTCTTGTTATCACAATGTTCCATGACCGTGTCATCACAATGCTCCATGGCCCTTTTCATCCCAATGCTCCAGAATTCTTGTCATCACAATGTTCCATGACCGTGTCATCACAATGCTCCATAATCCTTGTCATCAAAATGTTCCATGACCGTGTCATCACAATGCTTCAGAATTCTTGTCATCACAATGCCCCATGACCGTGTCATCACAATGCTCCATAATTCTTGTCATCACAATGTTCCATGACCGTGTCATCACAATGCTACATGACCCTGGTCATCACAGTTCTCCAAGAACTTTGTCATCACAATGCTCTATATAGTTTTTCATGACAATTCTAAATGACCACTTTAATCACTTTGCTTGCTGACCATTTTCATCACATTTCTGTATTGTCATTACAATTCCCCATGACCCCTTTCTTCACAATGCTCCATGATGCCTGTCATCACAATGCTCAATGGCTTTTGTTATTACAATGCTCCAGGACCAGTTTCATCACATTACTCCATCTCCCTTGTCATCACGGTGCACAATGAAAAGTTTCATTACAATGCTCCATGACACATGTCATCACAATGCTCCAGAATTCTTGTCATCACAATGTTCCATGACCATGTCATCACAATGCTCCATGGCCCTTGTCATCATAATTCTCCAGAATTCTTCTCATCACAATGATTCATGACCGTGTCATCACAATGCTCCATGGCCCTTGTCATCACAATGCTCCAGAATTCTTGTCATCAAAATGTTCCATGATCGTGTCATCACAATGCTCCATGGCCCTTGTCATCACAATGCTCCAGAATTCTTGTCATCACAATGTTCTATGACCGTGTCATCACAATGCTCCATGGCCCTTGTCATCACAATGCTCCAGAATTCTTGTCATCACAATGTTCCATGACCGTGTCATCACAATCCTCCATAATTCTTGTCATCACAATGTTCCATGACCGTGTCATCACAATGCTACATGACACTGGTCATCACAGTTCTCCATGACCTTTGCATCACAATGCTCTATATACTTTTTCATGACAATTCTAAATGACCACTTTAATCACTTTGCTTTCTGACCATTTTCATCACATTTCTCTATTGTCATTACAATATCCCATGACCCCCTTCTTCACAATGTTCCATGATGCCTATCATCACAATGCTCAATGGCTTTTGTTATCACAATGCTCCAGGACCAGTTTCATCACAATACTCCATCCCCCTTCTCATCACGGTGCACAATGAAAAGTTTCATTACAATGCTCCATGACAAATGTCATCACAATGCTCCAGAACTCTTGTCATCACAATGTTCCATGACCGTATCATCACAATGCTCCATGGTCCTTGTCAACACAATGCTCGAGATTTCTTGTCATTACATGTTCCATGACCGTGTCATCACAATGCTCCATGGCCCTTGTCATCACAATGCTCCAGAATTCTTGTCATCACAATGTTCGATGACCATGTCATCACAATGCTCCATGACACTTGTCATCACCATGCTCCATAATTCTTGTCATCACAATGTTCCATGACCGTGTAATCACAATGCTCCATGGCCCTTGTCATCACAATGCTCCATAATTCTTGTCATCACAATGTTCCATGACCGTGTCATCACAATGCACCATGGCCCTTGTCATCACAATGCTCCATAATTCTTGTCATCACAATGTTCCATGACCGTGTCATCAAAATGCTCCAGAATTCTTGTCATCACAATGTTCCATGACCAGGTCATCACAATGCTCCATGGCCCTTGTCATCACAATTCTCCAGAATTCTTGTCATCACAATGTTCCATGACCGTGTCATCACAATGCTCCATGGCCCTTGTCATCACAATGCTCCAGAATTCTTGTCATCACAATGTTCCATGACCGTGTCATCACAATGCTCCATGGCCCTTGTCATCACAATGCTCCAGAATTTTGTCATCACAATGTTCCATGACCGTGTCATCACAATGCTCCATAATTCTTGTCATCACAATGATCCATGACCGTGTCATCACAATGCTAAATGACCCTGGTCATCACAGTTCTCCATGACCTTTGTCATCACAATGCTCTATATAGTTTTTCATGACAATTCTAAATGACCACTTTAATCACTTTGCTTGCTGACCATTTTCATCACATTTCTCTATTGTCATTACAATTCCCCATGACCCCTTTCTTCACAATGTTCCATGATGCCTGTCATCACAATGCTCAATGGCTTTTGTTATCACAATGCTCCAGGACCAGTTTCATCACAATACTCCATCCCCCTTGTCATCACGGTGCACAATGAAACCTTTCATTACAATGCTCCGTGCCACTTGTCATCACAATGCTCCATGGACCTTGTCATCACAATGCTCCAGAATTCTTGTCATCACCATGTTCCATGACCATGTCATCACAATTCTCCATGTCCCTTCTCATCACAATGTTCCAGAATTCTTGTCATCACAATGTTCCATGACCGTGTCATCACAATGCTCCATGGCCCTTTTCATCACAATGCTCCAGATTGCTTGTCATCACAAAGTTCCATGACCGTGTCATCACAATGCACCATGGCCCTTGTCATCACAATGCTCCATAATTCTTGTCATCACAATGTTCCATGACCGTGTCATTAAAATGCTCCAGAATTCTTGTCATCACAATGTTCCATGACCATGTCATCACAATTCTCCTTGGCCCTTGTCATCACAATTCTCCAGAATTCTTGTCATCACAATGTTCCATGACCGTGTCATCACAATGCTCCATAATTCTTGTCATCACAATGTTCCATGACCGTGTCACCACAATGCTCCATGGCCCTTGTCATCACAATGCTCCAGAATTCTTGTCATCACAATGTTCCATGACCGTGTCATCACAATGCTCCATGGCCCTTGTCATCACAATTCTCCAGAATTCTTGTCATCACAATGTTCCATGACCGTGTCATCACAATGCTCCATGGCCCTTGTCATAACAATGCTCCAGAATTCTTGTCATCACAATGTTCCATGACCGTGTCATCACAATGCTCCATAATTCTTGTCATCACAATGTTCCATGACCGTGTCACCACAATGCTCCACAATTCTTGTCATCACAATGTTCCATGACCGTGTCATCACAATGCTACATGACACTGGTCATCACAGTTCTCCATGACCTTTGCCATCACAATGCTCTATATAGTTTTTCATGACAATTCTAAATGACCACTTTAATCAATTTGCTTGCTGACCATTTTCATCACATTTCTCTATTGTCATTACAATTCCCCATGACCCCTTTCTTCACAATGCTCCATGATGCCTGTCATCACAATGCTCAATGGCTTTTGTTATCACAATGCTCCAGGACCAGTTTCATCACAATACTCCATCCCCCTTGTCATCACGGTGCACAATGAAACCTCTCATTACAATGCTCCGTGACACTTGTCATCACAATGCTCCATGGCCCTTGTCATCACAATGCTCCAGAATTCTTGTCATCACCATGTTCCATGACCATGTCATCACAATTCTCCATGGCCCTTTGCATCACAATGCTCCAGAATTCTTGTCATCACAATGTTCCATGACCGTGTCATCACAATGCTCCATGGCCCTTTTCATCACAATGCTCCAGATTGCTTGTCATCACAAAGTTCCATGACCGTGTCATCACAATGCACCATGGCCTTTGTCATCACCATGCTCCAGAATTCTTGTCATCACAATGTTCCATGACCGTGTCATCACAATGCTCCAGAATTCTTGTCATCACCATGTTCCATGACCATGTCATCACAATTCTCCATGGCCCTTCTCATCACAATGCTCCAGAATTCTTGTCATCACAATGTTCCATGACCGTGTCATCACAATGCTCCATGGCCCTTTTCATCACAATGCTCCAGATTGCTTGTCATCACAATGTTCCATGACCGTGTCATCACAATGCACCATGGCCCTTGTCATCACAATGCTCCATAATTCTTGTCATCACAATGTTCCATGACCGTGTCATTAAAATGCTCCAGAATTCTTGTCATCACAATGTTCCATGACCATGTCATCACAATGCTCCATGGCCCTTGTCATCACAATTCTCCAGAATTCTTGTCATCACAATGTTCCATGACCGTGTCATCACAATGCTCCATGGCCCTTGTCATCACAATGCTCCAGAATTCTTGTCATCACAATGTTCCATGACCGTGTCATCACAATGCTCCATGGCCCTTGTTATCACAATGCTCCAGAATTCTTGTCATCACAATGTTCCATGACCGTGTCATCACAATGCTCCATGGCCCTTGTCATCACAATGCTCCATAATTCTTGTCATCACAATGTTCCATGACCGTGTCATCACAATGCTCCATAATTCTTGTCATCACAATGTTCCATGACCGTGTCACCACAATGCTCCATGACCCTTGTCATCACAATGCTCCAGAATTCTTGTCATCACAATGTTCCATGACCGTGTCATCACAATGCTCCATGGCCCTTGTCATCACAATTCTCCAGAATTCTTGTCATCACAATGTTCCATGACCGTGTCATCACAATGCTCCATGGCCCTTGTCATCACAATGCTCCAGAATTCTTGTCATCACAATGTTCCATGACCGTGTCATCACAATGCTCCATAATTCTTGTCATCACAATGTTCCATGACCGTGTCACCACAATGCTCCACAATTCTTGTCATCACAATGTTCCATGACCGTGTCATCACAATGCTACATGACACTGGTCATCACAGTTCTCCATGACCTTTGCCATCACAATGCTCTATATAGTTTTTCATGACAATTCTAAATGACCACTTTAATCAATTTGCTTGCTGACCATTTTCATCACATTTCTCTATTGTCATTACAATTCCCCATGACCCCTTTCTTCACAATGCTCCATGATGCCTGTCATCACAATGCTCAATGGCTTTTGTTATCACAATGCTCCAGGACCAGTTTCATCACAATACTCCATCCCCCATGTCATCACGGTGCACAATGAAACCTCTCATTAAAATGCTCCGTGACACTTGTCATCACAATGCTCCATGGCCCTTGTCATCACAATGCTCCAGAATGCTTGTCATCACAAAGTTCCATGACCGTGTCATCACAATGCACCATGGCCTTTGTCATCACCATGCTCCAGAATTCTTGTCATCACAATGTTCCATGACCGTGTCATCACAATGCTCCAGAATTCTTGTCATCACCATGTTCCATGTCCATGTCATCACAATTCTCAATGGCCCTTCTCATCACAATGCTCCAGAATTCTTGTCATCACAATGTTCCATGACCGTGTCATCACAATGCTCCATTGCCCTTTTCATCACAATGCTCCAGATTGCTTGTCATCACAATGTTCCATGACCGTGTCATCACAATGCACCATGTCCCTTGTCATAACAATGCTCCATAATTCTTGTCATCACAATATTCCATGAGCGTGTAATTAAAATGCTCCAGAATTCTTGTCATCACAATGTTCCATGACCATGTCATCACAATGCTCCATGGCCCTTGTCATCACAATTCTCCAGAATTCTTGTCATCACAATGTTCCATGACCGTGTCATCACAATGCTCCATGGCCCTTGTCATCACAATGCTCCAGAATTCTTGTCATCACAATGTTCCATGACCGTGTCATCACAATGCTCCATGGCCCTTGTCATCACAATGCTCCGGAATTCTTGTCATCACAAAGTTCAATGACCGTGTCATCACAATGCTCCATGGCCCTTGTCATCACAATGCTCCAGAATTCTTGTCATCACAATGTTCCATGACCGTGTCATCACAATGCTCCATAATTCTTGTCATCACAATGTTCCATGAACGTGTTATCACAATGCTCCATAATTCTTGTCATCACAATGTTCCATGACCATGTCACCACAATGCTCCATGGCCCTTGTCATCACAATGCTCCAGAATTCTTGTCATCAAAATGTTCCATGACCGTGTCATCACAATGCTCCATGGCCCTTTTCATCACAATGCTCCAGATTGCTTTTCATCACAATGTTCCATGACCGTGTCTTCACAATGCACCATGGCCCTTGTCATCACAATGCTCCATAATTCTTGTCATCACAATGTTCCATGACGGTGTCATTAAAATGCTCCAGAATTCTTGTCATCACAATGTTCCATGACCATGTCATTACAATGCTCCATGGCCCTTGTCATCACAATTCTCCAGAAATCTTGTCATCACAATGTTCCATGACCGTGTCATCACAATGCTCCATGGCCTTTGTCATCACAATGCTCCAGAATTCTTGTCATCACAATGTTCCATGACCGTGTCATCACAATGCTCCATGGCCCTTGTCATCACAATGCTCCAGAATTCTTGTCATCACAATGTTCCATGACCGTGTCATCACAATGCTCCATAATTCTTGTCATCACAATGTTCCATGACCGTGTCATCACTATGCTCCATAATTCTTGTCATCACAATGTTCCATGACCGTGTCACCACAATGCTCCACAATTCTTGTCATCACAATGTTCCATGACCGTGTCATCACAATGCTACATGACACTGGTCATCACAGTTCTCCATGACCTTTGCCATCACAATGCTCTATATAGTTTTTCATGACAATTCTAAATGACTACTTTAATCAATTTGCTTGCTGACCATTTTCATCACATTTCTCTATTGTCATTACAATTCCCCATGACCCCTTTCTTCACAATGCTCCATGATGCCTGTCATCACAATGCTCAATGGCTTTTGTTATCACAATGCTCCAGGACCAGTTTCATCACAATACTCCATCCCCCTTGTCATCACGGTGCACAATGAAACCTCTCATTACAATGCTCCGTGACACTTGTCATCACAATGCTCCATGGCCCTTGTCATCACAATGCTCCAGAATTCTTGTCATCACCATGTTCCATGACCATGTCATCACAATTCTCCATGGCCCTTCGCATCACAATGCTCCAGAATTCTTGTCATCACAATGTTCCATGACCGTGTCATCACAATGCTCCATGGCCCTTTTCATCACAATGCTCCAGATTGCTTGTCATCACAAAGTTCCATGACCGTGTCATCACAATGCACCATGGCCTTTGTCATCAGCATGCTCCAGAATTCTTGTCATCACAATGTTCCATGAACGTGTCATCACAATGCTCCAGAATTCTTGTCATCACCATGTTCCATGACCATGTCATCACAATTCTCCATGGCCCTTCGCATCACAATGCTCCAGAATTCTTGTCATCACAATGTTCCATGACCGTGTCATCACAATGCTCCATGGCCCTTTTCATCACAATGCTCCAGATTGCTTGTCATCACAATGTTCCATGACCGTGTCATCACAATGCTCCATGGCCCTTGTCATCACAATGCTCCAGAATTCTTGTCATCACAATGTTCCATGACCGTGTCATCACAATGCTCCATAATTCTTGTCATCACAATGTTCCATGACCGTGTCATCACAATGCTCCATAATTCTTGTCATCACAATGTTCCATGACCGTGTCACCACAATGCTCCATGGCCCTTGTCATCACAATGCTTCAGAATTCTTGTCCTAACAATATTCCATGACCGTGTCATCACAATGCTCCATGGCCCTTGTCATCACAATTCTCCAGAATTCTTGTCATCACAATGTTCCATGACCGTGTCATCACAATGCTCCATGGCCCTTGTCATCACAATGCTCCAGAATTCTTGTCATCACCATGTTCCATGACCATGTCATCACAATTCTCCATGGCCCTTCTCATCACAATGCTCCAGAATTCTTGTCATCACAATGTTCCATGACCGTGTCATCACAATGCTCCATGGCACTTTTCATCACAATGCTCCAGATTGCTTGTCATCACAATGTTCCATGACCGTGTCATCACAATGCACCATGGCCTTTGTCATCACAATGCTCCATAATTCTTGTCATCACAATGTTCCATGACCGTGTCATTAAAATGCTCCAGAATTCTTGTCATCACAATGTTCCATGACCATGTCATCACAATGCTCCATGGCCCTTGTCATCACAATTCTCCAGAATTCTTGTCATCACAATGTTCCATGACCGTGTCATCACAATGCTCCATGGCCCTTGTCATCACAATGCTCCAGAATTCTTGTCATCACAATGTTCCATGACCGTGTCATCACAATGCTCCATGGCCCTTGTTATCACAATGCTCCATAATTCTTGTCATCACAATGTTCCATGACCGTGTCATCACAATGCTCCATAATTCTTGTCATCACAATGTTCCATGACCGTGTCACCACAATGCTCCATGGCCCTTGTCATCACAATGCTCCAGAATTCTTGTCATCACAATGTTCCATGACCGTGTCATCACAATGCTCCATGGCCCTTGTCATCACAATGCTCCAGAATTCTTGTCATCACAATGTTCCATGACCGTGTCATCACAATGCTCCATAATTCTTGTCATCACAATGTTCCATGACCGTGTCACCACAATGCTCCACAATTCTTGTCATCACAATGTTCCATGACCGTGTCATCACAATGCTACATGACTCTGGTCATCACAGTTCTCCATGACCTTTGCCATCACAATGCTCTATATAGTTTTTCATGACAATTCTAAATGACCACTTTAATCAATTTGCTTGCTGACCATTTTCATCACATTTCTCTATTGTCAGTACAATTCCCCATGACCCCTTTCTTCACAATGCTCCATGATGCCTGTCATCACAATGCTCAATGGCTTTTGTTATCACAATGCTCCAGGACCAGTTTCATCACAATACTCCATCCCCCTTGTCATCACGGTGCACAATGAAACCTCTCATTACAATGCTCCGTGACACTTGTCATCACAATGCTCCATGGCCCTTGTCATCACAATGCTCCAGAATTCTTGTCATCACAATGTTCCATGATCGTGTCATCACAATGCTCCATGGCCCTTGTCATCACAATGCTCCAGAATTCTTGTCATCACAATGTTCTATGACCGTGTCATCACAATGCTCCATGGCCCTTGTCATCACAATGCTCCAGAATTCTTGTCATCACAATGTTCCATGACCGTGTCATCACAATGCTACATGACCCTGGTCATCACAGTTCTCCATGACCTTTGCATCACAATGCTCTATATACTTTTTCATGACAATTCTAAATGACCACTTTAATCACTTTGCTTTCTGACCATTTTCAACACATTTCTCTATTGTCATTACAATATCCCATGACCCCCTTCTTCACAATGTTCCATGATGCCTATCATCACAATGCTCAATGGCTTTTGTTATCACAATGCTCCAGGACCAGTTTCATCACAATACTCCATCCCCCTTCTCATCACGGTGCACAATGAAAAGTTTCATTACAATGCTCCATGACAAATGTCATCACAATGCTCTAGAATTCTTGTCATCACAATGTTCCATGACCATGTCATCACAATTCTCCAAGGCCTTTGTCATCATATTGCTCCAGAATTCTTATCATCACAATGCTCCATGACACTTGTCATCACAATGCTCCATGGCCTTTGTTATCACAATGCTCCAGAACTCTTGTCATCACAATGTTCCATGACCGTATCATCACAATGCTCCATGGTCCTTGTCAACACAATGCTCGAGATTTCTTGTCATTACATGTTCCATGACCGTGTCATCACAATGCTCCATGGCCCTTGTCATCACAATGCTCCAGAATTCTTGTCATCACAATGTTCGATGACCATGTCATCACAATGCTCCATGACCCTTGTCATCACCATGCTCCATAATTCTTGTCATCACAATATTCCATGACCGTGTAATCACAATGCTCCATGGCCCTTGTCATCACAATGCTCCATAATTCTTGTCATCACAATGTTCCATGACCGTGTCATCACAATGCACCATGGCCCTTGTCCTCACAATGCTCCATAATTCTTGTCATCACAATGTTCCATGACCGTGTCATCAAAATGCTCCAGAATTCTTGTCATCACAATGTTCCATGACCAGGTCATCACAATGCTCCATGGCCCTTGTCATCACAATTCTCCAGAATTCTTGTCATCACAATGTTCCATGACCGTGTCATCACAATGCTCCATGGCCCTTGTCATCACAATGCTCCAGAATTCTTGTCATCACAATGTTCCATGACCGTGTCATCACAATGCTCCATGGCCCTTGTCATCACAATGCTCCAGAATTTTGTCATCACAATGTTCCATGACCGTGTCATCAAAATGCTCCATAATTCTTGTCATCACAATGTTCCATGACCATGTCATCAGAATGCTCCATAATTCTTGTCATCACAAAGTTCCATGACCGTGTCATCACAATGCTCCATAATTCTTGTCATCACAATGATCCATGACCGTGTCATCACAATGCTAAATGACCCTGGTCATCACAGTTCTCCATGACCTTTGTCATCACAATGCTCTATATAGTTTTTCATGACAATTCTAAATGACCACTTTAATCACTTTGCTTGCTGACCATTTTCATCACATTTCTCTATTGTCATTACAATTCCCCATGACCCCTTTCTTCACAATGTTCCATGATGCCTGTCATCACAATGCTCAATGGCTTTTGTTATCACAATGCTCCAGGACCAGTTTCATCACAATACTCCATCCCCCTTGTCATCACGGTGCACAATGAAACCTTTCATTACAATGCTCCGTGCCACTTGTCATCACAATGCTCCATGGACCTTGTCATCACAATGCTCCAGAATTCTTGTCATCACCATGTTCCATGACCATGTCATCACAATTCTCCATGTCCCTTCTCATCACAATGTTCCAGAATTCTTGTCATCACAATGTTCCATGACCGTGTCATCACAATGCTCCATGGCCCTTTTCATCACAATGCTCCAGATTGCTTGTCATCACAAAGTTCCATGACCGTGTCATCACAATGCACCATGGCCCTTGTCATCACAATGCTCCATAATTCTTGTCATCACAATGTTCCATGACCGTGTCATTAAAATGCTCCAGAATTCTTGTCATCACAATGTTCCATGACCATGTCATCACAATTCTCCTTGGCCCTTGTCATCACAATTCTCCAGAATTCTTGTCATCACAATGTTCCATGACCGTGTCATCACAATGCTCCATGGCCCTTGTCATCACAATACTCCAGAATTCTTGTCATCACAATGTTCCATGACTGTGTCATCACAATGCTCCATGGCCCTTGTCATCACAATGCTCCAGAATTCTTGTCATCACAATGTTCCATGACCGTGTCATCACAATGCTCCATAATTCTTGTCATCACAATGTTCCATGACCGTGTCATCACAATGCTCCATATTTCTTGTCATCACAATGTTCCATGACCGTGTCATCACAATGCTCCACAATTCTTGTCATCACAATGTTCCATGACCGTGTCATCACAATGCTACATGACACTGGTCATCACAGTTCTCCATGACCTTTGCCATCACAATGCTCTATATAGTTTTTCATAACAATTCTAAATGACCACTTTAATCAATTTGCTTGCTGACCATTTTCATCACATTTCTCTATTGTCATTACAATTCCCCATGACCCCTTTCTTCACAATGCTCCATGATGCCTGTCATCACAATGCTCAATGGCTTTTGTTATTACAATGCTCCAGGACCAGTTTCATCACATTACTCCATCTCCCTTGTCATCACGGTGCACAATGAAACCTCTCATTACAATGCTCCGTGACACTTGTCATCACAATGCTCCATGGCCCTTGTCATCACAATGCTCCAGAATTCTTGTCATCACCATGTTCCATGACCATGTCATCACAATTCTCCATGGCCCTTTGCATCACAATGCTCCAGAATTCTTGTCATCACAATGTTCCATGACCGTGTCATCACAATGCTCCATGGCCCTTTTCATCACAATGCTCCAGATTGCTTGTCATCACAAAGTTCCATGACCGTGTCATCACAATGCACCATGGCCTTTGTCATCACCATGCTCCAGAATTCTTGTCATCACAATGTTCCATGACCGTGTCATCACAATGCTCCAGAATTCTTGTCATCACAATGTTCCATGACCATGTCATCACAATGCTCCATGGCCCTTGTCATCACAATGCTCCAGAATTCTTGTCATCACAATGTTCCATGACCGTGTCATCACAATGCTCCATGGCCCTTGTCATCACAATGCTCCAGAATTCTTTTCATCACAATGTTCCATGACCGTGTCATCACAATGCTCCATGGCCCTTGTTATCACAATGCTCCAGAATTCTTGTCATCACAATGTTCCATGACCGTGTCATCACAATGCTCCATGGCCCTTGTCATCACAATGCTCCATAATTCTTGTCATCACAATGTTCCATGATCGTGTCATTAAAATGCTCCAGAATTCTTGTCATCACAATGTTCCATGACCATGTCATCACAATGCTCCATGGCCCTTGTCATCACAATTCTCCAAAATTCTTGTCATCACAATGTTCCATGACCGTGTCATCACAATGCTCCATGGCCCTTGTCATCACAATGCTCCAGAATTCTTGTCATCACAATGTTCCATGACCGTGTCATCACAATGCTCCATGGCCCTTGTTATCACAATGCTCCAGAATTCTTGTCATCACAATGTTCCATGACCGTGTCATCACAATGCTCCATGGCCCTTGTCATCACAATGCTCCATAATTCTTGTCATCACAATGTTCCATGACCGTGTCATCACAATGCTCCATAATTCTTGTCATGACAATGTTCCATGACCGTGTCACCACAATGCTCCATGGCCCTTGTCATCACAATGCTCCAGAATTCTTGTCATCACAATGTTCCATGACCGTGTCATCACAATGCTCCATGGCCCTTGTCATCACAATTCTCCAGAATTCTTGTCATCACAATGTTCCATGACCGTGTCATCACAATGCTCCATGGCCCTTGTCATCACAATGCTCCAGAATTCTAGTCATCACAATGTTCCATGACCGTGTCATCACAATGCTCCATAATTCTTGTCATCACAATGTTCCATGACCGTGTCACCACAATGCTCCACAATTCTTGTCATCACAATGTTCCATGACCGTGTCATCACAATGCTACATGACACTGGTTATCACAGTTCTCCATGACCTTTGCCATCACAATGCTCTATATAGTTTTTCATGACAATTCTAAATGACCACTTTAATCAATTTGCTTGCTGACCATTTTCATCACATTTCTCTATTGTCATTACAATTCCCCATGACCCCTTTCTTCACAATGCTCCATGATGCCTGTCATCACAATGCTCAATGGCTTTTGTTATCACAATGCTCCAGGACCAGTTTCATCACAATACTCCATCCACCTTGTCATCACGGTGCACAATGAAACCTCTCATTAAAATGCTCCGTGACACTTGTCATCACAATGCTCCATGGCCCTTGTCATCACAATGCTCCAGAATGCTTGTCATCACAAAGTTCCATGACCGTGTCATCACAATGCACCATGGCCTTTGTCATCACCATGCTCCAGAATTCTTGTCATCACAATGTTCCATGACCGTGTCATCACAATGCTCCAGAATTCTTGTCATCACCATGTTCCATGACCATGTCATCACAATTCTCAATGGCCCTTCTCATCACAATGCTCCAGAATTCTTGTCATCACAATGTTCCATGACCGTGTCATCACAATGCTCCATTGCCCTTTTCATCACAATGCTCCAGATTGCTTGTCATCACAATGTTCCATGACCGTGTCATCACAATGCACCATGTCCCTTGTCATAACAATGCTCCATAATTCTTGTCATCACAATATTCCATGAGCGTGTAATTAAAATGCTCCAGAATTCTTGTCATCACAATGTTCCATGACCATGTCATCACAATGCTCCATGGCCCTTGTCATCACAATTCTCCAGAATTCTTGTCATCACAATGTTCCATGACCGTGTCATCACAATGCTCCATGGCCCTTGTCATCACAATGCTCCAGAATTCTTGTCATCACAATGTTCCATGACCGTGTCATCACAATGCTCCATGGCCCTTGTCATCACAATGCTCCGGAATTCTTGTCATCACAAAGTTCCATGACCGTGTCATCACAATGCTCCATGGCCCTTGTCATCACAATGCTCCAGAATTCTTGTCATCACAATGTTCCATGACCGTGTCATCACAATGCTCCATAATTCTTGTCATCACAATGTTCCATGACCGTGTTATCACAATGCTCCATAATTCTTGTCATCACAATGTTCCATGACCATGTCACCACAATGCTCCATGGCCCTTGTCATCAAAATGCTCCAGAATTCTTGTCATCAAAATGTTCCATGACCGTGTCATCACAATGCTCCATGGCCCTTTTCATCACAATGCTCCAGATTGCTTGTCATCACAATGTTCCATGACCGTGTCTTCACAATGCACCATGGCCCTTGTCATCACAATGCTCCATAATTCTTGTCATCACAATGTTCCATGACCGTGTCATTAAAATGCTCCAGAATTTTTGTCATCACAATGTTCCATGACCATGTCACCACAATGCTCCATGGCCCTTGTCATCACAATTCTCCAGAAATCTTGTCATCACAATGTTCCATGACCGTGTCATCACAATGCTCCATGGCCTTTGTCATCACAATGCTCCAGAATTCTTGTCATCACAATGTTCCATGACCGTGTCATCACAATGCTCCATGGCCCTTGTCATCACAATGCTCCAGAATTCTTGTCATCACAATGTTCCATGACCGTGTCATCACAATGCTCCATAATTCTTGTCATCACAATGTTCCATGACCGTGTCATCACTATGCTCCATAATTCTTGTCATCACAATGTTCCATGACCGTGTCACCACAATGCTCCACAATTCTTGTCATCACAATGTTCCATGACCGTGTCATCACAATGCTACATGACACTGGTCATCACAGTTCTCCATGACCTTTGCCATCACAATGCGCTATATAGTTTTTCATGACAATTCTAAATGACTACTTTAATCAATTTGCTTGCTGACCATTTTCATCACATTTCTCTATTGTCATTACAATTCCCCATGACCCCTTTCTTCACAATGCTCCATGATGCCTGTCATCACAATGCTCAATGGCTTTTGTTATCACAATGCTCCAGGACCAGTTTCATCACAATACTCCATCCCCCTTGTCATCACGGTGCACAATGAAACCTCTCATTACAATGCTCCGTGACACTTGTCATCACAATGCTCCATGGCCCTTGTCATCACAATGCTCCAGAATTCTTGTAATCACCATGTTCCATGACCATGTCATCACAATTCTCCATGGCCCTTCGCATCACAATGCTCCAGAATTCTTGTCATCACAATGTTCCATGACCGTGTCATCACAATGCTCCATGGCCCTTTTCATCACAATGCTCCAGATTGCTTGTCATCACAAAGTTCCATGACCGTGTCATCACAATGCTCCAGAATTCTTGTCATCACCATGTTCCATGACCGTGTCATCACAATGCTCCAGAATTCTTGTCATCACCATGTTCCATGACCGTGTCATCACAATGCTCCATGGCCCTTCGCATCACAATGCTCCAGAATTCTTGTCATCACAATGTTCCATGACCGTGTCATCACAATGCTCCATGGCCCTTTTCATCACAATGCTCCAGAATTCTTGTCATCACAATGTTCCATGACCGTGTCATCACAATGCTCCATAATTCTTGTCATCACAATGTTCCATGACCGTGTCATCACAATGCTCCATAATTCTTGTCATCACAATGTTCCATGACCGTGTCACCACAATGCTCCATGGCCCTTGTCATCACAATGCTTCAGAATTCTTGTCCTAACAATATACCATGACCGTGTCATCACAATGCTCCATGGCCCTTGTCATCACAATTCTCCAGAATTCTTGTCATCACAATGTTCCATGACCGGGTCATCACAATGCTCCATGGCCCTTGTCATCACAATGCTCCAGAATTCTTGTCATCACAATGTTCCATGACCGTGTCATCACAATGCTCCATAATTCTTGTCATCACAATGTTCCATGACCGTGTCATCACTATGCTCCATAATTCTTGTCATCACAATGTTCCATGACCGTGTCACCACAATGCTCCACAATTCTTGTCATCACAATGTTCCATGACCGTGTCATCACAATGCTACATGACACTGGTCATCACAGTTCTCCATGACCTTTGCCATCACAATGCTCTATATAGTTTTTCATGACAATTCTAAATGACCACTTTAATCAATTTGCTTGCTGACCATTTTCATCACATTTCTCTATTGTCATTACAATTCCCCATGACCCCTTTCTTCACAATGCTCCATGATGCCTGTCATCACAATGCTCAATGGCTTTTGTTATCACAATGCTCCAGGACCAGTTTCATCACAATACTCCATCCCCCTTGTCATCACGGTGCACAATGAAACCTCTCATTACAATGCTCCGTGACACTTGTCATCACAATGCTCCATGGCCCTTGTCATCACAATGCTCCAGAATTCTTGTCATCACCATGTTCCATGACCATGTCATCACAATTCTCCATGGCCCTTCGCATCACAATGCTCCAGAATTCTTGTCATCACAATGTTCCATGACCGTGTCATCACAATGTTCCATGGCCCTTTTCATCAAAATGCTCCAGATTGCTTGTCATCACAAAGTTCCATGACCGTGTCATCACAATGCACCATGGCCTTTGTCATCACCATGTTCCAGAATTCTTGTCATCACAATGTTCCATGACCGTGTCATCACAATGCTCTAGAATTCTTGTCATCACCATGTTCCATGACCATGTCATCACAATTCTCCATGGCCCTTCTCATCACAATGCTCCAGAATTCTTGTCATCACAATGTTCCATGACCGTGTCATCACAATGCTCCATGGCCCTTTTCATCACAATGCTCCAGATTGCTTGTCATCACAATGTTCCATGACCGTGTCATCACAATGCACCATGGCCTTTGTCATCACAATGCTCCATAATTCTTGTCATCACAATGTTCCATGACCGTGTCATTAAAATGCTCCAGAATTCTTGTCATCACAATGTTCCATGACCATGTCATCACAATGCTCCATGGCCCTTGTCATCACAATTCTCCAGAATTCTTGTCATCACAATGTTCCATGACCGTGTCATCACAATGCTCCATGGCCCTTGTCATCACAATGCTCCAGAATTCTTGTCATCACAATGTTCCATGACCGTGTCATCACAATGCTCCATGGCCCTTGTTATCACAATGCTCCATAATTCTTGTCATCACAATGTTCCATGACCGTGTTATCACAATGCTCCATAATTCTTGTCATCACAATGTTCCATGACCGTGTCACCACAATGCTCCATGGCCCTTGTCATCACAATGCTCCAGAATTCTTGTCATCACAATGTTCCATGACCGTGTCATCACAATGCTCCATGGCCCTTGTCATCACAATGCTCCAGAATTCTTGTCATCACAATGTTCCATGACCGTGTCATCACAATGCTCCATAATTCTTGTCATCACAATGTTCCATGACCGTGTAACCACAATGCTCCACAATTCTTGTCATCACAATGTTCCATGACCGTGTCATCACAATGCTACATGACTCTGGTCATCACAGTTCTCCATGACCTTTGCCATCACAATGCTCTATATAGTTTTTCATGACAATTCTAAATGACCACTTTAATCAATTTGCTTGCTGACCATTTTCATCACATTTCTCTATTGTCAGTACAATTCCCCATGACCCCTTTCTTCACAATGCTCCATGATGCCTGTCATCACAATGCTCAATGGCTTTTGTTATCACAATGCTCCAGGACCAGTTTCATCACAATACTCCATCCCCCTTGTCATCACGGTGCACAATGAAACCTCTCATTACAATGCTCCGTGACACTTGTCATCACAATGCTCCATGGCCCTTGTCATCACAATGCTCCAGAATTCTTGTCATCACAATGTTCCATGATCGTGTCATCACAATGCTCCATGGCCCTTGTCATCACAATGCTCCAGAATTCTTGTCATCACAATGTTCTATGACCGTGTCATCACAATGCTCCATGGCCCTTGTCATCACAATGCTCCAGAATTCTTGTCATCACAATGATCCATGACCATGTCATCACAATCCTCCATAATTCTTGTCATCACAATGTTCCATGACCGTGTCATCACAATGCTACATGACCCTGGTCATCACAGTTCTCCATGACCTTTGCATCACAATGCTCTATATACTTTTTCCTGACAATTCTAAATGACCACTTTAATCACTTTGCTTTCTGACCATTTTCATCACATTTCTCTATTGTCATTACAATATCCCATGACCCCCTTCTTCACAATGTTCCATGATGCCTATCATCACAATGCTCAATGGCTTTTGTTATCACAATGCTCCAGGACCAGTTTCATCACAATACTCCATCCCCCTTCTCATCACGGTGCACAATGAAAAGTTTCATTACAATGCTCCATGACAAATGTCATCACAATGCTCTAGAATTCTTGTCATCACAATGTTCCATGACCATGTCATCACAATTCTCCAAGGCCTTTGTCATCATATTGCTCCAGAATTCTTATCATCACAATGATCCATGACACTTGTCATCACAATGATCCATGGCCTTTGTTATCACAATGCTCCAGAACTCTTGTCATCACAATGTTCCATGACCGTATCATCACAATGCTCCATGGTCATTGTCAACACAATGCTCGAGATTTCTTGTCATTACATGTTCCATGACCGTGTCATCACAATGCTCCATGGCCCTTGTCATCACAATGCTCCAGAATTCTTGTCATCACAATGTTCGATGACCATGTCATCACAATGCTCCATGACCCTTGTCATCACCATGCTCCATAATTCTTGTCATCACAATGTTCCATGACCGTGTAATCACAATGCTCCATGGCCCTTGTCATCACAATGCTCCATAATTCTTGTCATCACAATGTTCCATGACCGTGTCATCACAATGCACCATGGCCCTTGTCATCACAATGCTCCATAATTCTTGTCATCACAATGTTCCATGACCGTGTCATCAAAATGCTCCAGAATTCTTGTCATCACAATGTTCCATGACCAGGTCATCACAATGCTCCATGGCCCTTGTCATCACAATTCTCCAGAATTCTTGTCATCACAATGTTCCATGACCGTGTCATCACAATGCTCCATGGCCCTTGTCATCACAATGCTCCAGAATTCTTGTCATCACAATGTTCCATGACCGTGTCATCACAATGCTCCATGGCCCTTGTCATCACAATGCTCCAGAATTTTGTCATCACAATGTTCCATGACCGTGTCATCAAAATGCTCCATAATTATTGTCATCACAATGTTCCATGACCATGTCCTCAGAATGCTCCATAATTCTTGTCATCACAATGTTCCATGACCGTGTCATCACAATGCTCCATAATTCTTGTCATCACAATGATCCATGACCGTGTCATCACAATGCTAAATGACCCTGGTCATCACAGTTCTCCATGACCTTTGTCATCACAATGCTCTATATAGTTTTTCATGACAATTCTAAATGACCACTTTAATCACTTTGCTTGCTGACCATTTTCATCACATTTCTCTATTGTCATTACAATTCCCCATGACCCCTTTCTTCACAATGTTCCATGATGCCTGTCATCACAATGCTCAATGGCTTTTGTTATCACAATGCTCCAGGACCAGTTTCATCACAATACTCCATCCCCCTTGTCATCACGGTGCACAATGAAACCTTTCATTACAATGCTCCGTGCCACTTGTCATCACAATGCTCCATGGACCTTGTCATCACAATGCTCCAGAATTCTTGTCATCACCATGTTCCATGACCATGTCATCACAATTCTCCATGTCCCTTCTCATCACAATGTTCCAGAATTCTTGTCATCACAATGTTCCATGACCGTGTCATCACAATGCTCCATGGCCCTTTTCATCACAATGCTCCAGATTGCTTGTCATCACAAAGTTCCATGACCGTGTCATCACAATGCACCATGGCCCTTGTCATCACAATGCTCCATAATTCTTGTCATCACAATGTTCCATGACCGTGTCATTAAAATGCTCCAGAATTCTTGTCATCACAATGTTCCATGACCATGTCATCACAATTCTCCTTGGCCCTTGTCATCACAATTCTCCAGAATTCTTGTCATCACAATGTTCCATGACCGTGTCATCACAATGCTCCATGGCCCTTGTCATCACAATGCTCCAGAATTCTTGTCATCACAATGTTCCATGACTGTGTCATCACAATGCTCCATGGCCCTTGTCATCACAATGCTCCAGAATTCTTGTCATCACAATGTTCCATGACCGTGTCATCACAATGCTCCATAATTCTTGTCATCACAATGTTCCATGACCGTGTCATCACAATGCTCCATAATTCTTGTCATCACAATGTTCCATGACCGTGTCATCACAATGCTCCACAATTCTTTTCATCACAATGTTCCATGACCGTGTCATCACAATGCTACATGACACTGGTCATCACAGTTCTCCATGACCTTTGCCATCACAATGCTCTATATAGTTTTTCATAACAATTCTAAATGACCACTTTAATCAATTTGCTTGCTGACCATTTTCATCACATTTCTCTATTGTCATTACAATTCCCCATGACCCCTTTCTTCACAATGCTCCATGATGCCTGTCATCACAATGCTCAATGGCTTTTGTTATCACAATGCTCCAGGACCAGTTTCATCACAATACTCCATCCCCCTTGTCATCACGGTGCACAATTTAACCTCTCATTACAATGCTCCGTGACACTTGTCATCACAATGCTCCATGGCCCTTGTCATCACAATGCTCCAGAATTCTTGTCATCACCATGTTCCATGACCATGTCATCACAATTCTCCATGGCCCTTTGCATCACAATGCTCCAGAATTCTTGTCATCACAATGTTCCATGACCGTGTCATCACAATGCTCCATGGCCCTTTTCATCACAATGCTCCAGATTGCTTGTCATCACAAAGTTCCATGACCGTGTCATCACAATGCACCATGGCCTTTGTCATCACCATGCTCCAGAATTCTTGTCATCACAATGTTCCATGACCGTGTCATCACAATGCTCCAGAATTCTTGTCATCACCATGTTCCATGACCATGTCGTCACAATTCTCCATGGCCCTTCTCATCACAATGCTCCAGAATTCTTGTCATCACAATGTTCCATGACCGTGTCATCACAATGCTCCATAATTCTTGTCATCACAATGTTCCATGACCGTGTCATCACAATGCTCCACAATTCTTGTTATCACAATGTTCCATGACCGTGTCATCACAATGCTACATGACACTGGTCATCACAGTTCTCCATGACCTTTGCCATCACAATGCTCTATATAGTTTTTCATAACAATTCTAAATGACCACTTTAATCAATTTGCTTGCTGACCATTTTCATCACATTTCTCTATTGTCATTACAATTCCCCATGACCCCTTTCTTCACAATGCTCCATGATGCCTGTCATCACAATGCTCAATGGCTTTTGTTATCACAATGCTCCAGGACCAGTTTCATCACAATACTCCATCCCCCTTGTCATCACGGTGCACAATGAAACCTCTCATTACAATGCTCCGTGACACTTGTCATCACAATGCTCCATGGCCCTTGTCATCACAATGCTCCAGAATTCTTGTCATCACCATGTTCCATGACCATGTCATCACAATTCTCCATGGCCCTTTGCATCACAATGCTCCAGAATTCTTGTCATCACAATGTTCCATGACCGTGTCATCACAATGCTCCATGGCCCTTTTCATCACAATGCTCCAGATTGCTTGTCATCACAAAGTTCCATGACCGTGTCATCACAATGCACCATGGCCTTTGTCATCACCATGCTCCAGAATTCTTGTCATCACAATGTTCCATGACCGTGTCATCACAATGCTCCAGAATTCTTGTCATCACCATGTTCCATGACCATGTCATCACAATTCTCCATGGCCCTTCTCATCACAATGCTCCAGAATTCTTGTCATCACAATGTTCCATGACCGTGTCATCACAATGCTCCATGGCCCTTTTCATCACAATGCTCCAGATTGCTTGTCATCACAATGTTCCATGACCGTGTCATCACAATGCACCATGGCCCTTGTCATCACAATGCTCCATAATTCTTGTCATCACAATGTTCCATGACCGTGTCATTAAAATGCTCCAGAATTCTTGTCATCACAATGTTCCATGACCATGTCATCACAATGCTCCATGGCCCTTGTCATCACAATTCTCCAGAATTCTTGTCATCACAATGTTCCATGACCGTGTCATCACAATGCTCCATGGCCCTTGTCATCACAATGCTCCAGAATTCTTTTCATCACAATGTTCCATGACCGTGTCATCACAATGCTCCATGGCCCTTGTCATCACAATGCTCCATAATTCTTGTCATCACAATGTTCCATGACCGTGTCATCACAATGCTCCATAATTCTTGTCATGACAATGTTCCATGACCGTGTCACCCACAATGTTCCATGACCGTGTCATCACAATGCTCCATGGCCCTTGTCATCACAATGCTCCATAATTCTTGTCATCACAATGTTCCATGACCGTGTCATCACAATGCTCCATAATTCTTGTCATGACAATGTTCCATGACCGTGTCACCACAATGCTCCATGGCCCTTGTCATCACAATGCTCCAGAATTCTTGTCATCACAATGTTCCATGACCGTGTCATCACAATGCTCCATGGCCCTTGTCATCACAATTCTCCAGAATTCTTGTCATCACAATGTTCCATGACCGTGTCATCACAATGCTCCATGGCCCTTGTCATCACAATGCTCCAGAATTCTAGTCATCACAATGTTCCATGACCGTGTCATCACAATGCTCCATAATTCTTGTCATCACAATGTTCCATGACCGTGTCACCACAATGCTCCACAATTCTTGTCATCACAATGTTCCATGACCGTGTCATCACAATGCTACATGACACTGGTCATCACAGTTCTCCATGACCTTTGCCATCACAATGCTCTATATAGTTTTTCATGACAATTCTAAATGACCACTTTAATCAATTTGCTTGCTGACCATTTTCATCACATTTCTCTATTGTCATTACAATTCCCCATGACCCCTTTCTTCACAATGCTCCATGATGCCTGTCATCACAATGCTCAATGGCTTTTGTTATCACAATGCTCCAGGACCAGTTTCATCACAATACTCCATCCACCTTGTCATCACGGTGCACAATGAAACCTCTCATTAAAATGCTCCGTGACACTTGTCATCACAATGCTCCATGGCCCTTGTCATCACAATGCTCCAGAATGCTTGTCATCACAAAGTTCCATGACCGTGTCATCACAATGCACCATGGCCTTTGTCATCACCATGCTCCAGAATTCTTGTCATCACAATGTTCCATGACCGTGTCATCACAATGCTCCAGAATTCTTGTCATCACCATGTTCCATGACCATGTCATCACAATTCTCAATGGCCCTTCTCATCACAATGCTCCAGAATTCTTGTCATCACAATGTTCCATGACCGTGTCATCACAATGCTCCATTGCCCTTTTCATCACAATGCTCCAGATTGCTTGTCATCACAATGTTCCATGACCGTGTCATCACAATGCACCATGTCCCTTGTCATAACAATGCTCCATAATTCTTGTCATCACAATATTCCATGAGCGTGTAATTAAAATGCTCCAGAATTCTTGTCATCACAATGTTCCATGACCATGTCATCACAATGCTCCATGGCCCTTGTCATCACAATTCTCCAGAATTCTTGTCATCACAATGTTCCATGACCGTGTCATCACAATGCTCCATGGCCCTTGTCATCACAATGCTCCAGAATTCTTGTCATCACAATGTTCCATGACCGTGTCATCACAATGCTCCATGGCCCTTGTCATCACAATGCTCCGGAATTCTTGTCATCACAAAGTTCCATGACCGTGTCATCACAATGCTCCATGGCCCTTGTCATCACAATGCTCCAGAATTCTTGTCATCACAATGTTCCATGACCGTGTCATCACAATGCTCCATAATTCTTGTCATCACAATGTTCCATGACCGTGTTATCACAATGCTCCATAATTCTTGTCATCACAATGTTCCATGACCATGTCACCACAATGCTCCATGGCCCTTGTCATCAAAATGCTCCAGAATTCTTGTCATCAAAATGTTCCATGACCGTGTCATCACAATGCTCCATGGCCCTTTTCATCACAATGCTCCAGATTGCTTGTCATCACAATGTTCCATGACCGTGTCTTCACAATGCACCATGGCCCTTGTCATCACAATGCTCCATAATTCTTGTCATCACAATGTTCCATGACCGTGTCATTAAAATGCTCCAGAATTTTTGTCATCACAATGTTCCATGACCATGTCACCACAATGCTCCATGGCCCTTGTCATCACAATTCTCCAGAAATCTTGTCATCACAATGTTCCATGACCGTGTCATCACAATGCTCCATGGCCTTTGTCATCACAATGCTCCAGAATTCTTGTCATCACAATGTTCCATGACCGTGTCATCACAATGCTCCATGGCCCTTGTCATCACAATGCTCCAGAATTCTTGTCATCACAATGTTCCATGACCGTGTCATCACAATGCTCCATAATTCTTGTCATCACAATGTTCCATGACCGTGTCATCACTATGCTCCATAATTCTTGTCATCACAATGTTCCATGACCGTGTCACCACAATGCTCCACAATTCTTGTCATCACAATGTTCCATGACCGTGTCATCACAATGCTACATGACACTGGTCATCACAGTTCTCCATGACCTTTGCCATCACAATGCGCTATATAGTTTTTCATGACAATTCTAAATGACTACTTTAATCAATTTGCTTGCTGACCATTTTCATCAC
Source organism: Balaenoptera acutorostrata (assembly GCF_949987535.1). NCBI lineage: Eukaryota > Metazoa > Chordata > Mammalia > Artiodactyla > Balaenopteridae > Balaenoptera > Balaenoptera acutorostrata. The sequence continues at coordinate 208,862 of NW_026646504.1, forward strand.
ATTTCTCTATTGTCATTACAATTCCCCATGACCCCTTTCTTCACAATGCTCCATGATGCCTGTCATCACAATGCTCAATGGCTTTTGTTATCACAATGCTCCAGGACCAGTTTCATCACAATACTCCATCCCCCTTGTCATCACGGTGCACAATGAAACCTCTCATTACAATGCTCCGTGACACTTGTCATCACAATGCTCCATGGCCCTTGTCATCACAATGCTCCAGAATTCTTGTAATCACCATGTTCCATGACCATGTCATCACAATTCTCCATGGCCCTTCGCATCACAATGCTCCAGAATTCTTGTCATCACAATGTTCCATGACCGTGTCATCACAATGCTCCATGGCCCTTTTCATCACAATGCTCCAGATTGCTTGTCATCACAAAGTTCCATGACCGTGTCATCACAATGCTCCAGAATTCTTGTCATCACCATGTTCCATGACCGTGTCATCACAATGCTCCAGAATTCTTGTCATCACCATGTTCCATGACCGTGTCATCACAATGCTCCATGGCCCTTCGCATCACAATGCTCCAGAATTCTTGTCATCACAATGTTCCATGACCGTGTCATCACAATGCTCCATGGCCCTTTTCATCACAATGCTCCAGATTGCTTGTCATCACAATGTTCCATGACCGTGTCATCACAATGCTCCATGGCCCTTGTCATCACAATGCTCCAGAATTCTTGTCATCACAATGTTCCATGACCGTGTCATCACAATGCTCCATAATTCTTGTCATCACAATGTTCCATGACCGTGTCATCACAATGCTCCATAATTCTTGTCATCACAATGTTCCATGACCGTGTCACCACAATGCTCCATGGCCCTTGTCATCACAATGCTTCAGAATTCTTGTCCTAACAATATACCATGACCGTGTCATCACAATGCTCCATGGCCCTTGTCATCACAATTCTCCAGAATTCTTGTCATCACAATGTTCCATGACCGGGTCATCACAATGCTCCATGGCCCTTGTCATCACAATGCTCCAGAATTCTTGTCATCACAGTGTTCCATGACCGTGTCATCACAATGCTCCATAATTCTTGTCATCACAATGTTCCATGACCGTGTCATCACAATGCTCCATAATTCTTGTCATCACAATGTTCCATGACCGTGTCACCACAATGCTCCACAATTCTTGTCATCACAATGTTCCATGACCGTGTCATCACAATGCTACATGACACTGGTCATCACAGTTCTCCATGACCTTTGCCATCACAATGCGCTATATAGTTTTTCATGACAATTCTAAATGACTACTTTAATCAATTTGCTTGCTGACCATTTTCATCACATTTCTCTATTGTCATTACAATTCCCCATGACCCCTTTCTTCACAATGCTCCATGATGCCTGTCATCACAATGCTCAATGGCTTTTGTTATCACAATGCTCCAGGACCAGTTTCATCACAATACTCCATCCCCCTTGTCATCACGGTGCACAATGAAACCTCTCATTACAATGCTCCGTGACACTTGTCATCACAATGCTCCATGGCCCTTGTCATCACAATGCTCCAGAATTCTTGTAATCACCATGTTCCATGACCATGTCATCACAATTCTCCATGGCCCTTCGCATCACAATGCTCCAGAATTCTTGTCATCACAATGTTCCATGACCGTGTCATCACAATGCTCCATGGCCCTTTTCATCACAATGCTCCAGATTGCTTGTCATCACAAAGTTCCATGACCGTGTCATCACAATGCTCCAGAATTCTTGTCATCACCATGTTCCATGACCGTGTCATCACAATGCTCCAGAATTCTTGTCATCACCATGTTCCATGACCGTGTCATCACAATGCTCCATGGCCCTTCGCATCACAATGCTCCAGAATTCTTGTCATCACAATGTTCCATGACCGTGTCATCACAATGCTCCATGGCCCTTTTCATCACAATGCTCCAGATTGCTTGTCATCACAATGTTCCATGACCGTGTCATCACAATGCTCCATGGCCCTTGTCATCACAATGCTCCAGAATTCTTGTCATCACAATGTTCCATGACCGTGTCATCACAATGCTCCATAATTCTTGTCATCACAATGTTCCATGACCGTGTCATCACAATGCTCCATAATTCTTGTCATCACAATGTTCCATGACCGTGTCACCACAATGCTCCATGGCCCTTGTCATCACAATGCTTCAGAATTCTTGTCCTAACAATATACCATGACCGTGTCATCACAATGCTCCATGGCCCTTGTCATCACAATTCTCCAGAATTCTTGTCATCACAATGTTCCATGACCGGGTCATCACAATGCTCCATGGCCCTTGTCATCACAATGCTCCAGAATTCTTGTCATCACAGTGTTCCATGACCGTGTCATCACAATGCTCCATAATTCTTGTCATCACAATGTTCCATGACCGTGTCATCACAATGCTCCATAATTCTTGTCATCACAATGTTCCATGACCGTGTCACCACAATGCTCCACAATTCTTGTCATCACAATGTTCCATGACCGTGTCATCACAATGCTACATGACACTGGTCATCACAGTTCTCCATGACCTTTGCCATCACAATGCTCTATATAGTTTTTCATGACAATTCTAAATGACCACTTTAATCAATTTGCTTGCTGACCATTTTCATCACATTTCTCTATTGTCATTACAATTCCCCATGACCCCTTTCTTCACAATGCTCCATGATGCCTGTCATCACAATGCTCAATGGCTTTTGTTATCACAATGCTCCAGGACCAGTTTCATCACAATACTCCATCCCCCTTGTCATCACGGTGCACAATGAAACCTCTCATTACAATGCTCTGTGACACTTGTCATCACAATGCTCCATGGCCCTTGTCATCACAATGCTCCAGAATTCTTGTCATCACCATGTTCCATGACCATGTCATCACAATTCTCCATGGCCCTTCGCATCACAATGCTCCAGAATTCTTGTCATCACAATGTTCCATGACCGTGTCATCACAATGCTCCATGGCCCTTTTCATCAAAATGCTCCAGATTGCTTGTCATCACAAAGTTCCATGACCGTGTCATCACAATGCACCATGGCCTTTGTCATCACCATGTTCCAGAATTCTTGTCATCACAATGTTCCATGACCGTGTCATCACAATGCTCTAGAATTCTTGTCATCACCATGTTCCATGACCATGTCATCACAATTCTCCATGGCCCTTCTCATCACAATGCTCCAGAATTCTTGTCATCACAATGTTCCATGACCGTGTCATCACAATGCTCCATGGCCCTTTTCATCACAATGCTCCAGATTGCTTGTCATCACAATGTTCCATGACCGTGTCATCACAATGCACCATGGCCTTTGTCATCACAATGCTCCATAATTCTTGTCATCACAATGTTCCATGACCGTGTCATTAAAATGCTCCAGAATTCTTGTCATCACAATGTTCCATGACCATGTCATCACAATGCTCCATGGCCCTTGTCATCACAATTCTCCAGAATTCTTGTCATCACAATGTTCCATGACCGTGTCATCACAATGCTCCATGGCCCTTGTCATCACAATGCTCCAGAATTCTTGTCATCACAATGTTCCATGACCGTGTCATCACAATGCTCCATGGCCCTTGTTATCACAATGCTCCATAATTCTTGTCATCACAATGTTCCATGACCGTGTCATCACAATGCTCCATAATTCTTGTCATCACAATGTTCCATGACCGTGTCACCACAATGCTCCATGGCCCTTGTCATCACAATGCTCCAGAATTCTTGTCATCACAATGTTCCATGACCGTGTCATCACAATGCTCCATGGCCCTTGTCATCACAATGCTCCAGAATTCTTGTCATCACAATGTTCCATGACCGTGTCATCACAATGCTCCATAATTCTTGTCATCACAATGTTCCATGACCGTGTCACCACAATGCTCCACAATTCTTGTCATCACAATGTTCCATGACCGTGTCATCACAATGCTACATGACTCTGGTCATCACAGTTCTCCATGACCTTTGCCATCACAATGCTCTATATAGTTTTTCATGACAATTCTAAATGACCACTTTAATCAATTTGCTTGCTGACCATTTTCATCACATTTCTCTATTGTCAGTACAATTCCCCATGACCCCTTTCTTCACAATGCTCCATGATGCCTGTCATCACAATGCTCAATGGCTTTTGATATCACAATGCTCCAGGACCAGTTTCATCACAATACTCCATCCCCCTTGTCATCACGGTGCACAATGAAACCTCTCATTACAATGCTCCGTGACACTTGTCATCACAATGCTCCATGGCCCTTGTCATCACAATGCTCCAGAATTCTTGTCATCACAATGTTCCATGATCGTGTCATCACAATGCTCCATGGCCCTTGTCATCACAATGCTCCAGAATTCTTGTCATCACAATGTTCTATGACCGTGTCATCACAATGCTCCATGGCCCTTGTCATCACAATGCTCCAGAATTCTTGTCATCACAATGTTCCATGACCATGTCATCACAATCCTCCATAATTCTTGTCATCACAATGTTCCATGACCGTGTCATCACAATGCTACATGACCCTGGTCATCACAGTTCTCCATGACCTTTGCATCACAATGCTCTATATACTTTTTCCTGACAATTCTAAATGACCACTTTAATCACTTTGCTTTCTGACCATTTTCATCACATTTCTCTATTGTCATTACAATATCCCATGACCCCCTTCTTCACAATGTTCCATGATGCCTATCATCACAATGCTCAATGGCTTTTGTTATCACAATGCTCCAGGACCAGTTTCATCACAATACTCCATCCCCCTTCTCATCACGGTGCACAATGAAAAGTTTCATTACAATGCTCCATGACAAATGTCATCACAATGCTCTAGAATTCTTGTCATCACAATGTTCCATGACCATGTCATCACAATTCTCCAAGGCCTTTGTCATCATATTGCTCCAGAATTCTTATCATCACAATGATCCATGACACTTGTCATCACAATGATCCATGGCCTTTGTTATCACAATGCTCCAGAACTCTTGTCATCACAATGTTCCATGACCGTATCATCACAATGCTCCATGGTCCTTGTCAACACAATGCTCGAGATTTCTTGTCATTACATGTTCCATGACCGTGTCATCACAATGCTCCATGGCCCTTGTCATCACAATGCTCCAGAATTCTTGTCATCACAATGTTCGATGACCATGTCATCACAATGCTCCATGACCCTTGTCATCACCATGCTCCATAATTCTTGTCATCACAATGTTCCATGACCGTATAATCACAATGCTCCATGGCCCTTGTCATCACAATGCTCCATAATTCTTGTCATCACAATGTTCCATGACCGTGTCATCACAATGCACCATGGCCCTTGTCATCACAATGCTCCATAATTCTTGTCATCACAATGTTCCATGACCGTGTCATCAAAATGCTCCAGAATTCTTGTCATCACAATGTTCCATGACCAGGTCATCACAATGCTCCATGGCCCTTGTCATCACAATGCTCCAGAATTTTGTCATCACAATGTTCCATGACCGTGTCATCAAAATGCTCCATAATTATTGTCATCACAATGTTCCATGACCATGTCCTCAGAATGCTCCATAATTCTTGTCATCACAATGTTCCATGACCGTGTCATCACAATGCTCCATAATTCTTGTCATCACAATGATCCATGACCGTGTCATCACAATGCTAAATGACCCTGGTCATCACAGTTCTCCATGACCTTTGTCATCACAATGCTCTATATAGTTTTTCATGACAATTCTAAATGACCACTTTAATCACTTTGCTTGCTGACCATTTTCATCACATTTCTCTATTGTCATTACAATTCCCCATGACCCCTTTCTTCACAATGTTCCATGATGCCTGTCATCACAATGCTCAATGGCTTTTGTTATCACAATGCTCCAGGACCAGTTTCATCACAATACTCCATCCCCCTTGTGATCACGGTGCACAATGAAACCTTTCATTACAATGCTCCGTGCCACTTGTCATCACAATGCTCCATGGACCTTGTCATCACAATGCTCCAGAATTCTTGTCATCACCATGTTCCATGACCATGTCATCACAATTCTCCATGTCCCTTCTCATCACAATGTTCCAGAATTCTTGTCATCACAATGTTCCATGACCGTGTCATCACAATGCTCCATGGCCCTTTTCATCACAATGCTCCAGATTGCTTGTCATCACAAAGTTCCATGACCGTGTCATCACAATGCACCATGGCCCTTGTCATCACAATGCTCCATAATTCTTGTCATCACAATGTTCCATGACCGTGTCATTAAAATGCTCCAGAATTCTTGTCATCACAATGTTCCATGACCATGTCATCACAATTCTCCTTGGCCCTTGTCATCACAATTCTCCAGAATTCTTGTCATCACAATGTTCCATGACCGTGTCATCACAATGCTCCATGGCCCTTGTCATCACAATGCTCCAGAATTCTTGTCATCACAATGTTCCATGACTGTGTCATCACAATGCTCCATGGCCCTTGTCATCACAATGCTCCAGAATTCCTGTCATCACAATGTTCCATGACCGTGTCATCACAATGCTCCATAATTCTTGTCATCACAATGTTCCATGACCGTGTCATCACAATGCTCCATAATTCTTGTCATCACAATGTTCCATGACCGTGTCATCACAATGCTCCACAATTCTTTTCATCACAATGTTCCATGACCGTGTCATCACAATGCTACATGACACTGGTCATCACAGTTCTCCATGACCTTTGCCATCACAATGCTCTATATAGTTTTTCATAACAATTCTAAATGACCACTTTAATCAATTTGCTTGCTGACCATTTTCATCACATTTCTCTATTGTCATTACAATTCCCCATGACCCCTTTCTTCACAATGCTCCATGATGCCTGTCATCACAATGCTCAATGGCTTTTGTTATCACAATGCTCCAGGACCAGTTTCATCACAATACTCCATCCCCCTTGTCATCACGGTGCACAATGTAACCTCTCATTACAATGCTCCGTGACACTTGTCATCACAATGCTCCATGGCCCTTGTCATCACAATGCTCCAGAATTCTTGTCATCACCATGTTCCATGACCATGTCATCACAATTCTCCATGGCCCTTTGCATCACAATGCTCCAGAATTCTTGTCATCACAATGTTCCATGACCGTGTCATCACAATGCTCCATGGCCCTTTTCATCACAATGCTCCAGATTGCTTGTCATCACAAAGTTCCATGACCGTGTCATCACAATGCACCATGGCCTTTGTCATCACCATGCTCCAGAATTCTTGTCATCACAATGTTCCATGACCGTGTCATCACAATGCTCCAGAATTCTTGTCATCACAATGTTCCATGACCGTGTCATCACAATGCTCCATAATTCTTGTCATCACAATGTTCCATGACCGTGTCATCACAATGCTCCACAATTCTTGTTATCACAATGTTCCATGACCGTGTCATCACAATGCTCCATGGCCCTTGTCATCACAATGCTCCATAATTCTTGTCATCACAATGTTCCATGACCGTGTCATTAAAATGCTCCAGAATTCTTGTCATCACAATGTTCCATGACCGTGTCATCACAATGCTCCATGGCCCTTTTCATCACAATGCTCCAGATTGCTTGTCATCACAAAGTTCCATAACCGTGTTATCACAATGCACCATGTCCTTTGTCATCACCATGCTCCAGAATTCTTGTCATCACAATGTTCCATGACCGTGTCATCACAATGCTCCATGGCCATTGTCATCACAATGCTCCAGATTGCTTGTCATCACAATGTTCCATGACCGTGTCTTCACAATGCACCATGGCCCTTGTCATCACAATGCTCCATAATTCTTGTCATCACAATGTTTCATGACCGTGTCATTAAAATGCTCCAGAATTCTTGTCATCACAATGTTCCATGACCATGTCATCACAATGCTCCATGGCCCTTGTCATCACAATTCTCCAGAATTCTTGTCATCACAATGTTCCATGACCGTGTCATCACAATGCTCCATGGCCCTTGTCATCACAATGCTCCGGAATTCTTGTCATCCCAATGATCCATGACCAGGTCATCACAATGCTCCATGGCCCTTGTCATCACAATTCTCCAGAATTCTTGTCATCACAATGTTCCATGACCGTGTCATCACAATGCTCCATGGCCCTTGTCATCACAATGCTCCAGAATTCTTGTCATCACAATGTTCCATGACCGTGTCATCACAATGCTCCATGGCCCTTGTTATCACAATGCTCCAGAATTCTTGTCATCACAATGTTCCATGACCGTGTCATCACAATGCTCCATGGCCCTTGTTATCACAATGCTCCATAATTCTTGTCATCACAATGTTCCATGACCGTGTCATCACAATGCTCCATAATTCTTGTCATCACAATGTTCCATGACCGTGTCACCACAATGCTCCATGGCCCTTGTCATCACAATGCTCCAGAATTCTTGTCATCACAATGTTCCATGACCGTGTCATCACAATGCTCCATGGCCCTTGTCATCACAATTCTCCAGAATTCTTGTCATCACAATGTTCCATGACCGTGTCATCACAATGCTCCATGGCCCTTGTCATCACAATGCTCCAGAATTCTTGTCATCACAATGTTCCATGACCGTGTCATCACAATGCTCCATAATTCTTGTCATCACAATGTTCCATGACCGTGTCACCACAATGCTCCACAATTCTTGTCATCACAATGTTCCATGACCGTGTCATCACAATGCTACATGACACTGGTCATCACAGTTCTCCATGACCTTTGCCATCACAATGCTCTATATAGTTTTTCATGACAATTCTAAATGACCACTTTAATCAATTTGCTTGCTGACCATTTTCATCACATTTCTGTATTGTCATTACAATTCCCCATGACCCCTTTCTTCACAATGCTCCATGATGCCTGTCATCACAATGCTCAATGGCTTTTGTTATCACAATGCTCCAGGACCAGTTTCATCACAATACTCCATCCACCTTGTCATCACGGTGCACAATGAAACCTCTCATTAAAATGCTCCGTGACACTTGTCATCACAATGCTCCATGGCCCTTGTCATCACAATGCTCCAGAATGCTTGTCATCACAAAGTTCCATGACCGTGTCATCACAATGCACCATGGCCTTTGTCATCACCATGCTCCAGAATTCTTGTCATCACAATGTTCCATGACCGTGTCATCAAAATGCTCCAGAATTCTTGTCATCACCATGTTCCATGACCATGTCATCACAATTCTCAATGGCCCTTCTCATCACAATGCTCCAGAATTCTTGTCATCACAATGTTCCATGACCGTGTCATCACAATGCTCCATTGCCCTTTTCATCACAATGCTCCAGATTGCTTGTCATCACAATGTTCCATGACCGTGTCATCACAATGCACCATGTCCCTTGTCATAACAATGCTCCATAATTCTTGTCATCACAATATTCCATGAGCGTGTAATTAAAATGCTCCAGAATTCTTGTCATCACAATGTTCCATGACCATGTCATCACAATGCTCCATGGCCCTTGTCATCACAATGCTCCAGAATTCTTGTCATCACAATGTTCCATGACCGTGTCATCACAATGCTCCATAATTCTTGTCATCACAATGTTCCATGACCGTGTTATCACAATGCTCCATAATTCTTGTCATCACAATATTCCATGAGCGTGTAATTAAAATGCTCCAGAATTCTTGTCATCAAAATGTTCCATGACCGTGTCATCACAATGCTCCATGGCCCTTTTCATCACAATGCTCCAGATTGCTTGTCATCACAATGTTCCATGACCGTGTCTTCACAATGCACCATGGCCCTTGTCATCACAATGCTCCATAATTCTTGTCATCACAATGTTCCATGACCGTGTCATTAAAATGCTCCAGAATTCTTGTCATCACAATGTTCCATGACTATGTCATCACAATGCTCCATGGCCCTTGTCATCACAATTCTCCAGAAATCTTGTCATCACAATGTTCCATGACCGTGTCATCACAATGCTCCATGGCCTTTGTCATCACAATGCTCCAGAATTCTTGTCATCACAATGTTCCATGACCGTGTCATCACAATGCTCCATGGCCCTTGTCATCACAATGCTCCAGAATTCTTGTCATCACAATGTTCCATGACCGTGTCATCACAATGCTCCATAATTCTTGTCATCACAATGTTCCATGACCGTGTCATCACTATGCTCCATAATTCTTGTCATCACAATGTTCCATGACCGTGTCACCACAATGCTCCACAATTCTTGTCATCACAATGTTCCATGACCGTGTCATCACAATGCTACATGACACTGGTCATCACAGTTCTCCATGACCTTTGCCATCACAATGCTCTATATAGTTTTTCATGACAATTCTAAATGACTACTTTAATCAATTTGCTTGCTGACCATTTTCATCACATTTCTCTATTGTCATTACAATTCCCCATGACCCCTTTCTTCACAATGCTCCATGATGCCTGTCATCACAATGCTCAATGGCTTTTGTTATCACAATGCTCCAGGACCAGTTTCATCACAATACTCCATCCCCCTTGTCATCACGGTGCACAATGAAACCTCTCATTACAATGCTCCGTGACACTTGTCATCACAATGCTCCATGGCCCTTGTCATCACAATGCTCCAGAATTCTTGTCATCACCATGTTCCATGACCATGTCATCACAATTCTCTATGGCCCTTCGCATCACAATGCTCCAGAATTCTTGTCATCACAATGTTCCATGACCGTGTCATCACAATGCTCCATGGCCCTTTTCATCACAATGCTCCAGATTGCTTGTCATCACAAAGTTCCATGACCGTGTCATCACAATGCACCATGGCCATTGTCATCACCATGCTCCAGAATTCTTGTCATCACAATGTTCCATGACCGTGTCATCACAATGCTCCAGAATTCTTGTCATCACCATGTTCCATGACCATGTCATCACAATTCTCCATGGCCCTTCGCATCACAATGCTCCAGAATTCTTGTCATCACAATGTTCCATGACCGTGTCATCACAATGCTCCATGGCCCTTTTCATCACAATGCTCCAGATTGCTTGTCATCACAATGTTTCATGACCGTGTCATCACAATGCTCCATGGCCCTTGTCATCACAATGCTCCAGAATTCTTGTCATCACAATGTTCCATGACCGTGTCATCACAATGCTCCATAATTCTTGTCATCACAATGTTCCATGACCGTGTCATCACAATGCTCCATAATTCTTGTCATCACAATGTTCCATGACCGTGTCACCACAATGCTCCATGGCCCTTGTCATCACAATGCTTCAGAATTCTTGTCCTAACAATATTCCATGACCGTGTCATCACAATGCTCCATGGCCCTTGTCATCACAATTCTCCAGAATTCTTGTCATCACAATGTTCCATGACCGGGTCATCACAATGCTCCATGGCCCTTGTCATCACAATGCTCCAGAATTCTTGTCATCACAATGTTCCATGACCGTGTCATCACAATGCTCCATAATTCTTGTCATCACAATGTTCCATGACCGTGTCATCACAATGCTCCATAATTCTTGTCATCACAATGTTCCATGACCGTGTCAACACAATGCTCCACAATTCTTGTCATCACAATGTTCCATGACCGTGTCATCACAATGCTACATGACACTGGTCATCACAGTTCTCCATGACCTTTGCCATCACAATGCTCTATATAGTTTTTCATGACAATTCTAAATGACCACTTTAATCAATTTGCTTGCTGACCATTTTCATCACATTTCTCTATTGTCATTACAATTCCCCATGACCCCTTTCTTCACAATGCTCCATGATGCCTGTCATCACAATGCTCAATGGCTTTTGTTATCACAATGCTCCAGGACCAGTTTCATCACAATACTCCATCCCCCTTGTCATCACGGTGCACAATGAAACCTCTCATTACAATGCTCCGTGACACTTGTCATCACAATGCTCCATGGCCCTTGTCATCACAATGCTCCAGAATTCTTGTCATCACCATGTTCCATGACCATGTCATCACAATTCTCCATGGCCCTTCGCATCACAATGCTCCAGAATTCTTGTCATCACAATGTTCCATGACCGTGTCATCACAATGCTCCATGGCCCTTGTCATCACAATGCTCCATAATTCTTGTCATCACAGTGTTCCATGACCGTGTCATTAAAATGCTCCAGAATTCTTGTCATCACAATGTTCCATGACCATGTCATCACAATGCTCCATGGCCCTTGTCATCACAATTCTCCAGAATTCTTGTCATCACAATGTTCCATGACCGTGTCATCACAATGCTCCATGGCCCTTGTCATCACAATGCTCCAGAATTCTTGTCATCACAATGTTCCATGACCGTGTCATCACAATGCTCCATGGCCCTTGTTATCACAATGCTCCATAATTCTTGTCATCACAATGTTCCATGACCGTGTCATCACAATGCTCCATAATTCTTGTCATCACAATGTTCCATGACCGTGTCACCACAATGCTCCATGGCCCTTGTCATCACAATGCTCCAGAATTCTTGTCATCACAATGTTCCATGACCGTGTCATCACAATGCTCCATGGCCCTTGTCATCACAATGCTCCAGAATTCTTGTCATCACAATGTTCCATGACCGTGTCATCACAATGCTCCATAATTCTTGTCATCACAATGATCCATGACCGTGTCACCACAATGCTCCACAATTCTTGTCATCACAATGTTCCATGACCGTGTCATCACAATGCTACATGACACTGGTCATCACAGGTCTCCATGACCTTTGCCATCACAATGCTCTATATAGTTTTTCATGACAATTCTAAATGACCACTTTAATCAATTTGCTTGCTGACCATTTTCATCACATTTCTCTATTGTCATTACAATTCCCCATGACCCCTTTCTTCACAATGCTCCATGATGCCTGTCATCACAATGCTCAATGGCTTTTGTTATCACAATGCTCCAGGACCAGTTTCATCACAATACTCCATCCCCCTTGTCATCACGGTGCACAATGAAACCTCTCATTACAATGCAGCGTGACACTTGTCATCACAATGCTCCATGGCCCTTGTCATCACAATGCTCCAGAATGCTTGTCATCACAAAGTTCCATGACCGTGTCATCACAATGCACCATGGCCTTTGTCATCACCATGCTCCAGAATTCTTGTCATCACAATGTTCCATGACCGTGTCATCACAATGCTCCAGAATTCTTGTCATCACCATGTTCCATGACCATGTCATCACAATTCTCAATGGCCCTTCTCATCACAATGCTCCAGAATTCTTGTCATCACAATGTTCCATGACCGTGTCATCACAATGCTCCATTGCCCTTTTCATCACAATGCTCCAGATTGCTTGTCATCACAATGTTCCATGACCGTGTCATCACAATGCACCATGGCCCTTGTCATAACAATGCTCCATAATTCTTGTCATCACAATATTCCATGACCGTGTAATTAAAATGCTCCAGAATTCTTGTCATCACAATGTTCCATGACCATGTCATCACAATGCTCCATGGCCCTTGTCATCACAATTCTCCAGAATTCTTGTCATCACAATGTTCCATGACCGTGTAATCACAATGCTCCATGGCCCTTGTCATCACAATGCTCCAGAATTCTTGTCATCACAATGTTCCATGACCGTGTCATCACAATGCTCCATGGCCCTTGTCATCACAATGCTCCGGAATTCTTGTCATCACAAAGTTCCATGACCGTGTCATCACAATGCTCCATGGCCCTTGTCATCACAATGCTCCAGAATTCTTGTCATCACAATGTTCCATGACCGTGTCATCACAATGCTCCATAATTCTTGTCATCACAATGTTCCATGACCGTGTTATCACAATGCTCCATAATTCTTGTCATCACAATGTTCCATGACCATGTCACCACAATGCTCCATGGCCCTTGTCATCACAATGCTCCAGAATTCTTGTCATCACAATGTTCCATGACCGTGTCATCACAATGCTCCATAATTCTTGTCATCACAATGTTCCATGACCGTGTCATCACAATGCTCCATAATTCTTGTCATCACAATGTTCCATGACCGTGTCACCACAATGCTCCACAATTCTTGTCATCACAATGTTCCATGACCGTGTCATCACAATGCTACATGACACTGGTCATCACAGTTCTCCATGACCTTTGCCATCACAATGCTCTATATAGTTTTTCATGACAATTCTAAATGACCACTTTAATCAATTTGCTTGCTGACCATTTTCATCACATTTCTCTATTGTCAGTACAATTCCCCATGACCCCTTTCTTCACAATGCTCCATGATGCCTGTCATCACAATGCTCAATGGCTTTTGTTATCACAATGCTCCAGGACCAGTTTCATCACAATACTCCATCCCCCTTGTCATCACGGTGCACAATGAAACCTCTCATTACAATGCTCCGTGACACTTGTCATCACAATGCTCCATGGCCCTTGTCATCACAATGCTCCAGAATTCTTGTCATCACAATGTTCCATGACCGTGTCATCACAATGCTCCAGAATTCTTGTCATCACCATGTTCCATGACCGTGTCATCACAATGCTCCATAATTCTTGTCATCACAATGTTCCATGACCGTGTCACCACAATGCTCCACAATTCTTGTCATCACAATGTTCCATGACCGTGTCATCACAATGCTACATGACACTGGTCATCACAGTTCTCCATGACCTTTGCCATCACAATGCGCTATATAGTTTTTCATGACAATTCTAAATGACCACTTTAATCAATTTGCTTGCTGACCATTTTCATCACATTTCTCTATTGTCAGTACAATTCCCCATGACCCCTTTCTTCACAATGCTCCATGATGCCTGTCATCACAATGCTCAATGGCTTTTGTTATCACAATGCTCCAGGACCAGTTTCATCACAATACTCCATCCCCCTTGTCATCACGGTGCACAATGAAACCTCTCATTACAATGCTCCATGACACTTGTCATCACAATGCTCCATGGCCCTTGTCATCACAATGCTCCAGAATTCTTGTCATCACCATGTTCCATGACCATGTCATCACAATTCTCCATGGCCCTTCGCATCACAATGCTCCAGAATTCTTCTCATCACAATGATCCATGACCGTGTCATCACAATGCTCCATGGCCCTTTTCATCACAATGCTCCAGATTGCTTGTCATCACAAAGTTCCATGACCGTGTCATCACAATGCACCATGGCCTTTGTCATCACCATGCTCCAGAATTCTTGTCATCACAATGTTCCATGACCGTGTCATCACAATGCTCCAGAATTCTTGTCATCACCATGTTCCATGACCATGTCATCACAGTTCTCCATGGCCCTTCTCATCACAATGCTCCAGAATTCTTGTCATCACAATGTTCTATGACCGTGTCATCACAATGCTCCATGGCCCTTTTCATCACAATGCTCCAGATTGCTTGTCATCACAAAGTTCCATGACCGTGTCATCACAATGCTCCTTGGCCCTTGTCATCACAATGCTCCAGAATTCTTGTCATCACAATGTTCCATGACCGTGTCATCACAATGCTCCATAATTCTTGTCATCACAATGTTCCATGACCGTGTCATCACAATGCTTCATAATTCTTGTCATCACAATGTTCCATGACCGTGTCACCACAATGCTCCATGGCCCTTGTCATCACAATGCTCCAGAATTCTTGTCATCACAATATTCCATGACCGTGTCATCACAATGCTCCATGGCCCTTGTCATCACAGTGCTCCAGAATTCTTGTCATCACAATGTTCCATGACCGTGTCATCACAATGCTCCATAATTCTTGTCATCACAATGTTCCATGACCGTGTCATCACAATGCTCCATAATTCTTGTCATCACAATGTTCCATGATCGTGTCACCACAATGCTCCACAATTCTTGTCATCACAATGTTCCATGACCGTGTCATCACAATGCTACATGACACTGGTCATCACAGTTCTCCATGACCTTTGCCATCACAATGCTCTATATAGTTTTTCATGACAATTCTAAATGACCACTTTAATCAATTTGCTTGCTGACCATTTTCATCACATTTCTCTATTGTCATTACAATTCCCCATGACCCCTTTCTTCACAATGCTCCATGATGCCTGTCATCACAATGCTCAATGGCTTTTGTTATCACAATGCTCCAGGACCAGTTTCATCACAATACTCCATCCCCCTTGTCATCACGGTGCACAATGAAACCTCTCATTACAATGCTCCGTGACACTTGTCATCACAATGCTCCATGGCCCTTGTCATAACAATGCTCCAGAATTCTTGTCATCACCATGTTCCATGACCATGTCATCACAATTCTCCATGGCCCTTTGCATCACAATGCTCCAGAATTCTTGTCATCACAATGTTCCATGACCGTGTCATCACAATGCTCCATGGCCCTTTTCATCACAATGCTCCAGATTGCTTGTCATCACAAAGTTCCATGACCGTGTCATCACAATGCACCATGGCCTTTGTCATCACCATGCTCCAGAATTCTTGTCATCACAATGTTCTATGACCGTGTCATCACAATGCTCCAGAATTCTTGTCATCACCATGTTCCATTACCATGTCATCACAATTCTCCATGGCCCTTGTCATCACAATGCTCCATAATTCTTGTCATCACAATGTTCCATGACCGTGTCACCACAATGCTCCACAATTCTTGTCATCACAATGTTCCATGACCGTGTCATCACAATGCTACATGACACTGGTCATCACAGTTCTCCATGACCTTTGCCATCACAATGCTCTATATAGTTTTTCATGACAATTCTAAATGACCACTTTAATCAATTTGCTTGCTGACCATTTTCATCACATTTCTCTATTGTCATTACAATTCCCCATGACCCCTTTCTTCACAATGCTCCATGATGCCTGTCATCACAATGCTCAATGGCTTTTGTTATCACAATGCTCCAGGACCAGTTTCATCACAATACTCCATCCCCCTTGTCATCACGGTGCACAATGAAACCTCTCATTACAATGCTCCGTGACACTTGTCATCACAATGCTCCATGGCCCTTGTCATCACAATGCTCCAGAATGCTTGTCATCACAAAGTTCCATGACCGTGTCATCACAATGCACCATGGCCTTTGTCATCACCATGCTCCAGAATTCTTGTCATCACAATGTTCCATGACCGTGTCATCACAATGCTCCAGAATTCTTGTCATCACCATGTTCCATGACCATGTCATCACAATTCTCAATGGCCCTTCTCATCACAATGCTCCAGAATTCTTGTCATCACAATGTTCCATGACCGTGTCATCACAATGCTCCATTGCCCTTTTCATCACAATGCTCCAGATTGCTTGTCATCACAATGTTCCATGACCGTGTCATCACAATGCACCATGGCCCTTGTCATAACAATGCTCCATAATTCTTGTCATCACAATATTCCATGACCGTGTAATTAAAATGCTCCAGAATTCTTGTCATCACAATGTTCCAGGACCATGTCATCACAATGCTCCATGGCCCTTGTCATCACAATTCTCCAGAATTCTTGTCATCACAATGTTCCATGACCGTGTCATCACAATGCTCCATGGCCCTTGTCATCACAATGCTCCAGAATTCTTGTCATCACAATGTTCCATGACCGTGTCATCACAATGCTCCATGGCCCTTGTCATCACAATGCTCCGGAATTCTTGTCATCACAAAGTTCCATGACCGTGTCATCACAATGCTCCATGGCCCTTGTCATCACAATGCTCCAGAATTCTTGTCATCACAATGTTCCATGACCGTGTCATCACAATGCTCCATAATTCTTGTCATCACAATGTTCCATGACCGTGTTATCACAATGCTCCATAATTCTTGTCATCACAATGTTCCATGACCATGTCACCACAATGCTCCATGGCCCTTGTCATCACAATGCTCCAGAATTCTTGTCATCAAAATGTTCCATGACCGTGTCATCACAATGCTCCATGGCCCTTTTCATCACAATGCTCCAGATTGCTTGTCATCACAATGTTCCATGACCGTGTCTTCACAATGCACCATGGCCCTTGTCATAACAATGCTCCATAATTCTTGTCATCACAATATTCCATGACCGTGTCATTAAAATGCTCCAGAATTCTTGTCATCACAATGTTCCATGACCATGTCATCACAATGCTCCATGGCCCTTGTCATCACAATTCTCCAGAAATCTTGTCATCACAATGTTCCATGACCGTGTCATCACAATGCTCCATGGCCTTTGTCATCACAATGCTCCAGAATTCTTGTCATCACAATGTTCCATGACCGTGTCATCACAATGCTCCATGGCCCTTGTCATCACAATGCTCCAGAATTCTTGTCATCACAATGTTCCATGACCGTGTCATCACAATGCTCCATAATTCTTGTCATCACAATGTTCCATGACCGTGTCATCACAATGCTCCATAATTCTTTTCATCACAATGTTCCATGACCGTGTCACCACAATGCTCCACAATTCTTGTCATCACAATGTTCCATGACCGTGTCATCACAATGCTACATGACACTGGTCATCACAGTTCTCCATGACCTTTGCCATCACAATGCTCTATATAGTTTTTCATGACAATTCTAAATGACCACTTTAATCAATTTGCTTGCTGACCATTTTCATCACATTTCTCTATTGTCAGTACAATTCCCCATGACCCCTTTCTTCACAATGCTCCATGATGCCTGTCATCACAATGCTCAATGGCTTTTGTTATCACAATGCTCCAGGACCAGTTTCATCACAATACTCCATCCCCCTTGTCATCACGGTGCACAATGAAACCTCTCATTACAATGCTCCGTGACACTTGTCATCACAATGCTCCATGGCCCTTGTCATCACAATGCTCCAGAATACTTGTCATCACAATGTTCCATGACCGTGTCATCACAATGCTCCAGAATTCTTGTCATCACCATGTTCCATGACCATGTCATCACAATTCTCCATGGCCCTTCGCATCACAATGCTCCAGAATTCTTGTCATCACAATGTTCCATGACCGTGTCATCACAATGCTCCATGGCCCTTTTCATCACAATGCTCCAGATTGCTTGTCATCACAATGTTCCATGACCGTGTCATCACAATGCACCATGGCCCTTGTCATCACAATGCTCCATAATTCTTGTCATCACAATGTTCCATGACCGTGTCACCACAATGCTCCACAATTCTTGTCATCACAATGTTCCATGACCGTGTCATCACAATGCTACATGACACTGGTCATCACAGTTCTCCATGACCTTTGCCATCACAATGCTCTATATAGTTTTTCATGACAATTCTAAATGACCACTTTAATCAATTTGCTTGCTGACCATTTTCATCACATTTCTCTATTGTCATTACAATTCCCCATGACCCCTTTCTTCACAATGCTCCATGATGCCTGTCATCACAATGCTCAATGGCTTTTGTTATCACAATGCTCCAGGACCAGTTTCATCACAATACTCCATCCCCCTTGTCATCACGGTGCACAATGAAACCTCTCATTACAATGCTCCGTGACACTTGTCATCACAATGCTCCATGGCCCTTGTCATCACAATGCTCCAGAATGCTTGTCATCACAAAGTTCCATGACCGTGTCATCACAATGCACCATGGCCTTTGTCATCACCATGCTCCAGAATTCTTGTCATCACAATGTTCCATGACCGTGTCATCACAATGCTCCAGAATTCTTGTCATCACCATGTTCCATGACCATGTCATCACAATTCTCAATGGCCCTTCTCATCACAATGCTCCAGAATTCTTGTCATCACAATGTTCCATGACCGTGTCATCACAATGCTCCATTGCCCTTTTCATCACAATGCTCCAGATTGCTTGTCATCACAATGTTCCATGACCGTGTCATCACAATGCACCATGGCCCTTGTCATAACAATGCTCCATAATTCTTGTCATCACAATATTCCATGACCGTGTAATTAAAATGCTCCAGAATTCTTGTCATCACAATGTTCCAGGACCATGTCATCACAATGCTCCATG
Source organism: Balaenoptera acutorostrata (assembly GCF_949987535.1). Lineage (NCBI taxonomy): Eukaryota > Metazoa > Chordata > Mammalia > Artiodactyla > Balaenopteridae > Balaenoptera > Balaenoptera acutorostrata. The sequence continues at coordinate 229,039 of NW_026646504.1, forward strand.
GCCCTTGTCATCACAATTCTCCAGAATTCTTGTCATCACAATGTTCCATGACCGTGTCATCACAATGCTCCATGGCCCTTGTCATCACAATGCTCCAGAATTCTTGTCATCACAATGTTCCATGACCGTGTCATCACAATGCTCCATGGCCCTTGTCATCACAATGCTCCGGAATTCTTGTCATCACAAAGTTCCATGACCGTGTCATCACAATGCTCCATGGCCCTTGTCATCACAATGCTCCAGAATTCTTGTCATCACAATGTTCCATGACCGTGTCATCACAATGCTCCATAATTCTTGTCATCACAATGTTCCATGACCGTGTTATCACAATGCTCCATAATTCTTGTCATCACAATGTTCCATGACCATGTCACCACAATGCTCCATGGCCCTTGTCATCACAATGCTCCAGAATTCTTGTCATCAAAATGTTCCATGACCGTGTCATCACAATGCTCCATGGCCCTTTTCATCACAATGCTCCAGATTGCTTGTCATCACAATGTTCCATGACCGTGTCTTCACAATGCACCATGGCCCTTGTCATAACAATGCTCCATAATTCTTGTCATCACAATATTCCATGACCGTGTCATTAAAATGCTCCAGAATTCTTGTCATCACAATGTTCCATGACCATGTCATCACAATGCTCCATGGCCCTTGTCATCACAATTCTCCAGAAATCTTGTCATCACAATGTTCCATGACCGTGTCATCACAATGCTCCATAATTCTTTTCATCACAATGTTCCATGACCGTGTCACCACAATGCTCCACAATTCTTGTCATCACAATGTTCCATGACCGTGTCATCACAATGCTACATGACACTGGTCATCACAGTTCTCCATGACCTTTGCCATCACAATGCTCTATATAGTTTTTCATGACAATTCTAAATGACCACTTTAATCAATTTGCTTGCTGACCATTTTCATCACATTTCTCTATTGTCAGTACAATTCCCCATGACCCCTTTCTTCACAGTGCTCCATGATGCCTGTCATCACAATGCTCAATGGCTTTTGTTATCACAATGCTCCAGGACCAGTTTCATCACAATACTCCATCCCCCTTGTCATCACGGTGCACAATGAAACCTCTCATTACAATGCTCCGTGACACTTGTCATCACAATGCTCCATGGCCCTTGTCATCACAATGCTCCAGAATACTTGTCATCACAATGTTCCATGACCGTGTCATCACAATGCTCCAGAATTCTTGTCATCACCATGTTCCATGACCATGTCATCACAATTCTCCATGGCCCTTCGCATCACAATGCTCCAGAATTCTTGTCATCACAATGTTCCATGACCGTGTCATCACAATGCTCCATGGCCCTTTTCATCACAATGCTCCAGATTGCTTGTCATCACAATGTTCCATGACTGTGTCATCACAATGCTCCATGGCCCTTGTCATCACAATGCTCCAGAATTCTTGTCATCACAATGTTCCATGACCGTGTCATCACAATGCTCCATAATTCTTGTCATCACAATGTTCCATGACCGTGTCATCACAATGCTCCATAATTCTTGTCATCACAATGTTCCATGACCGTGTCACCACAATGCTCCATGGCCCTTGTCATCACAATGCTTCAGAATTCTTGTCCTAACAATATTCCATGACCGTGTCATCACAATGCTCCATGGCCCTTGTCATCACAATTCTCCAGAATTCTTCTCATCACAATGTTCCATGACCGTGTCATCACAATGCTCCATGGCCCTTGTCATCACAATGCTCCAGAATTCTAGTCATCACAATGTTCCATGACCGTGTCATCACAATGCTCCATAATTCTTGTCATCACAATGTTCCATGACCGTGTCATCACAATGCTCCATAATTCTTGTCATCACAATGTTCCATGACCGTGTCACCACAATGCTCCACAATTCTTGTCATCACAATGTTCCATGACCGTGTCATCACAATGCTACATGACACTGGTTATCACAGTTCTCCATGACCTTTGCCATCACAATGTTCTATATAGTTTTTCATGACAATTCTAAATGACCACTTTAATCAATTTGCTTGCTGACCATTTTCATCACATTTCTCTATTGTCATTACAATTCCCCATGACCCCTTTCTTCACAATGCTCCATGATGCCTGTCATCACAATGCTCAATGGCTTTTGTTATCACAATGCTCCAGGACCAGTTTCATCACAATACTCCATCCCCCTTGTCATCACGGTGCACAATGAAACCTCTCATTACAATGCTCCGTGACACTTGTCATCACAATGCTCCATGGCCCTTGTCATCACAATGCTCCAGAATTCTTGTCATCACCATGTTCCATGACCATGTCATCACAATTCTCCATGGCCCTTCGCATCACAATGCTCCAGAATTCTTGTCATCACAATGTTCCATGACCGTGTCATCACAATGCTCCATGGCCCTTTTCATCAAAATGCTCCAGATTGCTTGTCATCACAAAGTTCCATGACCGTGTCATCACAATGCACCATGGCCTTTGTCATCACCATGCTCCAGAATTCTTGTCATCACAATGTTCCATGACCGTGTCATCACAATGCTCCAGAATTCTTGTCATCACCATGTTCCATGACTATGTCATCACAATTCTCCATGGCCCTTCTCATCACAATGCTCCAGAATTCTTGTCATCACAATGTTCCATGACCGTGTCATCACAATGCTCCATGGCCCTTTTCATCACAATGCTCCAGATTGCTTGTCATCACAATGTTCCATGACCGTGTCATCACAATGCACCATGGCCTTTGTCATCACAATGCTCCATAATTCTTGTCATCACAATGTTCCATGACCGTGTCATTAAAATGCTCCAGAATTCTTGTCATCACAATGTTCCATGACCATGTCATCACAATGCTCCATGGCCCTTGTCATCACAATTCTCCAGAATTCTTGTCATCACAATGTTCCATGACCGTGTCATCACAATGCTCCATGGCCCTTGTCATCACAATGCTCCAGAATTCTTGTCATCACAATGTTCCATGACCGTGTCACCACAATGCTCCATGTCCCTTGTCATCACAATGCTCCAGAATTCTTGTCATCACAATGTTCCATGACCGTGTCATCACAATGCTCCATGGCCCTTGTCATCACAATGCTCCAGAATTCTTGTCATCACAATGTTCCATGACCGTGTCATCACAATGCTCCATAATTCTTGTCATCACAATGTTCCATGACCGTGTCACCACAATGCTCCACAATTCTTGTCATCACAATGTTCCATGACCGTGTCATCACAATGCTACATGACACTGGTCATCACAGTTCTCCATGACCTTTGCCATCACAATGCTCTATATAGTTTTTCATGACAATTCTAAATGACCACTTTAATCAATTTGCTTGCTGACCATTTTCATCACATTTCTCTATTGTCAGTACAATTCCCCATGACCCCTTTCTTCACAATGCTCCATGATGCCTGTCATCACAATGCTCAATGGCTTTTGTTATCACAATGCTCCAGGACCAGTTTCATCACAATACTCCATCCCCCTTGTCATCACGGTGCACAATGAAACCTCTCATTACAATGCTCCGTGACACTTGTCATCACAATGCTCCATGGCCCTTGTCATCACAATGCTCCAGAATTCTTGTCATCACAATGTTCCATGACCGTGTCATCACAATGCTCCAGAATTCTTGTCATCACCATGTTCCATGACCATGTCATCACAATTCTCCATGGCCCTTCGCATCACAATGCTCCAGAATTCTTCTCATCACAATGTTCCATGACCGTGTCATCACAATGCTCCATGGCCCTTTTCATCACAATGCTCCAGATTGCTTGTCATCACAAAGTTCCATGACCGTGTCATCACAATGCACCATGGCCTTTGTCATCACCATGCTCCAGAATTCTTGTCATCACAATGTTCCATGACCGTGTCATCACAATGCTCCAGAATTCTTGTCATCACCATGTTCCATGACCATGTCATCACAGTTCTCCATGGCCCTTCTCATCACAATGCTCCAGAATTCTTGTCATCACAATGTTCAATGACCGTGTCATCACAATGCTCCATGGCCCTTTTCATCACAATGCTCCAGATTGCTTGTCATCACAATCTTCCATGACCGTGTCATCACAATGCTCCTTGGCCCTTGTCATCACAATGCTCCAGAATTCTTGTCATCACAATGTTCCATGACCGTGTCATCACAATGCTCCATAATTCTTGTCATCACAATGTTCCATGACCGTGTCATCACAATACTTCATAATTCTTGTCATCACCATGTTCCATGACCGTGTCACCACAATGCTCCATGGCCCTTGTCATCACAATGCTCCAGAATTCTTGTCATCACAATATTCCATGACCGTGTCTTCACAATGCTCCATGGCCCTTGTCATCACAGGGCTCCAGAATTCTTGTCATCACAATGTTCCATGACCGTGTCATCACAATGCTCCATAATTCTTGTCATCACAATGTTCCATGACCGTGTCATCACAATGCTCCATAATTCTTGTCATCACAATGTTCCATGATCGTGTCACCACAATGCTCCACAATTCTTGTCATCACAATGTTCCATGACCGTGTCATCACAATGCTACATGACACTGGTCATCACAGTTCTCCATGACGTTTGCCATCACAATGCTCTATATAGTTTTTCATGACAATTCTAAATGACCACTTTAATCAATTTGCTTGCTGACCATTTTCACCACATTTCTCTATTGTCATTACAATTCCCCATGACCCCTTTCTTCACAAAGTTCCATGACCGTGTCATCACAATGCACCATGGCCTTTGTCATCACTTTGCTCCAGAATTCTTGTCATCACAATGTTCCATGATCGTGTCATCACAATGCTCCAGAATTCTTGTCATCACCATGTTCCATGACCATGTCATCACAATTCTCCATGGCCCTTCTCATCACAATGCTCAGGATTGCTTGTCATCACAATGTTCCATGACCGTGTCATCACAATGCTCCAGAATTCTTGTCATCACCATGTTCCATGACCATGTCATCACAATTCTCCATGGCCCTTCTCATCACAATGCTCCAGAATTCTTGTCATCACAATGTTCCATGACCGTGTCATCACAATGCTCCATTGCCCTTTTCATCACAATGCTCCAGATTGCTTGTCATCACAATGTTCCATGACCGTGTCATCACAATGCACCATGGCCCTTGTCATCACAATGCTCCATAATTCTTGTCATCACAATATTCCATGACCGTGTAATTAAAATGCTCCAGAATTCTTGTCATCACAATGTTCCATGACCATGTCATCACAATGCTCCATGGCCCTTGTCATCACAATGCTCCAGAATGCTTGTCATCACAATGTTCCATGACCGTGTCATTAAAATGCTCCAGAATTCTTGTCATCACAATGTTCCATGACCATGTCATCACAATGCTCCATGGCCCTTGTTATCACAATTCTCCAGAAATCTTGTCATCACAATGTTCCATGACCGTGTCATCACAATGCTCCATGGCCATTGTCATCACAATGCTCCAGAATTCTTGTCATCACAATGTTCCATGACCGTGTCATCACAATGCTCCAGAATTCTTGTCATCACCATGTTCCATGACCATGTCATCACAGTTCTCCATGGCCCTTCTCATCACAATGCTCCAGAATTCTTGTCATCACAATGTTCAATGACCGTGTCATCACAATGCTCCATGGCCCTTTTCATCACAATGCTCCAGATTGCTTGTCATCACAATGTTCCATGACCGTGTCATCACAATGCTCCTTGGCCCTTGTCATCACAATGCTCCAGAATTCTTGTCATCACAATGTTCCATGACCGTGTCATCACAATGCTCCATAATTCTTGTCATCACAATGTTCCATGACCGTGTCATCACAATGCTTCATAATTCTTGTCATCACAATGTTCCATGACCGTGTCACCACAATGCTCCATGGCCCTTGTCATCACAATGCTCCAGAATTCTTGTCATCACAATATTCCATGACCGTGTCATCACAATGCTCCAGGGCCCTTGTCATCACAGTGCTCCAGAATTCTTGTCATCACAATGTTCCATGACCGTGTCATCACAATGCTCCATAATTCTTGTCATCACAATGTTCCATGACCGTGTCATCACAATGCTCCATAATTCTTGTCATCACAATGTTCCATGATCGTGTCACCACAATGCTCCACAATTCTTGTCATCACAATGTTCCATGACCGTGTCATCACAATGCTACATGACACTGGTCATCACAGTTCTCCATGACCTTTGCCATCACAATGCTCTATATAGTTTTTCATGACAATTCTAAATGACCACTTTAATCAATTTGCTTGCTGACCATTTTCATCACATTTCTCTATTGTCATTACAATTCCCCATGACCCCTTTCTTCACAATGCTCCATGATGCCTGTCATCACAATGCTCAATGGCTTTTGTTATCACAATGCTCCAGGACCAGTTTCATCACAATACTCCATCCCCCTTGTCATCACGGTGCACAATGAAACCTCTCATTACAATGCTCCGTGACACTTGTCATCACAATGCTCCATGGCCCTTGTCATCACAATGCTCCAGAATGCTTGTCATCACAAAGTTCCATGACCGTGTCATCACAATGCACCATGGCCTTTGTCATCACCATGCTCCAGAATTCTTGTCATCACAATGTTCCATGACCGTGTCATCACAATGCTCCAGAATTCTTGTCATCACCATGTTCCATGACCATGTCATCACAATTCTCCATGGCCCTTCTCATCACAATGCTCCAGAATTCTTGTCATCACAATGTTCCATGACCGTGTCATCACAATGCTCCATAATTCTTGTCATCACAATGTTCCATGACCGTGTCACCACAATGCTCCACAATTCTTGTCATCACAATGTTCCATGACCGTGTCACCACAATGCTCCACAATTCTTGTCATCACAATGTTCCATGACCGTGTCATCACAATGCTACATGACACTGGTCATCACAGTTCTCCATGACCTTTGCCATCACAATGCTCTATATAGTTTTTCATGACAATTCTAAATGACCACTTTAATCAATTTGCTTGCTGACCATTTTCATCACATTTCTCTATTGTCATTACAATTCCCCATGACCCCTTTCTTCACAATGCTCCATGATGCCTGTCATCACAATGCTCAATGGCTTTTTTTATCACAATGCTCCAGGACCAGTTTCATCACAATACTCCATCCCCCTTGTCATCACGGTGCACAATGAAACCTCTCATTACAATGCTCCGTGACACTTGTCATCACAATGCTCCATGGCCCTTGTCATCACAATGCTCCAGAATTCTTGTCATCACCATGTTCCATGACCATGTCATCACAATTCTCCATGGCCCTTTGCATCACAATGCTCCAGAATTCTTGTCATCACAATGTTCCATGACCGTGTCATCACAATGCTCCATGGCCCTTTTCATCACAATGCTCCAGATTGCTTGTCATCACAAAGTTCCATGACCGTGTCATCACAATGCACCATGGCCTTTGTCATCACCATGCTCCAGAATTCTTGTCATCACAATGTTCCATGACCGTGTCATCACAATGCTCCAGAATTCTTGTCATCACCATGTTCCATGACCATGTCATCACAATTCTCCATGGCCCTTCGCATCACAATGCTCCAGAATTCTTGTCATCACAATGTTCCATGACCGTGTCATCACAATGCTCCATGGCCCTTTTCATCACAATGCTCCAGATTGCTTGTCATCACAATGTTCCATGACCGTGTCAGCACAATGCTCCATGGCCCTTGTCATCACAATGCTCCAGAATTCTTGTCATCACAATGTTCCATGACCGTGTCATCACAATGCTCAATAATTCTTGTCATCACAATGTTCCATGACCGTGTCATCACAATGCTCCATAATTCTTGTCATCACAATGTTCCATGACCGTGTCACCACAATGCTCCATGGCCCTTGTCATCACAATGCTTCAGAATTCTTGTCATAACAATATTCCATGACCGTGTCATCACAATGCTCCATGGCCCTTGTCATCACAATGCTCCAGAATTCTTGTCATCACCATGTTCCATGACCATGTCATCACAATTCTCCATGGCCCTTCGCATCACAATGCTCCAGAATTCTTGTCATCACAATGTTCCATGACCGTGTCATCAGAATGCTCCATGGCCATTTTCATCACAATGCTCCAGGTTGCTTGTCATCACAAAGTTCCATGACCGTGTCATCACAATTCTCCATGGCCCTTCTCATCACAATGTTCCAGAATTCTTGTCATCACAATGTTCCATGACCGTGTCATCACAATGCTCCATGGCCCTTTTCATCACAATGCTCCAGATTGCTTGTCATCACAAAGTTCCATGACCGTGTCTTCACAATTCTCCATGGCCCTTCTCATCACAATGTTCCAGAATTCTTGTCATCACAATGTTCCATGACCGTGTCATCACAATGCTCCATGGCCCTTTTCATCACAATGCTCCAGATTGCTTGTCATCACAATGTTCCATGACCGTGTCATCACAATGCACCATGGCCCTTGTCATCACAATGCTCCATAATTCTTGTCATCAAAATATTCCATGACCGTGTAATTAAAATGCTCCAGAATTCTTGTCATCACAATGTTCCATGACCATGTCATCACAATGCTCCATGGCCCTTGTTATCACAATGCTCCAGAATTCTTGTCATCACAATGTTCCATGACCGTGTCATCACAATGCTCCATGGCCCTTGTCATCACAATGCTCCAGAATTCTTGTCATCACAATGTTCCATGACCGTGTCATCACAATGCTCCTTAATTCTTGTCATCACAATGTTCCATGACCGTGTCATCACAATGCTCCATAATTCTTGTCATCACAATGTTCCATGACCGTGTCACCACAATGCTCCACAATTCTTGTCATCACAATGTTCCATGACCGTGTCATCACAATGCTACATGACACTGGTCATCACAGTTCTCCATGACCTTTGCCATCACAATGCTCTATATAGTTTTTCATGATAATTCTAAATGACCACTTTAATCAATTTGCTTGCTGACCATTTTCATCACATTTCTCTATTGTCATTACAATTCCCCATGACCCCTTTCTTCACAATGCTCCATGATGCCTGTCATCACAATGCTCAATGGCTTTTGTTATCACAATGCTCCAGGACCAGTTTCATCACAATACTCCATCCCCCTTGTCATCACGGTGCACAATGAAACCTCTCATTACAATGCTCCGTGACACTTGTCATCACAATGCTCCATGGCCCTTGTCATCAAAATGACCCAGAATTCTTGTCATCACCATGTTCCATGACCATGTCATCACAATTCTCCATGGCCCTTCGCATTACAATGCTCCAGAATTCTTGTCATCACAATGTTCCATGACCGTGTCATCACAATGCTCCATGGCCCTTTTCATCACAATGCTCCAGATTGCTTGTCATCACAAAGTTCCATGACCGTGTCATCACAATGCACCATGGCCTTTGTCATCACCATGCTCCAGAATTCTTGTCATCACAATGTTCCATGACCGTGTCATCACAATGCTCCAGAATTCTTGTCATCACCATGTTCCATGACCATGTCATCACAATTCTCCATGGCCCTTCTCATCACAATGCTCCAGAATTCTTGTCATCACAATGTTCAATGACCGTGTCATCACAATGCTCCATGGCCCTTTTCATCACAATGCTCCAGATTGCTTGTCATCACAATGTTCCATGACCGTGTCATCACAATGCTCCTTGGCCCTTGTCATCACAATGCTCCAGAATTCTTGTCATCACAATGTTCCATGACCGTGTCATCACAATGCTCCATAATACTTGTCATCACAATGTTCCATGACCGTGTCATCACAATGCTTCATAATTCTTGTCATCACAATGTTCCATGACCGTGTCACCACAATGCTCCATGGCCCTTGTCATCACAATGCTCCAGAATTCTTGTCATCACAATATTCCATGACCGTGTCATCACAATGCTCCATAATTCTTGTCATCACAATGTTCCATGATCGTGTCACCACAATGCTCCACAATTCTTGTCATCACAATGTTCCATGACCGTGTCATCACAATGCTACATGACACTGGTCATCACAGTTCTCCATGACCTTTGCCATCACAATGCTCTATATAGTTTTTCATGACAATTCTAAATGACCACTTTAATCAATTTGCTTGCTGACCATTTTCATCACATTTCTCTATTGTCATTACAATTCCCCATGACCCCTTTCTTCACAATGCTCCATGATGCCTGTCATCACAATGCTCAATGGCTTTTGTTATCACAATGCTCCAGGACCAGTTTCATCACAATACTCCATCCCCCTTGTCATCACGGTGCACAATGAAACCTCTCATTACAATGCTCCGTGACACTTGTCATCACAATGCTCCATGGCCCTTGTCATCACAATGCTCCAGAATTCTTGTCATCACCATGTTCCATGACCATGTCATCACAATTCTCCATGGCCCTTTGCATCACAATGCTCCAGAATTCTTGTCATCACAATGTTCCATGACCGTGTCATCACAATGCTCCATGGCCCTTTTCATCACAATGCTCCAGATTGCTTGTCATCACAAAGTTCCATGACCGTGTCATCACAATGCACCATGGCCTTTGTCATCACCATGCTCCAGAATTCTTGTCATCACAATGTTCCATGACCGTGTCATCACAATGCACCATGGCCCTTGTCATCACAATGCTCCATAATTCTTGTCATCACAATGTTCCATGACCGTGTCATTAAAATGCTCCAGAATTCTTGTCATCACAATGTTCCATGACCATGTCATCACAATGCTCCATGGCCCTTGTCATCACAATGCTCCACAATTCTTGTCATCACAATGTTCCATGACCGTGTCATCACAATGCTCCATGGCCCTTGTCATCACAATGCTCCGGAATTCTTGTCATCACAAAGTTCCATGACCGTGTCATCACAATGCTCCATGGCCCTTGTCATCACAATGCTCCAGAATTCTTGTCATCACAATGTTCCATGACCGTGTCATCACAATGCTCCATAATTCTTGTCATCACAATGTTCCATGACCGTGTTATCACAATGCTCCATAATTCTTGTCATCACAATGTTCCATGACCATGTCACCACAATGCTCCATGGCCCTTGTCATCACAATGCTCCAGAATTCTTGTCATCAAAATGTTCCATGACCGTGTCATCACAATGCTCCATGGCCCTTTTCATCACAATGCTCCAGATTGCTTGTCATCACAATGTTCCATGACCGTGTCTTCACAATGCACCATGGCCCTTGTCATCACAATGCTCCATAATTCTTGTCATCACAATGTTCCATGACCGTGTCATTAAAATGTTCCAGAATTCTTGTCATCACAATGTTCCATGACCATGTCATCACAATGCTCCATGGCCCTTGTCATCACAATTCTCCAGAAATCTTGTCATCACAATGTTCCATGACCGTGTCATCACAATGCTCCATGGCCTTTGTCATCACAATGCTCCAGAATTCTTGTCATCACAATGTTCCATGACCGTGTCATCACAATGCTCCATGGCCCTTGTCATCACAATGCTCCAGAATTCTTGTCATCACAATGTTCCATGACCGTGTCATCACAATGCTCCATAATTCTTGTCATCACAATGTTCCATGACCGTGTCATCACAATGCTCCATAATTCTTGTCATCACAATGTTCCATGACCGTGTCACCACAATGCTCCACAATTCTTGTCATCACAATGTTCCATGGACCGTGTCATCACAATGCTACATGACACTGGTCATCACAGTTCTCCATGACCTTTGCATCACAATGCTCTATATAGTTTTTCATGACAATTCTAAATGACCACTTTAATCAATTTGCTTGCTGACCATTTTCATCACATTTCTCTATTGTCATTACAATTCCCCATGACCCTTTCTTCACAATGCTCCATGATGCCTGTCATCACAATGCTCAATGGCTTTTGTTATCACAATGCTCCAGGACCAGTTTCATCACAATACTCCATCCCCCTTGTCATCACGGTGCACAATGAAACCTCTCATTACAATGCTCCGTGACACTTGTCATCACAATGCTCCATGGCCCTTGTCATCACAATGCTCCAGAATTCTTGTCATCACCATGTTCCATGACCATGTCATCACAATTCTCCATGGCCCTTCGCATCACAATGCTCCAGAATTCTTGTCATCACAATGTTCCATGACCGTGTCATCACAATGCTCCATGGCCCTTTTCATCACAATGCTCCAGATTGCTTGTCATCACAAAGTTCCATGACCGTGTCATCACAATGCACCATGGCCTTTGTCATCACCATGCTCCAGAATTCTTGTCATCACAAAGTTCCATGACCGTGTCATCACAATGCTCCAGAATTCTTGTCATCACCATGTTCCATGACCATGTCATCACAATTCTCCATGGCCCTTCGCATCACAATGCTCCAGAATTCTTGTCATCACAATGTTCCATGACCGTGTCATCACAATGCTCCATGGCCCTTTTCATCACAATGCTCCAGATTGCTTGTCATCACAATGTTCCATGACCGTGTCATCACAATGCTCCATGGCCCTTGTCATCACAATGCTCCAGAATTCTTGTCATCACAATGTTCCATGACCGTGTCATCACAATGCTCCATAATTCTTGTCATCACAATGTTCCATGACCGTGTCATCACAATGCTCCATAATTCTTGTCATCACAATGTTCCATGACCGTGTCACCACAATGCTCCATGGCCCTTGTCATCACAATGCTTCAGAATTCTTGTCCTAACAATATTCCATGACTGTGTCATCACAATGCTCCATGGCCCTTGTCATCACAATTCTCCAGAATTTTTCTCATCACAATGTTCCAGGACCGTGTCATCACAATGCTCCATGGCCCTTTTCATCACAATGCTCCAGATTGCTTGTCATCACAATGTTCCATGACCGTGTCATCACAATGCTCCAGAATTCTTATCATCACAATGCTCCATGACACTTGTCATCACAATGCTCCATGGCCCTTTTCATCACAATGCTCCAGATTGCTTGTCATCACAATGTTCCATGACCGTGTCATCACAATGCACCATGGCCTTTGTCATCACAATGCTCCATAATTCTTGTCATCACAATGTTCCATGACCGTGTCATTAAAATGCTCCAGAATTCTTGTCATCACAATGTTCCATGACCATGTCATCACAATGCTCCATGGCCCTTGTCATCACAATTCTCCAGAATTCTTGTCATCACAATGTTCCATGACCGTGTCATCACAATGCTCCATGGCCCTTGTCATCACAATGCTCCAGAATTCTTGTCATTACAATGTTCCATGACCGTGTCATCACAATGCTCCATGGCCCTTGTTATCACAATGCTCCATAATTCTTGTCATCACAATGTTCCATGACCGTGTCATCACAATGCTCCATGGCCCTTGTTATCACAATGCTCCATAATTCTTGTCATCACAATGTTCCATGACCGTGTCACCACAATGCTCCATGGCCCTTGTCATCACAATGCTCCAGAATTCTTGTCATCACAATGTTCCATGACCGTGTCATCACAATGCTCCATGGCCCTTGTCATCACAATGCTCCAGAATTCTTGTCATCACAATGTTCCATGACCGTGTCATCACAATGCTCCATAATTCTTGTCATCACAATGTTCCATGACCGTGTCACCACAATGCTCCACAATTCTTGTCATCACAATGTTCCATGACCGTGTCATCACAATGCTACATGACACTGGTCATCACAGTTCTCCATGACCTTTGCCATCACAATGCTGTATATAGTTTTTCATGACAATTCTAAATGACCACTTTAATCAATTTGCTTGCTGACCATTTTCATCACATTTCTCTATTGTCAGTACATTTCCCCATGACCCCTTTCTTCACAATGCTCCATGATGCCTGTCATCACAATGCTCAATGGCTTTTGTTATCACAATGCTCCAGGACCAGTTTCATCACAATACTCCATCCCCCTTGTCATCACGGTGCACAATGAAACCTCTCATTACAATGCTCCGTGACACTTGTCATCACAATGCTCCATGGCCCTTGTCATCAAAATGACCCAGAATTCTTGTCATCACCATGTTCCATGACCATGTCATCACAATTCTCCATGGCCCTTCGCATTACAATGCTCCAGAATTCTTGTCATCACAATGTTCCATGACCGTGTCATCACAATGCTCCATGGCCCTTTTCATCACAATGCTCCAGATTGCTTGTCATCACAAAGTTCCATGACCGTGTCATCACAATGCACCATGGCCTTTGTCATCACCATGCTCCAGAATTCTTGTCATCACAATGTTCCATGACCGTGTCATCACAATGCTCCAGAATTCTTGTCATCACCATGTTCCATGACCATGTCATCACAATTCTCCATGGCCCTTCTCATCACAATGCTCCAGAATTCTTGTCATCACAATGTTCAATGACCGTGTCATCACAATGCTCCATGGCCCTTTTCATCACAATGCTCCAGATTGCTTGTCATCACAATGTTCCATGACCGTGTCATCACAATGCTCCTTGGCCCTTGTCATCACAATGCTCCAGAATTCTTGTCATCACAATGTTCCATGACCGTGTCATCACAATGCTCCATAATACTTGTCATCACAATGTTCCATGACCGTGTCATCACAATGCTTCATAATTCTTGTCATCACAATGTTCCATGACCGTGTCACCACAATGCTCCATGGCCCTTGTCATCACAATGCTCCAGAATTCTTGTCATCACAATATTCCATGACCGTGTCATCACAATGCTCCATAATTCTTGTCATCACAATGTTCCATGATCGTGTCACCACAATGCTCCACAATTCTTGTCATCACAATGTTCCATGACCGTGTCATCACAATGCTACATGACACTGGTCATCACAGTTCTCCATGACCTTTGCCATCACAATGCTCTATATAGTTTTTCATGACAATTCTAAATGACCACTTTAATCAATTTGCTTGCTGACCATTTTCATCACATTTCTCTATTGTCATTACAATTCCCCATGACCCCTTTCTTCACAATGCTCCATGATGCCTGTCATCACAATGCTCAATGGCTTTTGTTATCACAATGCTCCAGGACCAGTTTCATCACAATACTCCATCCCCCTTGTCATCACGGTGCACAATGAAACCTCTCATTACAATGCTCCGTGACACTTGTCATCACAATGCTCCATGGCACTTGTCATCACAATGCTCCAGAATTCTTGTCATCACCATGTTCCATGACCATGTCATCACAATTCTCCATGGCCCTTTGCATCACAATGCTCCAGAATTCTTGTCATCACAATGTTCCATGACCGTGTCATCACAATGCTCCATGGCCCTTTTCATCACAATGCTCCAGATTGCTTGTCATCACAAAGTTCCATGACCGTGTCATCACAATGCACCATGGCCTTTGTCATCACCATGCTCCAGAATTCTTGTCATCACAATGTTCCATGACCGTGTCATCACAATGCACCATGGCCCTTGTCATCACAATGCTCCATAATTCTTGTCATCACAATGTTCCATGACCGTGTCATTAAAATGCTCCAGAATTCTTGTCATCACAATGTTCCATGACCATGTCATCACAATGCTCCATGGCCCTTGTCATCACAATTCTCCAGAATTCTTGTCATCACAATGTTCCATGACCGTGTCATCACAATGCTCCATGGCCCTTGTTATCACAATGCTCCGGAATTCTTGTCATCACAAAGTTCCATGACCGTGTCATCACAATGCTCCATGGCCCTTGTCATCACAATGCTCCAGAATTCTTGTCATCACAATGTTCCATGACCGTGTCATCACAATGCTCCATAATTCTTGTCATCACAATGTTCCATGACCGTGTTATCACAATGCTCCATAATTCTTGTCATCACAATGTTCCATGACCATGTCACCACAATGCTCCATGGCCCTTGTCATCACAATGCTCCAGAATTCTTGTCATCAAAATGTTCCATGACCGTGTCATCACAATGGTCCATGGCCCTTTTCATCACAATGCTCCAGATTGCTTGTCATCACAATGTTCCATGACCATGTCTTCACAATGCACCATGGCCCTTGTCATCACAATGCTCCATAATTCTTGTCATCACAATGTTCCATGACTGTGTCATTAAAATGTTCCAGAATTCTTGTCATCACAATGTTCCATGACCATGTCATCACAATGCTCCATGGCCCTTGTCATCACAATTCTCCAGAAATCTTGTCATCACAATGTTCCATGACCGTGTCATCACAATGCTCCATGGCCTTTGTCATCACAATGCTCCAGAATTCTTGTCATCACAATGTTCCATGACCGTGTCATCACAATGCTCCATGGCCCTTGTCATCACAATGCTCCAGAATTCTTGTCATCACAATGTTCCATGACCGTGTCATCACAATGCTCCATAATTCTTGTCATCACAATGTTCCATGACCGTGTCATCACAATGCTCCATAATTCTTGTCATCACAATGTTCCATGACCGTGTCACCACAATGCTCCACAATTCTTGTCATCACAATGTTCCATGACCGTGTCATCACAATGCTACATGACACTGGTCATCACAGTTCTCCATGACCTTTGCCATCACAATGCTCTATATAGTTTTTCATGACAATTCTAAATGACCACTTTAATCAATTTGCTTGCTGACCATTTTCATCACATTTCTCTATTGTCATTACAATTCCCCATGACCCCTTTCTTCACAATGCTCCATGATGCCTGTCATCACAATGCTCAATGGCTTTTGTTATCACAATGCTCCAGGACCAGTTTCATCACAATACTCCATCCCCCTTGTCATCACGGTGCACAATGAAACCTCTCATTACAATGCTCCGTGACACTTGTCATCACAATGCTCCATGGCCCTTGTCATCACAATGCTCCAGAATTCTTGTCATCACCATGTTCCATGACCATGTCATCACAATTCTCCATGGCCCTTCGCATCACAATGCTCCAGAATTCTTGTCATCACAATGTTCCATGACCGTGTCATCACAATGCTCCATGGCCCTTTTCATCACAATGCTCCAGATTGCTTGTCATCACAATGTTCCATGACCGTGTCATCACAATGCTCCATGGCCCTTGTCATCACAATGCTCCAGAATTCTTGTCATCACAATGTTCCATGACCGTGTCATCACAATGCTCCATAATTCTTGTCATCACAATGTTCCATGACCGTGTCATCACAATGCTCCATAATTCTTGTCATCACAATGTTCCATGACCGTGTCACCACAATGCTCCATGGCCCTTGTCATCACAATGCTTCAGAATTCTTGTCCTAACAATATTCCATGACTGTGTCATCACAATGCTCCATGGCCCTTGTCATCACAATTCTCCAGAATTTTTGTCATCACAATGTTCCATGACCGTGTCATCACAATGCTCCATGGCCCTTTTCATCACAATGCTCCAGATTGCTTGTCATCACAATGTTCCATGACCGTGTCATCACAATGCTCCATAATTCTTGTCATCACAATGTTCCATGACCGTGTCATCACAATGCTCCATAATTCTTGTCATCACAATGTTCCATGACCGTGTCACCACAATGCTCCACAATTCTTGTCATCACAATGTTCCATGACCGTGTCATCACAATGCTACATGACACTGGTCATCACAGTTCTCCATGACCTTTGCCATCACAATGCTCTATATAGTTTTTCATGACAATTCTAAATGACCACTTTAATCAATTTGCTTGCTGACCATTTTCATCACATTTCTCTATTGTCATTACAATTCCCCATGACCCCTTTCTTCACAATGCTCCATGATGCCTGTCATCACAATGCTCAATGGCTTTTGTTATCACAATGCTCCAGGACCAGTTTCATCACAATACTCCATCCCCCTTGTCATCACGGTGCACAATGAAACCTCTCATTACAATGCTCCGTGACACTTGTCATCACAATGCTCCATGGCCCTTGTCATCACAATGCTCCAGAATTCTTGTCATCACCATGTTCCATGACCGTGTCATCACAATGCTCCAGAATTCTTGTCATCACCATGTTCCATGACCATGTCATCACAATTCTACATGGCCCTTCTCATCACAATGCTCCAGAATTCTTGTCATCACAATGTTCCATGACCGTGTCATCACAATGCTCCATGGCCCTTTTCATCACAATGCTCCAGATTGCTTGTCATCACAATGTTCCATGACCGTGTCATCACAATGCACCATTGCCTTTGTCATCACAATGCTCCATAATTCTTGTCATCACAATGTTCCATGACCGTGTCATTAAAATGCTCCAGAATTCTTGTCATCACAATGTTCCATGACCATGTCATCACAATGCTCCATGGCCCTTGTCATCACAATTCTCCAGAATTCTTGTCATCACAATGTTCCATGACCGTGTCATCACAATGCTCCATGGCCCTTGTCATCACAATGCTCCAGAATTCTTGTCATTACAATGTTCCATGACCGTGTCATCACAATGCTCCATGGCCCTTGTTATCACAATGCTCCATAATTCTTGTCATCACAATGTTCCATGACCGTGTCATCACAATGCTCCATAATTCTTGTCATCACAATGTTCCATGACCGTGTCATCACAATGCTCCATAATTCTTGTCATCACAATGTTCCATGACCGTGTCACCACAATGCTCCATGGCCCTTGTCATCACAATGCTTCAGAATTCTTGTCCTAACAATATTCCATGACTGTGTCATCACAATGCTCCATGGCCCTTGTCATCACAATTCTCCAGAATTTTTCTCATCACAATGTTCCAGGACCGTGTCATCACAATGCTCCATGGCCCTTTTCATCACAATGCTCCAGATTGCTTGTCATCACAATGTTCCATGACCGTGTCATCACAATGCTCCAGAATTCTTATCATCACAATGCTCCATGACACTTGTCATCACAATGCTCCATGGCCCTTTTCATCACAATGCTCCAGATTGCTTGTCATCACAATGTTCCATGACCGTGTCATCACAATGCACCATGGCCTTTGTCATCACAATGCTCCATAATTCTTGTCATCACAATGTTCCATGACCGTGTCATTAAAATGCTCCAGAATTCTTGTCATCACAATGTTCCATGACCATGTCATCACAATGCTCCATGGCCCTTGTCATCACAATTCTCCAGAATTCTTGTCATCACAATGTTCCATGACCGTGTCATCACAATGCTCCATGGCCCTTGTCATCACAATGCTCCAGAATTCTTGTCATTACAATGTTCCATGACCGTGTCATCACAATGCTCCATGGCCCTTGTTATCACAATGCTCCATAATTCTTGTCATCACAATGTTCCATGACCGTGTCATCACAATGCTCCATGGCCCTTGTTATCACAATGCTCCATAATTCTTGTCATCACAATGTTCCATGACCGTGTCACCACAATGCTCCATGGCCCTTGTCATCACAATGCTCCAGAATTCTTGTCATCACAATGTTCCATGACCGTGTCATCACAATGCTCCATGGCCCTTGTCATCACAATGCTCCAGAATTCTTGTCATCACAATGTTCCATGACCGTGTCATCACAATGCTCCATAATTCTTGTCATCACAATGTTCCATGACCGTGTCACCACAATGCTCCACAATTCTTGTCATCACAATGTTCCATGACCGTGTCATCACAATGCTACATGACACTGGTCATCACAGTTCTCCATGACCTTTGCCATCACAATGCTGTATATAGTTTTTCATGACAATTCTAAATGACCACTTTAATCAATTTGCTTGCTGACCATTTTCATCACATTTCTCTATTGTCAGTACATTTCCCCATGACCCCTTTCTTCACAATGCTCCATGATGCCTGTCATCACAATGCTCAATGGCTTTTGTTATCACAATGCTCCAGGACCAGTTTCATCACAATACTCCATCCCCCTTGTCATCACGGTGCACAATGAAACCTCTCATTACAATGCTCCGTGACACTTGTCATCACAATGCTCCATGGCCCTTGTCATCAAAATGACCCAGAATTCTTGTCATCACCATGTTCCATGACCATGTCATCACAATTCTCCATGGCCCTTCGCATTACAATGCTCCAGAATTCTTGTCATCACAATGTTCCATGACCGTGTCATCACAATGCTCCATGGCCCTTTTCATCACAATGCTCCAGATTGCTTGTCATCACAAAGTTCCATGACCGTGTCATCACAATGCACCATGGCCTTTGTCATCACCATGCTCCAGAATTCTTGTCATCACAATGTTCCATGACCGTGTCATCACAATGCTCCAGAATTCTTGTCATCACCATGTTCCATGACCATGTCATCACAATTCTCCATGGCCCTTCTCATCACAATGCTCCAGAATTCTTGTCATCACAATGTTCAATGACCGTGTCATCACAATGCTCCATGGCCCTTTTCATCACAATGCTCCAGATTGCTTGTCATCACAATGTTCCATGACCGTGTCATCACAATGCTCCTTGGCCCTTGTCATCACAATGCTCCAGAATTCTTGTCATCACAATGTTCCATGACCGTGTCATCACAATGCTCCATAATACTTGTCATCACAATGTTCCATGACCGTGTCATCACAATGCTTCATAATTCTTGTCATCACAATGTTCCATGACCGTGTCACCACAATGCTCCATGGCCCTTGTCATCACAATGCTCCAGAATTCTTGTCATCACAATATTCCATGACCGTGTCATCACAATGCTCCATAATTCTTGTCATCACAATGTTCCATGATCGTGTCACCACAATGCTCCACAATTCTTGTCATCACAATGTTCCATGACCGTGTCATCACAATGCTACATGACACTGGTCATCACAGTTCTCCATGACCTTTGCCATCACAATGCTCTATATAGTTTTTCATGACAATTCTAAATGACCACTTTAATCAATTTGCTTGCTGACCATTTTCATCACATTTCTCTATTGTCATTACAATTCCCCATGACCCCTTTCTTCACAATGCTCCATGATGCCTGTCATCACAATGCTCAATGGCTTTTGTTATCACAATGCTCCAGGACCAGTTTCATCACAATACTCCATCCCCCTTGTCATCACGGTGCACAATGAAACCTCTCATTACAATGCTCCGTGACACTTGTCATCACAATGCTCCATGGCACTTGTCATCACAATGCTCCAGAATTCTTGTCATCACCATGTTCCATGACCATGTCATCACAATTCTCCATGGCCCTTTGCATCACAATGCTCCAGAATTCTTGTCATCACAATGTTCCATGACCGTGTCATCACAATGCTCCATGGCCCTTTTCATCACAATGCTCCAGATTGCTTGTCATCACAAAGTTCCATGACCGTGTCATCACAATGCACCATGGCCTTTGTCATCACCATGCTCCAGAATTCTTGTCATCACAATGTTCCATGACCGTGTCATCACAATGCACCATGGCCCTTGTCATCACAATGCTCCATAATTCTTGTCATCACAATGTTCCATGACCGTGTCATTAAAATGCTCCAGAATTCTTGTCATCACAATGTTCCATGACCATGTCATCACAATGCTCCATGGCCCTTGTCATCACAATTCTCCAGAATTCTTGTCATCACAATGTTCCATGACCGTGTCATCACAATGCTCCATGGCCCTTGTTATCACAATGCTCCGGAATTCTTGTCATCACAAAGTTCCATGACCGTGTCATCACAATGCTCCATGGCCCTTGTCATCACAATGCTCCAGAATTCTTGTCATCACAATGTTCCATGACCGTGTCATCACAATGCTCCATAATTCTTGTCATCACAATGTTCCATGACCGTGTTATCACAATGCTCCATAATTCTTGTCATCACAATGTTCCATGACCATGTCACCACAATGCTCCATGGCCCTTGTCATCACAATGCTCCAGAATTCTTGTCATCAAAATGTTCCATGACCGTGTCATCACAATGGTCCATGGCCCTTTTCATCACAATGCTCCAGATTGCTTGTCATCACAATGTTCCATGACCATGTCTTCACAATGCACCATGGCCCTTGTCATCACAATGCTCCATAATTCTTGTCATCACAATGTTCCATGACTGTGTCATTAAAATGTTCCAGAATTCTTGTCATCACAATGTTCCATGACCATGTCATCACAATGCTCCATGGCCCTTGTCATCACAATTCTCCAGAAATCTTGTCATCACAATGTTCCATGACCGTGTCATCACAATGCTCCATGGCCTTTGTCATCACAATGCTCCAGAATTCTTGTCATCACAATGTTCCATGACCGTGTCATCACAATGCTCCATGGCCCTTGTCATCACAATGCTCCAGAATTCTTGTCATCACAATGTTCCATGACCGTGTCATCACAATGCTCCATAATTCTTGTCATCACAATGTTCCATGACCGTGTCATCACAATGCTCCATAATTCTTGTCATCACAATGTTCCATGACCGTGTCACCACAATGCTCCACAATTCTTGTCATCACAATGTTCCATGACCGTGTCATCACAATGCTACATGACACTGGTCATCACAGTTCTCCATGACCTTTGCCATCACAATGCTCTATATAGTTTTTCATGACAATTCTAAATGACCACTTTAATCAATTTGCTTGCTGACCATTTTCATCACATTTCTCTATTGTCATTACAATTCCCCATGACCCCTTTCTTCACAATGCTCCATGATGCCTGTCATCACAATGCTCAATGGCTTTTGTTATCACAATGCTCCAGGACCAGTTTCATCACAATACTCCATCCCCCTTGTCATCACGGTGCACAATGAAACCTCTCATTACAATGCTCCGTGACACTTGTCATCACAATGCTCCATGGCCCTTGTCATCACAATGCTCCAGAATTCTTGTCATCACCATGTTCCATGACCATGTCATCACAATTCTCCATGGCCCTTCGCATCACAATGCTCCAGAATTCTTGTCATCACAATGTTCCATGACCGTGTCATCACAATGCTCCATGGCCCTTTTCATCACAATGCTCCAGATTGCTTGTCATCACAATGTTCCATGACCGTGTCATCACAATGCTCCATGGCCCTTGTCATCACAATGCTCCAGAATTCTTGTCATCACAATGTTCCATGACCGTGTCATCACAATGCTCCATAATTCTTGTCATCACAATGTTCCATGACCGTGTCATCACAATGCTCCATAATTCTTGTCATCACAATGTTCCATGACCGTGTCACCACAATGCTCCATGGCCCTTGTCATCACAATGCTTCAGAATTCTTGTCCTAACAATATTCCATGACTGTGTCATCACAATGCTCCATGGCCCTTGTCATCACAATTCTCCAGAATTTTTGTCATCACAATGTTCCATGACCGTGTCATCACAATGCTCCATGGCCCTTTTCATCACAATGCTCCAGATTGCTTGTCATCACAATGTTCCATGACCGTGTCATCACAATGCTCCATAATTCTTGTCATCACAATGTTCCATGACCGTGTCATCACAATGCTCCATAATTCTTGTCATCACAATGTTCCATGACCGTGTCACCACAATGCTCCACAATTCTTGTCATCACAATGTTCCATGACCGTGTCATCACAATGCTACATGACACTGGTCATCACAGTTCTCCATGACCTTTGCCATCACAATGCTCTATATAGTTTTTCATGACAATTCTAAATGACCACTTTAATCAATTTGCTTGCTGACCATTTTCATCACATTTCTCTATTGTCATTACAATTCCCCATGACCCCTTTCTTCACAATGCTCCATGATGCCTGTCATCACAATGCTCAATGGCTTTTGTTATCACAATGCTCCAGGACCAGTTTCATCACAATACTCCATCCCCCTTGTCATCACGGTGCACAATGAAACCTCTCATTACAATGCTCCGTGACACTTGTCATCACAATGCTCCATGGCCCTTGTCATCACAATGCTCCAGAATTCTTGTCATCACCATGTTCCATGACCGTGTCATCACAATGCTCCAGAATTCTTGTCATCACCATGTTCCATGACCATGTCATCACAATTCTACATGGCCCTTCTCATCACAATGCTCCAGAATTCTTGTCATCACAATGTTCCATGACCGTGTCATCACAATGCTCCATGGCCCTTTTCATCACAATGCTCCAGATTGCTTGTCATCACAATGTTCCATGACCGTGTCATCACAATGCACCATTGCCTTTGTCATCACAATGCTCCATAATTCTTGTCATCACAATGTTCCATGACCGTGTCATTAAAATGCTCCAGAATTCTTGTCATCACAATGTTCCATGACCATGTCATCACAATGCTCCATGGCCCTTGTCATCACAATTCTCCAGAATTCTTGTCATCACAATGTTCCATGACCGTGTCATCACAATGCTCCATGGCCCTTGTCATCACAATGCTCCAGAATTCTTGTCATTACAATGTTCCATGACCGTGTCATCACAATGCTCCATGGCCCTTGTTATCACAATGCTCCATAATTCTTGTCATCACAATGTTCCATGACCGTGTCATCACAATGCTCCATAATTCTTGTCATCACAATGTTCCATGACCGTGTCACCACAATGCTCCATGGCCCTTGTCATCACAATGCTCCAGAATTCTTGTCATCACAATGTTCCATGACCGTGTCATCACAATGCTCCATGGCCCTTGTCATCACAATGCTCCAGAATTCTTGTCATCACAATGTTCCATGACCGTGTCATCAGAATGCTCCATAATTCTTGTCATCACAATGTTCCATGACCGTGTCACCACAATGCTCCACAATTCTTGTCATCACAATGTTCCATGACCGTGTCATCACAATGCTACATGACACTGGTCATCACAGTTCTCCATGACCTTTGCCATCACAATGCTGTATATAGTTTTTCATGACAATTCTAAATGACCACTTTAATCAATTTGCTTGATGACCATTTTCATCACATTTCTCTATTGTCAGTACATTTCCCCATGACCCCTTTCTTCACAATGCTCCATGATGCCTGTCTTCACAATGCTCAATGGCTTTTGTTATCACAATGCTCCAGGACCAGTTTCATCACAATACTCCATCCCCCTTGTCATCACGGTGCACAATGAAACCTCTCATTACAATGCTCCGTGACACTTGTCATCACAATGCTCCATGGCCCTTGTCATCACAATGCTCCAGAATTCTTGTCATCACAATGTTCCATGACCATGTCATCACAATGCTCCATGGCCCTTGTCATCACAATTCTCCAGAATTCTTGTCACCACAATGTTCCATGACCGTGTCATCACAATGCTCCATGGCCCTTGTCATCACAATGCTCCAGATTGCTTGTCATCACAAAGTTCCATGACCGTGTCATCACAATGCACCATGGCCCTTGTCATCACAATGCTCCAGAATTCTTGTCATCACAATGTTCCATGACCGTGTCATCACAATGCTCCAGAATTCTTGTCATCACCATGTTCCATGACCATGTCATCACAGTTCTCCATGGCCCTTCTCATCACAATGCTCCAGAATTCTTGTCATCACAATGTTCAATGACCGTGTCATCACAATGCTCCATGGCCCTTTTCATCACAATGCTCCAGATTGCTTGTCATCACAATGTTCCATGACCGTGTCATCACAATGCTCCTTGGCCCTTGTCATCACAATGCTCCAGAATTCTTGTCATCACAATGTTCCATGACCGTGTCATCACAATGCTTCATAATTCTTGTCATCACAATGTTCCATGACCGTGTCACCACAATGCTCCATGGCCCTTGTCATCACAATGCTCCAGAATTCTTGTCATCACAATATTCCATGACCGTGTCATCACAATGCTCCATGGCCCTTGTCATCACAGTGCTCCAGAATTCTTGTCATCACAATGTTCCATGACCGTGTCATCACAATGCTCCATAATTCTTGTCATCACAATGTTCCATGACCGTGTCATCACAATGCTCCATAATTCTTGTCATCACAATGTTCCATGATCGTGTCACCACAATGCTCCACAATTCTTGTCATCACAATGTTCCATGAACGTGTCATCACAATGCTACATGACACTGGTCATCACAGTTCTCCATGACGTTTGCCATCACAATGCTCTATATAGTTTTTCATGACAATTCTAAATGACCACTTTAATCAATTTGCTTGCTGACCATTTTCATCACATTTCTCTATTGTCATTACAATTCCCCATGACCCCTTTCTTCACAATGCTCCATGATGCCTGTCATCACAATGCTCAATGGCTTTTGTTATCACAATGCTCCAGGACCAGTTTCATCACAATACTCCATCCCCCTTGTCATCACGGTGCACAATGAAACCTCTCATTACAATGCTCCGTGACACTTGTCATCACAATGCTCCATGGCCCTTGTCATCACAATGCTCCAGAATGCTTTTCATCACAAAGTTCCATGACCGTGTCATCACAATGCACCATGGCCTTTGTCATCACCATGCTCCAGAATTCTTGTCATCACAATGTTCCATGACCGTGTCATCACAATGCTCCAGAATTCTTGTCATCACCATGTTCCATGACCATGTCATCACAATTCTCCATGGCCCTTCTCATCACAATGCTCCAGAATTCTTGTCATCACAATGTTCCAGGACCGTGTCATCACAATGCTCCATTGCCCTTTTCATCACAATGCTCCAGATTGCTTGTCATCACAATGTTCCATGACCGTGTCATCACAATGCACCATGGCCCTTGTCATCACAATTCTCCACAATTCTTGTCATCACAATATTCCATTACCGTGTAATTAAAATGCTCCAGAATTCTTGTCATCACAATGTTCCATGACCATGTCATCACAATGCTCCATGGCCCTTGTCATCACAATTCTCCACAATTCTTGTCATCACAATGTTCCATGACCGTGTCATCACAATGCTCCATGGCCCTTGTCATCACAATGCTCCAGAATTCTTGTCATCACAATGTTCCATGACCGTGTCATCACAATGCTCCATGGCCCTTGTCATCACAATGCTCCGGAATTCTTGTCATCACAATGTTCCATGACCGTGTCATCACAATGCTCCATGGCCCTTGTCATCACAATGCTCCAGAATTCTTGTCATCACAATGTTCCATGACCGTGTCATCACAATGCTCCATAATTCTTGTCATCACAATGTTCCATGACCGTGTCATCACAATGCTCCATAATTCTTGTCATCACAATGTTCCATGACCATGTCACCACAATGCTCCATGGCCCTTGTCATCACAATGCTCCAGAATTCTTGTCATCACAATGTTCCATGACCGTGTCATCACAATGCTCCATGGCCCTTTTCATCACAATGCTCCAGATTGCTTGTCATCACAATGTTCCATGACCGTGTCTTCACAATGCACCATGGCCCTTGTCATCACAATGCTCCATAATTCTTGTCATCACAATGTTCCATGACCGTGTCATTAAAATGCTCCAGAATTCTTGTCATCACAATGTTCCATGACCGTGTCATCACAATGCTCCATGGCCTTTGTCATCACAATGCTCCAGAATTCTTGTCATCACAATGTTCAATGACCGTGTCATCACAATGCTTCTTAATTCTTGTCATCACAATGTTCCATGACCGTGTCACCACAATGCTCCATGGCCCTTGTCATCACAATGCTCCAGAATTCTTGTCATCACAATATTCCATGACCGTGTCATCACAATGCTCCATGGCCCTTGTCATCACAATTCTCCAGAATTCTTGTCATCACAATGTTCCATGACCGTGTCACCACAATGCTCCACAATTCTTGTCATCACAATGTTCCATGACACTGGTCATCACAGTTCTCCATGACCTTTGCCATCACAATGCTCTATATAGTTTTTCATGACAATTCTAAATGACCACTTTAATCAATTTGCTTGCTGACCATATTCATCACATTTCTCTATTGTCATTAAAATTCCCCATGACCCCTTTCTTCACAATGCTCCATGATGCCTGTCATCACAATGCTCAATGGCTTTTGTTATCACAATGCTCCAGGACCAGTTTCATCACAATACTCCATCCCCCTTGTCATCACGGTGCACAATGAAACCTCTCATTACAATGCTCCGTGACACTTGTCATCACAATGCTCCATGGCCCTTGTCATCACAATGCTCCAGAATTCTTGTCATCACCATGTTCCATGACCATGTCATCACAATTCTCCATGGCCCTTTGCATCACAATGCTCCAGAATTCTTGTCATCACAATGTTCCATGACCGTGTCATCACAATGCTCCACGGCCCTTTTCATCACAATGCTCCAGATTGCTTGACATCACAAAGTTCCATGACCGTGTCATCACAATGCACCATGGCCTTTGTCATCACCATGCTCCAGAATTCTTGTCATCACAATGTTCCATGACCGTGTCATCACAATGCTCCAGAATTCTTGTCATCACCATGTTCCATGACCATGTCATCACAGTTCTCCATGGCCCTTCTCATCACAATGCTCCAGAATTCTTGTCATCACAATGTTCAATGACCGTGTCATCACAATGCTCCATGGCCCTTTTCATCACAATGCTCCAGATTGCTTGTCATCACAATGTTCCATGACCGTGTCATCACAATGCTCCTTGGCCCTTGTCATCACAATGCTCCAGAATTCTTGTCATCACAATGTTCCATGACCGTGTCATCACAATGCTCCATAATTCTTGTCATCACAATGTTCCATGACCGTGTCACCACAATGCTCCATGGCCCTTGTCATCACAATGCTTCAGAATTCTTGTCCTAACAATATTCCATGACCGTGTCATCACAATGCTCCATGGCCCTTGTCATCACAATTCTCCAGAATTCTTGTCATCACAATGTTCCATGACCGTGTCATCACAATGCTCCATGGCCCTTGTCATCACAATGCTCCAGAATTCTTGTCATCACAATGTTCCATGACCGTGTCATCACAATGCTCCATAATTCTTGTCATCACAATGTTCCATGACCGTGTCATCACAATGCTCCATAATTCTTGTCATCACAATGTTCCATGACCGTGTCACCACAATGCTCCACAATTCTTGTCATCACAATGTTCCATGACCGTGTCATCACAATGCTACATGACACTGGTCATCACAGTTCTCCATGACCTTTGCCATCACAATGCTCTATATAGTTTTTCATGACAATTCTAAATGACCACTTTAATCAATTTGCTTGCTGACCATTTTCATCACATTTCTCTATTGTCATTACAATTCCCCATGACCCCTTTCTTCACAATGCTCCATGATGCCTGTCATCACAATGCTCAATGGCTTTTGTTATCACAATGCTCCAGGACCAGTTTCATCACAATACTCCATCCCCCTTGTCATCACGGTGCACAATGAAACCTCTCATTACAATGCTCCGTGACACTTGTCATCACAATGCTCCATGGCCCTTGTCATCACAATGCTCCAGAATTCTTGTCATCACCATGTTCCATGACCATGTCATCACAATTCTCCATGGCCCTTCGCATCACAATGCTCCAGAATTCTTGTCATCACAATGTTCCATGACCGTGTCATCACAATGCTCCATGGCCCTCTTCATCAAAATGCTCCAGATTGCTTGCCATCACAAAGTTCCATGACCGTGTCATCACAATGCACCATGGCCTTTGTCATCACCATGCTCCAGAATTTTTGTCATCACAATGTTCCATGACCGTGTCATCACAATGCTCCAGAATTCTTGTCATCACCATGTTCCATGACCATGTCATCACAATTCTCCATGGCCCTTCTCATCACAATGCTCCAGAATTCTTGTCATCACAATGTTCCATGACCGTGTCATCACAATGCTCCATGGCCCTTTTCATCACAATGCTCCAGATTGCTTGTCATCACAATGTTCCATGAACGTGTCATCACAATGCTCCTTGGCCCTTGTCATCACAATGCTCCAGAATTCTTGTCATCACAATGTTCCATGACCGTGTCATCACAATGCTCCATAATTCTTGTCATCACAATGTTCCATGACCGTGTCACCACAATGCTCCATGGCCCTTGTCATCACAATGCTTCAGAATTCTTGTCCTAACAATATTCCATGACCGTGTCATCACAATGCTCCATGGCCCTTGTCATCACAATTCTCCAGAATTCTTGTCATCACAATGTTCCATGACCGTGTCATCACAATGCTCCATGGCCCTTGTCATCACAATGCTCCAGAATTCTTGTCATCACAATGTTCCATGACCGTGTCATCACAATGCTCCATAATTCTTGTCATCACAATGTTCCATGACCGTGTCATCACAATGCTCCATAATTCTTGTCATCACAATGTTCCATGACCGTGTCACCACAATGCTCCACAATTCTTGTCATCACAATGTTCCATGACCGTGTCATCACAATGCTACATGACACTGGTCATCACAGTTCTCCATGACCTTTGCCATCACAATGCTCTATATAGTTTTTCATGACAATTCTAAATGACCACTTTAATCAATTTGCTTGCTGACCATTTTCATCACATTTCTCTATTGTCATTACAATTCCCCATGACCCCTTTCTTCACAATGCTCCATGATGCCTGTCATCACAATGCTCAATGGCTTTTGTTATCACAATGCTCCAGGACCAGTTTCATCACAATACTCCATCCCCCTTGTCATCACGGTGCACAATGAAACCTCTCATTACAATGCTCCGTGACACTTGTCATCACAATGCTCCATGGCCCTTGTCATCACAATGCTCCAGAATTCTTGTCATCACCATGTTCCATGACCATGTCATCACAATTCTCCATGGCCCTTCGCATCACAATGCTCCAGAATTCTTGTCATCACAATGGTCCATGACCGTGTCATCACAATGCTCCATGGCCCTCTTCATCAAAATGCTCCAGATTGCTTGCCATCACAAAGTTCCATGACCGTGTCATCACAATGCACCATGGCCTTTGTCATCACCATGCTCCAGAATTTTTGTCATCAAAATGTTCCATGACCGTGTCATCACAATGCTCCAGAATTCTTGTCATCACCATGTTCCATGACCGTGTCATCACAATGCTCCAGAATTTTTGTCATCACAATGTTCCATGACCGTGTCATCACAATGCTCCATAATTCTTGTCATCACAATGTTCCATGACCGTGTCATTAAAATGCTCCAGAATTCTTGTCATCACAATGTTCCATGACCATGTCATCACAATGCTCCATGGCCCTTGTCATCACAATTCTCCAGAATTCTTGTCATCACAATGTTCCATGACCGTGTCATCACAATGCTCCATGGCCCTTGTCATCACAATGCTCCAGAATTCTTGTCATCACAATGTTCCATGACCGTGTCATCACAATGCTCCATAATTCTTGTCATCACAATGTTCCATGACCGTGTCACCACAATGCTCCACAATTCTTGTCATCACAATGTTCCATGACCGTGTCATCACAATGCTACATGACACTGGTCATCACAGTTCTCCATGACCTTTGCCATCACAATGCTCTATATAGTTTTTCATGACAATTCTAAATGACCACTTTAATCAATTTGCTTGCTGACCATTTTCATCACATTTCTCTATTGTCAGTACAATTCCCCATGACCCCTTTCTTCACAATGCTCCATGATGCCTGTCATCACAATGCTCAATGGCTTTTGTTATCACAATGCTCCAGGACCAGTTTCATCACAATACTCCATCCCCCTTGTCATCACGGTGCACAATGAAACCTCTCATTACAATGCTCCGTGACACTTGTCATCACAAAGCTCCATGGCCCTTCGCATCACAATGCTCCAGAATTCTTCTCATCACAATGTTCCATGACCGTGTCATCACAATGCTCCATGGCCCTTTTCATCACAATGCTCCAGATTGCTTGTCATCACAAAGTTCCATGACCGTGTCATCACAATGCACCATGGCCTTTGTCATCACCATGCTCCAGAATTCTTGTCATCACAATGTTCCATGACCGTGTCATCAAAATGCTCCAGAATTCTTGTCATCACCATGTTCCATGACCATGTCATCACAGTTCTCCATGGCCCTTCTCATCACAATGCTCCAGAATTCTTGTCATCACAATGTTCCATGACCGTGTCATCACAATGCTCCTTGGCCCTTGTCATCACAATGCTCCAGAATTCTTGTCATCACAATGTTCCATGACCGTGTCATCACAATGCTCCATAATTCTTGTCATCACAATGTTCCATGGCCGTGTCATCACAATGCTTCATAATTCTTGTCATCACAATGTTCCATGACCGTGTCACCACAATGCTCCATGGCCCTTGTCATCACAATGCTCCAGAATTCTTGTCATCACAATATTCCATTACCGTGTCATCACAATGCTCCATGGCCCTTGTCATCACAATGCTCCAGAATTCTTGTCATCACAATGTTCCATGACCGTGTCATCACAATGCTCCATAATTCTTGTCATCACAATGTTCCATGACCGTGTCATCACAATGCTCCATAATTCTTGTCATCACAATGTTCCATGACCGTGTCACCACAATGCTCCACAATTCTTGTCATCACAATGTTCCATGACCGTGTCATCACAATGCTACATGACACTGGTCATCACAGTTCTCCATGACCTTTGCCATCACAATGCTCTATATAGTTTTTCATGACAATTCTAAATGACCACTTTAATCAATTTGCTTGCTGACCATTTTCATCACATTTCTCTATTGTCATTACAATTCCCCATGACCCCTTTCTTCACAATGCTCCATGATGCCTGTCATCACAATGCTCAATGGCTTTTGTTATCACAATGCTCCAGGACCAGTTTCATCACAATACTCCATCCCCCTTGTCATCACGGTGCACAATGAAACCTCTCATTACAATGCTCCGTGACACTTGTCATCACAATGCTCCATGGCCCTTGTCATCACAATGCTCCAGAATTCTTGTCATCACCATGTTCCATGACCATGTCATCACAATTCTCCATGGCCCTTCGCATCACAATGCTCCAGAATTCTTGTCATCACAATGTTCCATGACCGTGTCATCACAATGCTCCATGGCCCTTTTCATCAAAATGCTCCAGATTCCTTGCCATCACAAAGTTCCATGACCGTGTCATCACAATGCACCATGGCCTTTGTCATCACCATGCTCCAGAATTCTTGTCATCACAATGTTCCATGACCGTGTCATCACAATGCTCCAGAATTCTTGTCATCACCATGTTCCATGACCATGTCATCACAATTCTCCATGGCCCTTCTCATCACAATGCTCCAGAATTCTTGTCATCACAATGTTCCATGACCGTGTCATCACAATGCTCCATGGCCCTTTTCATCACAATGCTCCAGATTGCTTGTCATCACAATGTTCCATGACCGTGTCATCACAATGCACCGTGGCCTTTGTCATCACAATGCTCCATAATTCTTGTCATCACAATGTTCCATGACCGTGTCATTAAAATGCTCCAGAATTCTTGTCATCACAATGTTCCATGACCATGTCATCACAATGCTCCATGGCCCTTGTCATCACAATTCTCCAGAATTCTTGTCATCACAATGTTCCATGACCGTGTCATCACAATGCTCCATGGCCCTTGTCATCACAATGCTCCAGAATTCTTGTCATCACAATGTTCCATGACCGTGTCATCACAATGCTCCATGGCCCTTGTTATCACAATGCTCCATAATTCTTGTCATCACAATGTTCCATGACCGTGTCATCACAATGCTCCATAATTCTTGTCATCACAATGTTCCATGACCGTGTCACCACAATGCTCCATGGCCCTTGTCATCACAATGCTCCAGAATTCTTGTCATCACAATGTTCCATGACCGTGTCATCACAATGCTCCATGGCCCTTGTCATCACAATGCTCCAGAATTCTTGTCATCACAATGTTCCATGACCGTGTCATCACAATGCTCCATAATTCTTGTCATCACAATGTTCCATGACCGCGTCACCACAATGCTCCACAATTCTTGTCATCACAATGTTCCATGACCGTGTCATCACAATGCTACATGACACTGGTCATCACAATTCTCCATGACCTTTGCCATCACAATGCTCTATATAGTTTTTCATGACAATTCTAAATGACCACTTTAATCAATTTGCTTGCTGACCATTTTCATCACATTTCTCTATTGTCAGTACAATTCCCCATGACCCCTTTCTTCACAATGCTCCATGATGCCTGTCATCACAATGCTCAATGGCTTTTGTTATCACAATGCTCCAGGACCAGTTTCATCACAATACTCCATCCCCCTTGTCATCACGGTGCACAATGAAACCTCTCATTACAATGCTCCGTGACACTTGTCATCACAATGCTCCATGGCCCTTGTCATCACAATGCTCCAGAATTCTTGTCATCACCATGTTCCATGACCATGTCATCACAATTCTCCATGGCCCTTCGCATCACAATGCTCCAGAATTCTTCTCATCACAATGTTCCATGACCGTGTCATCACAATGCTCCATGGCCCTTTTCATCACAATGCTCCAGATTGCTTGTCATCACAAAGTTCCATGACCGTGTCATCACAATGCACCATGGCCTTTGTCATCACCATGCTCCAGAATTCTTGTCATCACAATGTTCCATGACCGTGTCATCACAATGCTCCAGAATTCTTGTCATCACCATGTTCCATGACCATGTCATCACAGTTCTCCATGGCCCTTCTCATCACAATGCTCCAGAATTCTTGTCATCACAATGTTCAATGACCGTGTCATCACAATGCTCCATGGCCCTTTTCATCACAATGCTCCAGATTGCTTGTCATCACAATGTTCCATGACCGTGTCATCACAATGCTCCTTGGCCCTTGTCATCACAATGCTCCAGAATTCTTGTCATCACAATGTTCCATGACCGTGTCATCACAATGCTCCATAATTCTTGTCATCACAATGTTCCATGACCGTGTCATCACAATGCTTCATAATTCTTGTCATCACAATGTTCCATGACCGTGTCATCACAATGCTCCATAATTCTTGTCATCACAATGTTCCATGACCGTGTCATCACAATGCTCCAGAATTCTTGTCATCACAATATTCCATGACCGTGTCATCACAATGCTCCATGGCCCTTGTCATCACAGTGCTCCAGATTTCTTGTCATCACAATGTTCCATGACCGTGTCATCACAATGCTCCATAATTCTTGTCATCACAATGTTCCATGACCGTGTCATCACAATGCTCCATAATTCTTGTCATCACAATGTTCCATGATCGTGTCACCACAATGCTCCACAATTCTTGTCATCACAATGTTCCATGACCGTGTCATCACAATGCTACATGACACTGGTCATCACAGTTCTCCATGACCTTTGCCATCACAATGCTCTATATAGTTTTTCATGACAATTCTAAATGACCACTTTAATCAATTTGCTTGCTGACCATTTTCATCACATTTCTCTATTGTCAGTACAATTCCCCATGACCCCTTTCTTCACAATGCTCCATGATGCCTGTCATCACAATGCTCAATGGCTTTTGTTATCACAATGCTCCAGGACCAGTTTCATCACAATACTCCATCCCCCTTGTCATCACGGTGCACAATGAAACCTCTCATTACAATGCTCCGTGACACTTGTCATCACAATGCTCCATGGCCCTTGTCATCACAATGCTCCAGAATGCTTGTCATCACAAAGTTCCATGACCGTGTCATCACAATGCACCATGGCCTTTGTCATCACCATGCTCCAGAATTCTTGTCATCACAATGTTCCATGACCGTGTCATCACAATGCTCCAGAATTCTTGTCATCACCATGTTCCATGACCATGTCATCACAATTCTCCATGGCCCTTCTCATAACAATGCTCCAGAATTCTTGTCATCACAATGTTCCATGACCGTGTCATCACAATGCTCCATTGCCCTTTTCATCACAATGCTCCAGATTGCTTGTCATCACAATGTTCCATGACCGTGTCATCACAATGCACCATGGCCCTTGTCATCACAATGCTCCATAATTCTTGTCATCACAATATTCCATGACCGTGTAATTAAAATGCTCCAGAATTCTTGTCATCACAATGTTCCATGACCATGTCATCACAATGCTCCATGGCCCTTGTCATCACAATTCTCCACAATTCTTGTCATCACAATATTCCATGACCGTGTCATCACAATGCTCCATGGCCCTTGTCATCACAATGCTCCAGAATTCTTGTCA
Source organism: Balaenoptera acutorostrata (assembly GCF_949987535.1). Lineage (NCBI taxonomy): Eukaryota > Metazoa > Chordata > Mammalia > Artiodactyla > Balaenopteridae > Balaenoptera > Balaenoptera acutorostrata. Next base: position 265,459 of record NW_026646504.1, read on the forward strand.
TCACAATGTTCCATGACCGTGTCATCACAATTCTCCATGGCCCTTGTCATCACAATGCTCCGGAATTCTTGTCATCACAATGTTCCATGACCGTGTCATCACAATGCTCCATGGCCCTTGTCATCACAATGCTCCAGAATTCTTGTCATCACAATGTTCCATGACCGTGTCATCACAATGCTCCATAATTCTTGTCATCACAATGTTCCATGACCGTGTCATCACAATGCTCCATAATTCTTGTCATCACAATGTTCCATGACCATGTCACCACAATGCTCCATGGCCCTTGTCATCACAATGCTCCAGAATTCTTGTCATCACAATGTTCCATGACCGTGTCATCACAATGCTCCATGGCCCTTTTCATCACAATGCTCCAGATTGCTTGTCATCACAATGTTCCATGACCGTGTCTTCACAATGCACCATGGCCCTTGTCATCACAATGCTCCATAATTCTTGTCATCACAATGTTCCATGACCGTGTCATTAAAATGCTCCAGAATTCTTGTCATCACAATGTTCCATGACCATGTCATCACAATGCTCCATGGCCCTTGTCATCACAATTCTCCAGAAATCTTGTCATCACAATGTTCCATGACCGTGTCATCACAATGCTCCATGGCCTTTGTCATCACAATGCTCCAGAATTCTTGTCATCACAATGTTCCATGACCGTGTCATCACAATGCTCCATAATTCTTGTCATCACAATGTTCCATGACCGTGTCATCACAATGCTCCATAATTCTTGTCATCACAATGTTCCATGACCGTGTCCCCACAATGCTCCACAATTCTTGTCATCACAATGTTCCATGACCGTGTCATCACAATGCTACATGACACTGGTCATCACAGTTCTCCATGACCTTTGCCATCACAATGCTCTATATAGTTTTTCATGACAATTCTAAATGACCAATTTAATCAATTTGCTTGCTGACCATTTTCATCACATTTCTCTATTGTCATTACAATTCCCCATGACCCCTTTCTTCACAATGCTCCATGATGCCTGTCATCACAATGCTCAATGGCTTTTGTTATCACAATGCTCCAGATTGCTTGTCATCACAATGTTCCATGACCGTGTCATCACAATGCTCCTTGGCCCTTGTCATCACAATGTTCCAGAATTCTTGTCATCACAATGTTCCATGACCGTGTCATCACAATGCTCCATAATTCTTGTCATCACAATGTTCCATGACCGTGTCATCACAATGCTTCATAATTCTTGTCATCACAATGTTCCATGACCGTGTCACCACAATGCTCCATGGCCCTTGTCATCACAATGCTCCAGAATTCTTGTCATCACAATGTTCCATGACCGTGTCATCACAATGCACCATAATTCTTGTCATCACAATGTTCCATGACCGTGTCACCACAATGCTCCACAATTCTTGTCATCACAATGTTCCATGACCGTGTCATCACAATGCTACATGACACTGGTCATCACAGTTCTCCATGACCTTTGCCATCACAATGCTCTATATAGTTTTTCATGACAATTCTAAATGACCACTTTAATCAATTTGCTTGCTGACCATTTTCATCACATTTCTCTATTGTCATTACAATTCCCCATGACCCCTTTCTTCACAATGCTCCATGATGCCTGTCATCACAATGCTCAATGGCTTTTGTTATCACAATGCTCCAGGACCAGTTTCATCACAATACTCCATCCCCCTTGTCATCACGGTGCACAATGAAACCTCTCATTACAATGCTCCGTGACACTTGTCATCACAATGCTCCATGGCCCTTGTCATCACAATGCTCCAGAATTCTTGTCATCACCATGTTCCATGACCATGTCATCACAATTCTCCATGGCCCTTCGCATCACAATGCTCCAGAATTCTTGTCATCACAATGTTCCATGACCGTGTCATCACAATGCTCCATGGCCCTTTTCATCAAAATGCTCCAGATTGCTTGCCATCACAAAGTTCCATGACCGTGTCATCACAATGCACCATGGCCTTTGTCATCACCATGCTCCAGAATTCTTGTCATCACAATGTTCCATGACCGTGTCATCACAATGCTCCATAATTCTTGTCATCACAATGTTCCATGACCGTGTCATCACAATGCTCCATAATTCTTGTCATCACAATGTTCCATGATCGTGTCACCACAATGCTCCACAATTCTTGTCATCACAATGTTCCATGACCGTGTCATCACAATGCTACATGACACTGGTCATCACAGTTCTCCATGACCTTTGCCATCACAATGCTCTATATAGTTTTTCATGACAATTCTAAATGACCACTTTAATCAATTTGCTTGCTGACCATTTTCATCACATTTCTCTATTGTCATTACAATTCCCCATGACCCCTTTCTTCACAATGCTCCATGATGCCTGTCATCACAATGCTCAATGGCTTTTGTTATCACAATGCTCCAGGACCAGTTTCATCACAATACTCCATCCCCCTTGTCATCACGGTGCACAATGAAACCTCTCATTACAATGCTCCGTGACACATGTCATCACAATGCTCCATGGCCCTTGTCATCACAATGCTCCAGAATGCTTGTCATCACAAAGTTCCATGACCGTGTCATCACAATGCACCATGGCCTTTGTCATCACCATGCTCCAGAATTCTTGTCATCACAATGTTCCATGACCGTGTCATCACAATGCTCCAGAATTCTTGTCATCACCATGTTCCATGACCATGTCATCACAATTCTCCATGGCACTTCTCATCACAATTCTCCAGAATTCTTGTCATCACAATGTTCCATGACCGTGTCATCACAATGCTCCATTGCCCTTTTCATCACAATGCTCCAGATTGCTTGTCATCACAATGTTCCATGACCGTGTCATCACAATGCACCATGGCCCTTGTCATCACAATGCTCCATAATTCTTGTCATCACAATATTCCATGACCGTGTAATTAAAATGCTCCAGAATTCTTGTCATCACAATGTTCCATGACCATGTCATCACAATGCTCCATGGCCCTTGTCATCACAATTCTCCACAATTCTTGTCATCACAATGTTCCATGACCGTGTCATCACAATGCTCCATGGCCCTTGTCATCACAATGCTCCGGAATTCTTGTCATCACAATGATCCATGACCGTGTCATCACAATGCTCCATGGCCCTTGTCATCACAATGCTCCAGAATTCTTGTCATCACAATGTTCCATGACCGTGTCATCACAATGCTCCATAATTCTTGTCATCACAATGTTCCATGACCGTGTCATCACAATGCTCCATAATTCTTGTCATCACAATGTTCCATGACCATGTCACCACAATGCTCCATGGCCCTTGTCATCACAATGCTCCAGAATTCTTGTCATCACAATGTTCCATGACCGTGTCATCACAATGCTCCATGGCCCTTTTCATCACAATGCTCCAGATTGCTTGTCATCACAATGTTCCATGACCGTGTCATCACAATGCTCTTTGGCCCTTGTCATCACAATGCTCCATAATTCTTGTCATCACAATGTTCCATGACCGTGTCATCACAATGCTCCATAATTCTTGTCATCACAATGTTCCATGACCGTGTCACCACAATGCTCCACAATTCTTGTCATCACAATGTTCCATGACCGTGTCATCACAATGCTACATGACACTGGTCATCACAGTTCTCCATGACCTTTGCCATCACAATGCTCTATATAGTTTTTCATGACAATTCTAAATGACCACTTTAATCAATTTGCTTGCTGACCATTTTCATCACATTTCTCTATTGTCATTACAATTCCCCATGACCCCTTTCTTCACAATGCTCCATGATGCCTGTCATCACAATGCTCAATGGCTTTTGTTATCACAATGCTCCAGGACCAGTTTCATCACAATACTCCATCCCCCTTGTCATCACGGTGCACAATGAAACCTCTCATTACAATGCTCCGTGACACTTGTCATCACAATGCTCCATGGCCCTTGTCATCACAATGCTCCAGAATTCTTGTCATCACCATGTTCCATGACGATGTCATCACAATTCTCCATGGCCCTTCGCATCACAATGCTCCAGAATTCTTGTCATCACAATGTTCCATGACCGTGTCATCACAATGCTCCATGGCCCTTTTCATCAAAATGCTCCAGATTGCTTGTCATCACAAAGTTCCATGACCGTGTCATCACAATGCACCATGGCCTTTGTCATCACCATGCTCCAGAATTCTTGTCATCACAATGTTCCATGACCGTGTCATCACAATGCTCCAGAATTCTTGTCATCACCATGTTCCGTCACCATGTCATCACAATTCTCCATGGCCCTTCTCATCACAATGCTCCAGAATTCTTGTCATCACAATGTTCCATGACCGTGTCCTCACAATGCTCCATGGCCCTTGTTATCACAATGCTCCATAATTCTTGTCATCACAATGTTCCATGACCGTGTCACCACAATGCTCCATGGCCCTTGTCATCACAATGCTCCAGAATTCTTGTCATCACAATGTTCCATGACCGTGTCATCACAATGCTCCATAATACTTGTCATCACAATGTTCCATGACCGTGTCATCACAATGCTTCATAATTCTTGTCATCACAATGTTCCATGACCGTGTCACCACAATGCTCCATGGCCCTTGTCATCACAATGCTCCAGAATTCTTGTCATCACAATATTCCATGACCGTGTCATCACAATGCTCCATAATTCTTGTCATCACAATGTTCCATGACCGTGTCATCACAATGGTTCATAATTCTTGTCATCACAATGTTCCATGACCGTGTCACCACAATGCTCCATGGCCCTTGTCATCACAATGCTCCAGAATTCTTGTCATCACAATATTCCATGACCGTGTCATCACAATGCTCCATAATTCTTGTCATCACAATGTTCCATGATCGTGTCACCACAATGCTCCACAATTCTTGTCATCACAATGTTCCATGACCGTGTCATCACAATGCTACATGACACTGGTCATCACAGTTCTCCATGACCTTTGCCATCACAATGCTCTATATAGTTTTTCATGACAATTCTAAATGACCACTTTAATCAATTTGCTTGCTGACCATTTTCATCACATTTCTCTATTGTCATTACAATTCCCCATGACCCCTTTCTTCACAATGCTCCATGATGCCTGTCATCACAATGCTCAATGGCTTTTGTTATCACAATGCTCCAGGACCAGTTTCATCACAATACTCCATCCCCCTTGTCATCACGGTGCACAATGAAACCTCTCATTACAATGCTCCGTGACACTTGTCATCACAATGCTCCATGGCCCTTGTCATCACAATGCTCCAGAATGCTTGTCATCACAAAGTTCCATGACCGTGTCATCACAATGCACCATGGCCTTTGTCATCACCATGCTCCAGAATTCTTGTCATCACAATGTTCCATGACCGTGTCATCACAATGCTCCAGAATTCTTGTCATCACCATGTTCCATGACCATGTCATCACAATTCTCCATGGCACTTCTCATCACAATGCTCCAGAATTCTTGTCATCACAATGTTCCATGACCGTGTCATCACAATGCTCCATTGCCCTTTTCATCACAATGCTCCAGATTGCTTGTCATCACAATGTTCCATGACCGTGTCATCACAATGCACCATGGCCCTTGTCATCACAATGCTCCAGAATTCTTGTCATCACAATATTCCATGACCGTGTAATTAAAATGCTCCAGAATTCTTGTCATCACAATGTTCCATGACCATGTCATCACAATGCTCCATGGCCCTTGTCATCACAATTCTCCACAATTCTTGTCATCACAATGTTCCATGACCGTGTCATCACAATGCTCCATGGCCCTTGTCATCACAATGCTCCAGAATTCTTGTCATCACAATGTTCCATGACCGTGTCATCACAATGCTCCATGGCCCTTGTCATCACAATGCTCCGGAATTCTTGTCATCACAATGATCCATGACCGTGTCATCACAATGCTCCATGGCCCTTGTCATCACAATGCTCCAGAATTCTTGTCATCACAATGTTCCATGACCGTGTCATCACAATGCTCCATAATTCTTGTCATCACAATGTTCCATGACCGTGTCATCACAATGCTCCATAATTCTTGTCATCACAATGTTCCATGACCATGTCACCACAATGCTCCATGGCCCTTGTCATCACAATGCTCCAGAATTCTTGTCATCACAATGTTCCATGACCGTGTCATCACAATGCTCCATGGCCCTTTTCATCACAATGCTCCAGATTGCTTGTCATCACAATGTTCCATGACCGTGTCATCACAATGCTCCTTGGCCCTTGTCATCACAATGCTCCATAATTCTTGTCATCACAATGTTCCATGACCGTGTCATCACAATGCTCCATAATTCTTGTCATCACAATGTTCCATGACCGTGTCACCACAATGCTCCACAATTCTTGTCATCACAATGTTCCATGACCGTGTCATCACAATGCTACATGACACTGGTCATCACAGTTCTCCATGACCTTTGCCATCACAATGCTCTATATAGTTTTTCATGACAATTCTAAATGACCACTTTAATCAATTTGCTTGCTGACCATTTTCATCACATTTCTCTATTGTCATTACAATTCCCCATGACCCCTTTCTTCACAATGCTCCATGATGCCTGTCATCACAATGCTCAATGGCTTTTGTTATCACAATGCTCCAGGACCAGTTTCATCACAATACTCCATCCCCCTTGTCATCACGGTGCACAATGAAACCTCTCATTACAATGCTCCGTGACACTTGTCATCACAATGCTCCATGGCCCTTGTCATCACAATGCTCCAGAATTCTTGTCATCACCATGTTCCATGACGATGTCATCACAATTCTCCATGGCCCTTCGCATCACAATGCTCCAGAATTCTTGTCATCACAATGTTCCATGACCGTGTCATCACAATGCTCCATGGCCCTTTTCATCAAAATGCTCCAGATTGCTTGTCATCACAAAGTTCCATGACCGTGTCATCACAATGCACCATGGCCTTTGTCATCACCATGCTCCAGAATTCTTGTCATCACAATGTTCCATGACCGTGTCATCACAATGCTCCAGAATTCTTGTCATCACCATGTTCCGTCACCATGTCATCACAATTCTCCATGGCCCTTCTCATCACAATGCTCCAGAATTCTTGTCATCACAATGTTCCATGACCGTGTCCTCACAATGCTCCATGGCCCTTGTTATCACAATGCTCCATAATTCTTGTCATCACAATGTTCCATGACCGTGTCACCACAATGCTCCATGGCCCTTGTCATCACAATGCTCCAGAATTCTTGTCATCACAATGTTCCATGACCGTGTCATCACAATGCTCCATGGCCCTTGTCATCACAATGCTCCAGAATTCTTGTCATCACAATGTTCCATGACCGTGTCATCACAATGCTCCATAATTCTTGTCATCACAATGTTCCATGACCGTGTCACCACAATGCTCCACAATTCTTGTCATCACAATGTTCCATGACCGTGTCATCACAATGCTACATGACACTGGTCATCACAGTTCTCCATGACCTTTGCCATCACAATGCTCTATATAGTTTTTCATGACAATTCTAAATGACCACTTTAATCAATTTGCTTGCTGACCATTTTCATCACATTTCTCTATTGTCAGTACAATTCCCCATGACCCCTTTCTTCACAATGCTCCATGATGCCTGTCATCACAATGCTCAATGGCTTTTGTTATCACAATGCTCCAGGACCAGTTTCATCACAATACTCCATCCCCCTTGTCATCACGGTGCACAATGAAACCTCTCATTACAATGCTCCGTGACACTTGTCATCACAATGCTCCATGGCCCTTGTCATCACAATGCTCCAGAATGCTTGTCATCACAAAGTTCCATGACCGTGTCATCACAATGCACCATGGCCTTTGTCATCACCATGCTCCAGAATTCTTGTCATCACAATGTTCCATGACCGTGTCATCACAATGCTCCAGAATTCTTGTCATCACCATGTTCCATGACCATGTCATCACAATTCTCCATGGCACTTCTCATCACAATGCTCCAGAATTCTTGTCATCACAATGTTCCATGACCGTGTCATCACAATGCTCCATTGCCCTTTTCATCACAATGCTCCAGATTGCTTGTCATCACAATGTTCCATGACCGTGTCATCACAATGCACCATGGCCCTTGTCATCACAATGCTCCAGAATTCTTGTCATCACAATATTCCATGACCGTGTAATTAAAATGCTCCAGAATTCTTGTCATCACAATGTTCCATGACCATGTCATCACAATGCTCCATGGCCCTTGTCATCACAATTCTCCACAATTCTTGTCATCACAATGTTCCATGACCGGGTCATCACAATGCTCCATGGCCCTTGTCATCACAATGCTCCAGAATTCTTGTCATCACAATGTTCCATGACCGTGTCATCACAATGCTCCATGGCCCTTGTCATCACAATGCTCCGGAATTCTTGTCATCACAATGATCCATGACCGTGTCATCACAATGCTCCATGGCCCTTGTCATCACAATGCTCCAGAATTCTTGTCATCACAATGTTCCATGACCGTGTCATCACAATGCTCCATAATTCTTGTCATCACAATGTTCCATGACCGTGTCATCACAATGCTCCATAATTCTTGTCATCACAATGTTCCATGACCATGTCACCACAATGCTCCATGGCCCTTGTCATCACAATGCTCCAGAATTCTTGTCATCACAATGTTCCATGACCGTGTCATCACAATGCTCCATGGCCCTTTTCATCACAATGCTCCAGATTGCTTGTCATCACAATGTTCCATGACCGTGTCATCACAATGCTCCTTGGCCCTTGTCATCACAATGCTCCATAATTCTTGTCATCACAATGTTCCATGACCGTGTCATCACAATGCTCCATAATTCTTGTCATCACAATGTTCCATGACCGTGTCACCACAATGCTCCACAATTCTTGTCATCACAATGTTCCATGACCGTGTCATCACAATGCTACATGACACTGGTCATCACAGTTCTCCATGACCTTTGCCATCACAATGCTCTATATAGTTTTTCATGACAATTCTAAATGACCACTTTAATCAATTTGCTTGCTGACCATTTTCATCACATTTCTCTATTGTCATTACAATTCCCCATGACCCCTTTCTTCACAATGCTCCATGATGCCTGTCATCACAATGCTCAATGGCTTTTGTTATCACAATGCTCCAGGACCAGTTTCATCACAATACTCCATCCCCCTTGTCATCACGGTGCACAATGAAACCTCTCATTACAATGCTCCGTGACACTTGTCATCACAATGCTCCATGGCCCTTGTCATCACAATGCTCCAGAATTCTTGTCATCACCATGTTCCATGACGATGTCATCACAATTCTCCATGGCCCTTCGCATCACAATGCTCCAGAATTCTTGTCATCACAATGTTCCATGACCGTGTCATCACAATGCTCCATGGCCCTTTTCATCAAAATGCTCCAGATTGCTTGTCATCACAAAGTTCCATGACCGTGTCATCACAATGCACCATGGCCTTTGTCATCACCATGCTCCAGAATTCTTGTCATCACAATGTTCCATGACCGTGTCATCACAATGCTCCAGAATTCTTGTCATCACCATGTTCCGTCACCATGTCATCACAATTCTCCATGGCCCTTCTCATCACAATGCTCCAGAATTCTTGTCATCACAATGTTCCATGACCGTGTCCTCACAATGCTCCATGGCCCTTGTTATCACAATGCTCCATAATTCTTGTCATCACAATGTTCCATGACCGTGTCACCACAATGCTCCATGGCCCTTGTCATCACAATGCTCCAGAATTCTTGTCATCACAATGTTCCATGACCGTGTCATCACAATGCTCCATGGCCCTTGTCATCACAATGCTCCAGAATTCTTGTCATCACAATGTTCCATGACCGTGTCATCACAATGCTCCATAATTCTTGTCATCACAATGTTCCATGACCGTGTCACCACAATGCTCCACAATTCTTGTCATCACAATGTTCCATGACCGTGTCATCACAATGCTACATGACACTGGTCATCACAGTTCTCCATGACCTTTGCCATCACAATGCTCTATATAGTTTTTCATGACAATTCTAAATGACCACTTTAATCAATTTGCTTGCTGACCATTTTCATCACATTTCTCTATTGTCAGTACAATTCCCCATGACCCCTTTCTTCACAATGCTCCATGATGCCTGTCATCACAATGCTCAATGGCTTTTGTTATCACAATGCTCCAGGACCAGTTTCATCACAATACTCCATCCCCCTTGTCATCACGGTGCACAATGAAACCTCTCATTACAATGCTCCGTGACACTTGTCATCACAATGCTCCATGGCCCTTGTCATCACAATGCTCCAGAATTCTTGTCATCACCATGTTCCATGACCATGTCATCACAATTCTCCATGGCCCTTCGCATCACAATGCTCCAGAATTCTTCTCATCACAATGTTCCATGACCGTGTCATCACAATGCTCCATGGCCCTTTTCATCACAATGCTCCAGATTGCTTGTCATCACAAAGTTCCATGACCGTGTCATCACAATGCACCAGGGCCTTTGTCATCACCATGCTCCAGAATTCTTGTCATCACAATATTCCATGACCGTGTCATCACAATGCTCCAGAATTCTTGTCATCACCATGTTCCATGACCATGTCATCACAGTTCTCCATGGCCCTTCTCATCACAATGCTCCAGAATTCTTGTCATCACAATGTTCAATGACCGTGTCATCACAATGCTCCATGGCCCTTTTCATCACAATGCTCCAGATTGCTTGTCATCACAATGTTCCATGACCGTGTCATCACAATGCTCCTTGGCCCTTGTCATCACAATGCTCCAGAATTCTTGTCATCACAATGTTCCATGACCGTGTCATCACAATGCTCCATAATTCTTGTCATCACAATGTTCCATGACCGTGTCATCACAATGCTTCATAATTCTTGTCATCACAATGTTCCATGACCGTGTCACCACAATGCTCCATGGCCCTTGTCATCACAATGCTCCAGAATTCTTGTCATCACAATATTCCATGACCGTGTCATCACAATGCTCCATGGCCCTTGTCATCACAGTGCTCCAGAATTCTTGTCATCACAATGTTCCATGACCGTGTCATCACAATGCTCCATAATTCGTGTCATCACAATGTTCCATGACCGTGTCATCACAATGCTCCATAATTCTTGTCATCACAATGTTCCATGATCGTGTCACCACAATGCTCCACAATTCTTGTCATCACAATGTTCCATGACCGTGTCATCACAATGCTACATGACACTGGTCATCACAGTTCTCCATGACGTTTGCCATCACAATGCTCTATATAGTTTTTCATGACAATTCTAAATGACCACTTTAATCAATTTGCTTGCTGACCATTTTCATCACATTTCTCTATTGTCATTACAATTCCCCATGACCCCTTTCTTCACAATGCTCCATGATGCCTGTCATCACAATGCTCAATGGCTTTTGTTATCACAATGCTCCAGGACCAGTTTCATCACAATACTCCATCCCCCTTGTCATCACGGTGCACAATGAAACCTCATTACAATGCTCCGTGACACTTGTCATCACAATGCTCCATGGCCCTTGTCATCACAATGCTCCAGAATGCTTGTCATCACAAAGTTCCATGACCGTGTCATCACAATGCACCATGGCCTTTGTCATCACCATGCTCCAGAATTCTTGTCATCACAATGTTCCATGACCGTGTCATCACAATGCTCCAGAATTCTTGTCATCACCATGTTCCATGACCATGTCATCACAATTCTCCATGGCCCTTCTCATCACAATGCTCCAGAATTCTTGTCATCACAATGTTCCATGACCGTGTCATCACAATGCTCCATTGCCATTTTCATCACAATGCTCCAGATTGCTTGTCATCACAATGTTCCATGACCGTGTCATCACAATGCACCATGGCCCTTGTCATCACAATGCTCCATAATTCTTGTCATCACAATATTCCATTACCGTGTAATTAAAATGCTCCAGAATTCTTGTCATCACAATGTTCCATGACCATGTCATCACAATGCTCCATGGCCCTTGTCATCACAATTCTCCACAATTCTTGTCATCACAATGTTCCATGACCGTGTCATCACAATGCTCCATGGCCCTTGTCATCACAATGCTCCGGAATTCTTGTCATCACAATGTTCCATGACCGTGTCATCACAATGCTCCATAATTCTTGTCATCACAATGTTCCATGACCGTGTCACCACAATGCTCCATGGCCTTTGTCATCACAATGCTCCAGAATTCTTGTCATCACAATATTCCATGACCGTGTCATCACAATGCTCCATGGCCCTTGTCATCACAGTGCTCCAGAATTCTTGTCATCACAATGTTCCATGACCGTGTCATCACAATGCTCCATAATTCTTGTCATCACAATGTTCCATGACCGTGTCATCACAATGCTCCATAATTCTTGTCATCACAATGTTCCATGACCGTGTCACCACAATGCTCCACAATTCTTGTCATCACAATGTTCCATGACCGTGTCATCACAATGCTACATGACACTGGTCATCACAGTTCTCCATGACCTTTGCCATCACAATGCTCTATATAGTTTTTCATGACAATTCTAAATGACCACTTTAATCAATTTGCTTGCTGACCATTTTCATCACATTTCTCTATTGTCAGTACAATTCCCCATGACCCCTTTCTTCACAATGCTCCATGATGCCTGTCATCACAATGCTCAATGGCTTTTGTTATCACAATGCTCCAGGACCAGTTTCATCACAATACTCCATCCCCCATGTCATCACGGTGCACAATGAAACCTCTCATTACAATGCTCCGTGACACTTGTCATCACAATGCTCCATGGCCCTTGTCATCACAATGCTCCAGAATTCTTGTCATCACCATGTTCCATGACCATGTCATCACAATTCTCCATGGCCCTTCGCATCACAATGCTCCAGAATTCTTGTCATCACAATGTTCCATGACCGTGTCATCACAATGCTCCATGGCCCTTTTCATCACAATGCTCCAGATTGCTTGTCATCACAAAGTTCCATGACCGTGTCATCACAATGCACCATGGCCTTTGTCATCACCATGCTCCAGAATTCTTGTCATCACAATGTTCCATGACCGTGTCATCACAATGCTCCAGAATTCTTGTCATCACCATGTTCCGTCACCATGTCATCACAATTCTCCATGGCCCTTCTCATCACAATGCTCCAGAATTCTTGTCATCACAATGTTCCATGACCGTGTCCTCACAATGCTCCATGGCCCTTGTTATCACAATGCTCCATAATTCTTGTCATCACAATGTTCCATGACCGTGTCACCACAATGCTCCATGGCCCTTGTCATCACAATGCTCCAGAATTCTTGTCATCACAATGTTCCATGACCGTGTCATCACAATGCTCCATGGCCCTTGTCATCACAATGCTCCAGAATTCTTGTCATCACAATGTTCCATGACCGTGTCATCACAATGCTCCATAATTCTTGTCATCACAATGTTCCATGACCGTGTCACCACAATGCTCCACAATTCTTGTCATCACAATGTTCCATGACCGTGTCATCACAATGCTACATGACACTGGTCATCACAGTTCTCCATGACCTTTGCCATCACAATGCTCTATATAGTTTTTCATGACAATTCTAAATGACCACTTTAATCAATTTGCTTGCTGACCATTTTCATCACATTTCTCTATTGTCAGTACAATTCCCCATGACCCCTTTCTTCACAATGCTCCATGATGCCTGTCATCACAATGCTCAATGTCTTTTGTTATCACAATGCTCCAGGACCAGTTTCATCACAATACTCCATCCCCCTTGTCATCACGGTGCACAATGAAACCTCTCATTACAATGCTCCGTGACACTTGTCATCACAATGCTCCATGGCCCTTGTCATCACAATGCTCCAGAATTCTTGTCATCACCATGTTCCATGACCATGTCATCACAATTCTCCATGGCCCTTCGCATCACAATGCTCCAGAATTCTTCTCATCACAATGTTCCATGACCGTGTCATCACAATGCTCCATGGCCCTTTTCATCACAATGCTCCAGATTGCTTGTCATCACAAAGTTCCATGACCGTGTCATCACAATGCACCAGGGCCTTTGTCATCACCATGCTCCAGAATTCTTGTCATCACAATGTTCCATGACCGTGTCATCACAATGCTCCAGAATTCTTGTCATCACCATGTTCCATGACCATGTCATCACAGTTCTCCATGGCCCTTCTCATCACAATGCTCCAGAATTCTTGTCATCACAATGTTCCATGACCGTGTCATCACAATGCTCCATGGCCCTTTTCATCACAATGCTCCAGATTGCTTGTCATCACAATGTTCCATGACCGTGTCATCACAATGCTCCTTGGCCCTTGTCATCACAATGCTCCAGAATTCTTGTCATCACAATGTTCCATGACCGTGTCATCACAATGCTCCATAATTCTTGTCATCACAATGTTCCATGACCGTGTCATCACAATGCTTCATAATTCTTGTCATCACAATGTTCCATGACCGTGTCACCACAATGCTCCATGGCCCTTGTCATCACAATGCTCCAGAATTCTTGTCATCACAATATTCCATGACCGTGTCATCACAATGCTCCATGGCCCTTGTCATCACAGTGCTCCAGAATTCTTGTCATCACAATGTTCCATGACCGTGTCATCACAATGCTCCATAATTCTTGTCATCACAATGTTCCATGACCGTGTCATCACAATGCTCCATAATCCTTGTCATCACAATGTTCCATGATCGTGTCACCACAATGCTCCACAATTCTTGTCATCACAATGTTCCATGACCGTGTCATCACAATGCACCATGGCCCTTGTCATCACAATGCTCCATAATTCTTGTCATCACAATGTTCCATGACCATGTCACCACAATGCTCCATGGCCCTTGTCATCACAATGCTCCAGAATTCTTGTCATCACAATGTTCCATGACCGTGTCATCACAATGCTCCATGGCCCTTTTCATCACAATGCTCCAGATTGCTTGTCATCACAATGTTCCATGACCGTGTCATCACAATGCTCCTTGGCCCTTGTCATCACAATGCTCCATAATTCTTGTCATCACAATGTTCCATGACCGTGTCATCACAATGCTCCATAATTCTTGTCATCACAATGTTCCATGACCGTGTCACCACAATGCTCCACAATTCTTGTCATCACAATGTTCCATGACCGTGTCATCACAATGCTACATGACACTGGTCATCACAGTTCTCCATGACCTTTGCCATCACAATGCTCTATATAGTTTTTCATGACAATTCTAAATGACCACTTTAATCAATTTGCTTGCTGACCATTTTCATCACATTTCTCTATTGTCATTACAATTCCCCATGACCCCTTTCTTCACAATGCTCCATGATGCCTGTCATCACAATGCTCAATGGCTTTTGTTATCACAATGCTCCAGGACCAGTTTCATCACAATACTCCATCCCCCATGTCATCAC
Organism: Balaenoptera acutorostrata; assembly: GCF_949987535.1. NCBI lineage: Eukaryota > Metazoa > Chordata > Mammalia > Artiodactyla > Balaenopteridae > Balaenoptera > Balaenoptera acutorostrata. Next base: position 281,102 of record NW_026646504.1, read on the forward strand.
GGTGCACAATGAAACCTCTCATTACAATGCTCCGTGACACTTTTCATCACAATGCTCCATGGCCCTTGTCATCACAATGCTCCAGAATTCTTGTCATCACCATGTTCCATGACCATGTCATCACAATTCTCCATGGCCCTTCGCATCACAATGCTCCAGAATTCTTGTCATCACAATGTTCCATGACCGTGTCATCACAATGCTCCATGGCCCTTTTCATCAAAATGCTCCAGATTGCTTGTCATCACAAAGTTCCATGACCGTGTCATCACAATGCACCATGGCCTTTGTCATCACCATGCTCCAGAATTCTTGTCATCACAATGTTCCATGACCGTGTCATCACAATGCTCCAGAATTCTTGTCATCACCATGTTCCGTCACCATGTCATCACAATTCTCCATGGCCCTTCTCATCACAATGCTCCAGAATTCTTGTCATCACAATGTTCCATGACCGTGTCCTCACAATGCTCCATGGCCCTTGTTATCACAATGCTCCATAATTCTTGTCATCACAATGTTCCATGACCGTGTCACCACAATGCTCCATGGCCCTTGTCATCACAATGCTCCAGAATTCTTGTCATCACAATGTTCCATGACCGTGTCATCACAATGCTCCATGGCCCTTGTCATCACAATGCTCCAGAATTCTTGTCATCACAATGTTCCATGACCGTGTCATCACAATGCTCCATAATTCTTGTCATCACAATGTTCCATGACCGTGTCACCACAATGCTCCACAATTCTTGTCATCACAATGTTCCATGACCGTGTCATCACAATGCTACATGACACTGGTCATCACAGTTCTCCATGACCTTTGCCATCACAATGCTCTATATAGTTTTTCATGACAATTCTAAATGACCACTTTAATCAATTTGCTTGCTGACCATTTTCATCACATTTCTCTATTGTCAGTACAATTCCCCATGACCCCTTTCTTCACAATGCTCCATGATGCCTGTCATCACAATGCTCAATGGCTTTTGTTATCACAATGCTCCAGGACCAGTTTCATCACAATACTCCATCCCCCTTGTCATCACGGTGCACAATGAAACCTCTCATTACAATGCTCCGTGACACTTGTCATCACAATGCTCCATGGCCCTTGTCATCACAATGCTCCAGAATTCTTGTCATCACCATGTTCCATGACCATGTCATCACAATTCTCCATGGCCCTTCGCATCACAATGCTCCAGAATTCTTCTCATCACAATGTTCCATGACCGTGTCATCACAATGCTCCATGGCCCTTTTCATCACAATGCTCCAGATTGCTTGTCATCACAAAGTTCCATGACCGTGTCATCACAATGCACCAGGGCCTTTGTCATCACCATGCTCCAGAATTCTTGTCATCACAATGTTCCATGACCGTGTCATCACAATGCTCCAGAATTCTTGTCATCACCATGTTCCATGACCATGTCATCACAGTTCTCCATGGCCCTTCTCATCACAATGCTCCAGAATTCTTGTCATCACAATGTTCAATGACCGTGTCATCACAATGCTCCATGGCCCTTTTCATCACAATGCTCCAGATTGCTTGTCATCACAATGTTCCATGACCGTGTCATCACAATGCTCCTTGGCCCTTGTCATCACAATGCTCCAGAATTCTTATCATCACAATGTTCCATGACCGTGTCATCACAATGCTCCATAATTCTTGTCATCACAATGTTCCATGACCGTGTCATCACAATGCTTCATAATTCTTGTCATCACAATGTTCCATGACCGTGTCACCACAATGCTCCATGGCCCTTGTCATCACAATGCTCCAGAATTCTTGTCATCACAATATTCCATGACCGTGTCATCACAATGCTCCATGGCCCTTGTCATCACAGTGCTCCAGAATTCTTGTCATCACAATGTTCCATGACCGTGTCATCACAATGCTCCATAATTCTTGTCATCACAATGTTCCATGACCGTGTCATCACAATGCTCCATAATTCTTGTCATCACAATGTTCCATGATCGTGTCACCACAATGCTCCACAATTCTTGTCATCACAATGTTCCATGACCGTGTCATCACAATGCTACATGACACTGGTCATCACAGTTCTCCATGACGTTTGCCATCACAATGCTCTATATAGTTTTTCATGACAATTCTAAATGACCACTTTAATCAATTTGCTTGCTGACCATTTTCATCACATTTCTCTATTGTCATTACAATTCCCCATGACCCCTTTCTTCACAATGCTCCATGATGCCTGTCATCACAATGCTCAATGGCTTTTGTTATCACAATGCTCCAGGACCAGTTTCATCACAATACTCCATCCCCCTTGTCATCACGGTGCACAATGAAACCTCTCATTACAATGCTCCGTGACACTTGTCATCACAATGCTCCATGGCCCTTGTCATCACAATGCTCCAGAATGCTTGTCATCACAAAGTTCCATGACCGTGTCATCACAATGCACCATGGCCTTTGTCATCACCATGCTCCAGAATTCTTGTCATCACAATGTTCCATGACCGTGTCATCACAATGCTCCAGAATTCTTGTCATCACCATGTTCCATGACCATGTCATCACAATTCTCCATGGCCCTTCTCATCACAATGCTCCAGAATTCTTGTCATCACAATGTTCCATGACCGTGTCATCACAATGCTCCATTGCCATTTTCATCACAATGCTCCAGATTGCTTGTCATCACAATGTTCCATGACCGTGTCATCACAATGCACCATGGCCTTTGTCATCACCATGCTCCAGAATTCTTGTCATCACAATGTTCCATGACCGTGTCATCACAATGCTCCAGAATTCTTGTCATCACCATGTTCCATGACCATGTCATCACAATTCTCTATGGCACTTCTCATCACAATGCTCCAGAATTCTTGTCATCACAATGTTCCATGACCGTGTCATCACAATGCTCCATTGCCCTTTTCATCACAATGCTCCAGATTGCTTGTCATCACAATGTTCCATGACCGTGTCATCACAATGCACCATGGCCCTTGTCATCACAATGCTCCATAATTCTTGTCATCACAATATTCCATGACCGTGTAATTAAAATGCTCCAGAATTCTTGTCATCACAATGTTCCATGACCATGTCATCACAATGCTCCATGGCCCTTGTCATCACAATTCTCCACAATTCTTGTCATCACAATGTTCCATGACCGTGTCATCACAATGCTCCATGGCCCTTGTCATCACAATGCTCCAGAATTCTTGTCATCACAATGTTCCATGACCGTGTCATCACAATGCTCCATGGCCCTTGTCATCACAATGCTCCGGAATTCTTGTCATCCCAATGATCCATGACCGTGTCATCACAATGCTCCATGGCCCTTGTCATCACAATGCTCCAGAATTCTTGTCATCACAATGTTTCATGACCGTGTCATCACAATGCTCCATAATTCTTGTCATCACAATGTTCCATGACCGTGTCATCACAATGCTCCATAATTCTTGTCATCACAATGTTCCATGACCATGTCACCACAATGCTCCATGGCCCTTGTCATCACAATGCTCCAGAATTCTTGTCATCACAATGTTCCATGACCGTGTCATCACAATGCTCCATGGCCCTTTTCATCACAATGCTCCAGATTGCTTGTCATCACAATGTTCCATGACCGTGTCATCACAATGCTCCTTGGCCCTTGTCATCACAATGCTCCATAATTCTTGTCATCACAATGTTCCATGACCGTGTCATCACAATGCTCCATAATTCTTGTCATCACAATGTTCCATGACCGTGTCACCACAATGCTCCACAATTCTTGTCATCACAATGTTCCATGACCGTGTCATCACAATGCTACATGACACTGGTCATCACAGTTCTCCATGACCTTTGCCATCACAATGCTCTATATAGTTTTTCATGACAATTCTAAATGACCACTTTAATCAATTTGCTTGCTGACCATTTTCATCACATTTCTCTATTGTCATTACAATTCCCCATGACCCCTTTCTTCACAATGCTCCATGATGCCTGTCATCACAATGCTCAATGGCTTTTGTTATCACAATGCTCCAGGACCAGTTTCATCACAATACTCCATCCCCCTTGTCATCACGGTGCACAATGAAACCTCTCATTACAATGCTCCGTGACACTTGTCATCACAATGCTCCATGGCCCTTGTCATCACAATGCTCCAGAATTCTTGTCATCACCATGTTCCATGACCATGTCATCACAATTCTCCATGGCCCTTCTCATCACAATGCTCCAGAATTCTTGTCATCACAATGTTCCATGACCGTGTCATCACAATGCTCCATTGCCATTTTCATCACAATGCTCCAGATTGCTTGTCATCACAATGTTCCATGACCGTGTCATCACAATGCACCATGGCCCTTGTCATCACAATGCTCCATAATTCTTGTCATCACAATATTCCATTACCGTGTAATTAAAATGCTCCAGAATTCTTGTCATCACAATGTTCCATGACCATGTCATCACAATGCTCCATGGCCCTTGTCATCACAATTCTCCACAATTCTTGTCATCACAATGTTCCATGACCGTGTCATCACAATGCTCCATGGCCCTTGTCATCACAATGCTCCGGAATTCTTGTCATCACAATGTTCCATGACCGTGTCATCACAATGCTCCATGGCCCTTGTCATCACAATGCTCCAGAATTCTTGTCATCACAATGTTCCATGACCGTGTCATCACAATGCTCCATAATTCTTGTCATCACAATGTTCCATGACCGTGTCATCACAATGCTCCATAATTCTTGTCATCACAATGTTCCATGACCATGTCACCACAATGCTCCATGGCCCTTGTCATCACAATGCTCCAGAATTCTTTTCATCACAATGTTCCATGACCGTGTCATCACAATGCTCCATGGCCCTTTTCATCACAATGCTCCAGATTGCTTGTCATCACAATGTTCCATGACCGTGTCTTCACAATGCACCATGGCCCTTGTCATCACAATGCTCCATAATTCTTGTCATCACAATGTTCCATGACCGTGTCATTAAAATGCTCCAGAATTCTTGTCATCACAATGTTCCATGACCATGTCATCACAATGCTCCATGGCCCTTGTCATCACAATTCTCCAGAAATCTTGTCATCACAATTTTCCATGACCGTGTCATCACAATGCTCCATGGCCTTTGTCATCACAATGCTCCAGAATTCTTGTCATCACAATGTTCCATGACCTTGTCATCACAATGCTCCATGGCCCTTGTCATCACAATGCTCCAGAATTCTTGTCATCACAATGTTCCATGACCGTGTCATCACAATGCTCCATAATTCTTGTCATCACAATGTTCCATGACCGTGTCATCACAATGCTCCATAATTCTTGTCATCACAATGTTCCATGACCGTGTCACCACAATGCTCCACAATTCTTGTCATCACAATGATCCATGACACTGGTCATCACATTTCTCCATGACCTTTGCCATCACAATGCTCTATATAGATTTTCATGACAATTCTAAATGACCAGTTTAATCAATTTGCTTGCTGACCATTTTCATCACATTTCTCTATTGTCATTACAATTCCCCATGACCCCTTTCTTCACAATGCTCCATGATGCCTGTCATCACAATGCTCAATGGCTTTTGTTATCACAATGCTCCAGGACCAGTTTCATCACAATACTCCATCCCCCTTGTCATCACGGTGCACAATGAAACCTCTCATTACAATGCTCCGTGACACTTGTCATCACAAAGCTCCATGGCCCTTGTCATCACAATGCTCCAGAATTCTTGTCATCAACATGTTCCATGACCATGTCATCACAATTCTCCATGGCCCTTTGCATCACAATGCTCCAGAATTCTTGTCATCACAATGTTCCATGACCGTGTCATCACAATGCTCCATGGCCCTTTTCATCACAATGCTCCAGATTGCTTGTCATCACAAAGTTCCATGACCGTGTCATCACAATGCACCATGGCCTTTGTCATCACCATGCTCCAGAATTCTTGTCATCACAATGTTCCATGACCGTGTCATCACAATGCTCCAGAATTCTTGTCATCACCATGTTCCATGACCATGTCATCACAGTTCTCCATGGCCCTTCTCATCACAATGCTCCAGAATTCTTGTCATCACAATGTTCAATGACCGTGTCATCACAATGCTCCATGGCCCTTTTCATCACAATGCTCCAGATTGCTTGTCATCACAATGTTCCATGACCGTGTCATCACAATGCTCCTTGGCCCTTGTCATCACAATGCTCCAGAATTCTTGTCATCACAATGTTCCATGACCGTGTCATCACAATGCTCCATAATTCTTGTCATCACAATGTTCCATGACCGTGTCACCACAATGCTCCATGGCCCTTGTCATCACAATGCTTCAGAATTCTTGTCCTAACAATATTCCATGACCGTGTCATCACAATGCTCCATGGCCCTTGTCATCACAATGCTCCAGAATTCTTGTCATCACAATGTTCCATGACCGTGTCATCACAATGCTCCATGGCCCTTGTCATCACAATGCTCCAGAATTCTTGTCATCACAATGTTCCATGACCGTGTCATCACAATGCTCCATAATTCTTGTCATCACAATGTTCCATGACCGTGTCATCACAATGCTCCATAATTTTTGTCATCACAATGTTCCATGACCGTGTCACCACAATGCTCCACAATTCTTGTCATCACAATGTTCCATGACCGTGTCATCACAATGCTACATGACACTGGTCATCACAGTTCTCCATGACCTTTGCCATCACAATGCTCTATATAGTTTTTCATGACAATTCTAAATGACCACTTTAATCAATTTGCTTGCTGACCATTTTCATCACATTTCTCTATTGTCATTACAATTCCCCATGACCCCTTTCTTCACAATGCTCCATGATGCCTGTCATCACAATGCTCAATGGCTTTTGTTATCACAATGCTCCAGGACCAGTTTCATCACAATACTCCATCCCCCTTGTCATCACGGTGCACAATGAAACCTCTCATTACAATGCTCCGTGACACTTGTCATCACAATGCTCCATGGCCCTTGTCATCACAATGCTCCAGATTGCTTGTCATCACAAAGTTCCATGACCGTGTCATCACAATGCACCATGGCCTTTGTCATCACCATGCTCCAGAATTCTTGTCATCACAAAGTTCCATGACCGTGTCATCACAATGCTCCAGAATTCTTGTCATCATCATGTTCCATGACCATGTCATCACAATTCTCCATGGCCCTTCGCATCACAATGCTCCAGAATTCTTGTCATCACAATGTTCCATGACCGTGTCATCACAATGCTCCATGGCCCTTTTCATCACAATGCTCCAGATTGCTTGTCATCACAATGTTCCATGACCGTGTCATCACAATGCTCCATGGCCCTTGTCATCACAATGCTCCAGAATTCTTGTCATCACAATGTTCCATGACCGTGTCATCACAATGCTCCATAATTCTTGTCATCACAATGTTCCATGACCGTGTCATCACAATGCTCCATAATTCTTGTCATCACAATGTTCCATGACCGTGTCATCACAATGCTCCATAATTCTTGTCATCACAATGTTCCATGACCGTGTCACCACAATGCTCCATGGCCCGTGTCATCACAATGCTCCAGAATTCTTGTCATCACAATGTTCCATGACCGTGTCATCACAATGCTCCATGGCCCTTGTCATCACAATGCTCCAGAATTCTTGTCATCACAATGTTCCATGACCGTGTCATCACAATGCTCCATAATTCTTGTCATCACAGTGTTCCATGACCGTGTCATCACAATGCTACATGACACTGGTCATCACAGTTCTCCATGACCTTTGCCATCACAATGCTCTATATAGTTTTTCATGACAATTCTAAATGACCACTTTAATCAATTTGCTTGCTGACCATTTTCATCACATTTCTCTATTGTCATTACAATTCCCCATGACCCCTTTCTTCACAATGCTCCATGATGCCTGTCATCACAATGCTCAATGGCTTTTGTTATCACAATGCTCCAGGACCAGTTTCATCACAATACTCCATCCCCCTTGTCATCACAGTGCACAATGAAACCTCTCATTACAATGCTCCGTGACACTTGTCATCACAATGCTCCATGGCCCTTGTCATCACAATGCTCCAGAATTCTTGTCATCACCATGTTCCATGACCATGTCATCACAATTCTCCATGGCCCTTCGCATCACAATGCTCCAGAATTCTTGTCATCACAATGTTCCATGACCGTGTCATCAGAATGCTCCATGGCCCTTTTCATCAAAATGCTCCAGATTGCTTGCCATCACAAAGTTCCATGACCGTGTCATCACAATGCACCATGGCCTTTGTCATCACCATGCTCCAGAATTCTTGTCATCACAATGTTCCATGACCGTGTCATCACAATGCTCCAGAATTCTTGTCATCACCATGTTCCATGACCATGTCATCACAATTCTCCATGGCCCTTCTCATCACAATGCTCCAGAATTCTTGTCATCACAATGTTCCATGACCGTGTCATCACAATGCTCCATGGCCCTTTTCATCACAATGCTCCAGATTGCTTGTCATCACAATGTTCCATGACCGTGTCATCACAATGCACCATGGCCTTTGTCATCACAATGCTCCATAATTCTTGTCATCACAATGTTCCATGACCGTGTCATTAAAATGCTCCAGAATTCTTGTCATCACAATGTTCCATGACCATGTCATCACAATGCTCCATGGCCCTTGTCATCACAATGCTCCAGAATTCTTGTCATCACAATGTTCCATGACCGTGTCACCACAATGCTCCATGGCCCTTGTCATCACAATGCTCCACAATTCTTGTCATCACAATGTTCCATGACCGTGTCATCACAATGCTACATGACACTGGTCATCACAGTTCTCCATGACCTTTGCCATCACAATGCTCTATATAGTTTTTCATGACAATTCTAAATGACCACTTTAATCAATTTGCTTGCTGACCATTTTCATCACATTTCTCTATTGTCAGTACAATTCCCCATGACCCCTTTCTTCACAATGCTCCATGATGCCTGTCATCACAATGCTCAATGGCTTTTGTTATCACAATGCTCCAGGACCAGTTTCATCACAATACTCCAACCCCCTTGTCATCACGGTGCACAATGAAACCTCTCATTACAATGCTCCGTGACACTTGTCATCACAATGCTCCATGGCCCTTGTCATCACAATGCTCCAGAATTCTTGTCATCACCATGTTCCATGACCATGTCATCACAATTCTCTATGGCCCTTCGCATCACAATGCTCCAGAATTCTTCTCATCACAATGTTCCATGACCGTGTCATCACAATGCTCCATGGCCCTTTTCATCACAATGCTCCAGATTGCTTGTCATCACAAAGTTCCATGACCGTGTCATCACAATGCACCATGGCCTTTGTTATCACCATGCTCCAGAATTCTTGTCATCACAATGTTCCATGACCGTGTCATCACAATGCTCCAGAATTCTTGTCATCACCATGTTCCATGACCATGTCATCACAGTTCTCCATGGCCCTTCTCATCACAATGCTCCAGAATTCTTGTCATCACAATGTTCAATGACCATGTCATCACAATGCTCCATGGCCCTTTTCATCACAATGCTCCAGATTGCTTGTCATCACAATGTTCCATGACCGTGTCATCACAATGCTCCTTGGCCCTTGTCATCACAATGCTCCAGAATTCTTGTCATCACAATGTTCCATGACCGTGTCATCACAATGCTCCATAATTCTTGTCATCACAATGTTCCATGACCGTGTCATCACAATGCTTCATAATTCTTGTCATCACAATGTTCCTTGACCGTGTCACCACAATGCTCCATGGCCCTTCTCATCACAATGCTCCAGAATTCTTGTCATCACAATGTTCCATGACCGTGTCATCACAATGCTCCATTGCCCTTTTCATCACAATGCTCCAGATTGCTTGTCATCACAATGTTCCATGACCGTGTCATCACAATGCACCATGGCCCTTGTCATCACAATGCTCCATAATTCTTGTCATCACAATATTCCATGACCGTGTAATTAAAATGCTCCAGAATTCTTGTCATCACAATGTTCCATGACCATGTCATCACAATGCTCCATGGCCCTTGTCATCACAATTCTCCACAATTCTTGTCATCACAATATTCCATGACCGTGTCATCACAATGCTCCATGGCCCTTGTCATCACAATGCTCCAGAATTCTTGTCATCACAATGTTCCATGACCGTGTCATCACAATGCTCCATAATTCTTGTCATCACAATGTTCCATGACCGTGTCATCACAATGCTCCATAATTCTTGTCATCACCATGTTCCATGACCATGTCATCACAATTCTCCATGGCCCTTTGCATCACAATGCTCCAGAATTCTTGTCATCACAATGTTCCATGACCGTGTCATCACAATGCTCCATGGCCCTTTTCATCACAATGCTCCAGATTGCTTGTCATCACAAAGTTCCATGACCGTGTCATCACAATGCACCATGGCCTTTGTCATCACCATGCTCCAGAATTCTTGTCATCACAATGTTCCATGACCGTATCATCACAATGCTCCAGAATTCTTGTCATCACCATGTTCCATGACCATGTCATCACAGTTCTCCATGGCCCTTCTCATCACAATGCTCCAGAATTCTTGTCATCACAATGTTCAATGACCGTGTCATCACAATGCTCCATGGCCCTTTTCATCACAATGCTCCAGATTGCTTGTCGTCACAATGTTCCATGACCGTGTCATCACAATGCTCCTTGGCCCTTGTCATCACAATGCTCCAGAATTCTTGTCATCACAATGTTCCATGACCGTGTCATCACAATGCTCCATAATTCTTGTCATCACAATGTTCCATGACCGTGTCATCACAATGCTTCATAATTCTTGTCATCACAATGTTCCATGACCGTGTCACCACAATGCTCCATGGCCCTTGTCATCACAATGCTCCAGAATTCTTGTCATCACAATATTCCATGACCGTGTCATCACAATGCTCCATGGCCCTTGTCATCACAGTGCTCCAGAATTCTTGTCATCACAATGTTCCATGACCGTGTCATCACAATGCTCCATAATTCTTGTCATCACAATGTTCCATGACCGTGTCATCACAATGCTCCATAATTCTTGTCATCACAATGTTCCATGATCGTGTCACCACAATGCTCCACAATTCTTGTCATCACAATGTTCCATGACCGTGTCATCACAATGCTACATGACACTGGTCATCACAGTTCTCCATGACCTTTGCCATCACAATGCTCTATATAGTTTTTCATGACAATTCTAAATGACCACTTTAATCAATTTGCTTGCTGACCATTTTCATCACATTTCTCTATTGTCATTACAATTCCCCATGACCCCTTTCTTCACAATGCTCCATGATGCCTGTCATCACAATGCTCAATGGCTTTTGTTATCACAATGCTCCAGGACCAGTTTCATCACAATACTCCATCCCCCTTGTCATCACGGTGCACAATGAAACCTCTGATTACAATGCTCCGTGACACTTGTCATCACAATGCTCCATGGCCCTTGTCATCACAATGCTCCAGAATGCTTGTCATCACAAAGTTCCATGAGCGTGTCATCACAATGCACCATGGCCTTTGTCATCACCATGCTCCAGAATTCTTGTCATCACAATGTTCCATGACCGTGTCATCACAATGCTCCAGAATTCTTGTCATCACCATGTTCCATGACCATGTCATCACAATTCTCCATGGCCCTTCTCATCACAATGCTCCAGAATTCTTGTCATCACAATGTTCCATGACCGTGTCATCACAATGCTCCATTGCCCTTTTCATCACAATGCTCCAGATTGCTTGTCATCACAATGTTCCATGACCGTGTCATCACAATGCACCATGGCCCTTGTCATCACAATGCTCCATAATTCTTGTCATCACCATATTCCATGACCGTGTAATTAAAATGCTCCAGAATTCTTGTCATCACAATGTTCCATGACCATGTCATCACAATGCTCCATGGCCCTTGTCATCACAATTCTCCACAATTCTTTTCATCACAATATTCCATGACCGTGTCATCACAATGCTCCATGGCCCTTGTCATCACAATGCTCCAGAATTCTTGTCATCACAATGTTCCATGACCGTGTCATCACAATGCTCCATGGCCCTTGTCATCACAATGCTCCAGAATTCTTGTCATCACAATGTTCCATGACCGTGTCATCACAATGCTCCATAATTCTTTTCATCACAATGTTCCATGACCGTGTCATCACAATGCTCCATAATTCTTGTCATCACCATGTTCCATGACCATGTCATCACAATTCTCCATGGCCCTTTGCATCACAATGCTCCAGAATTCTTGTCATCACAATGTTCCATGACCGTGTCATCACAATGCTCCATGGCCCTTTTCATCACAATGCTCCAGATTGCTTGTCATCACAAAGTTCCATGACCGTGTCATCACAATGCACCATGGCCTTTTTCATCACCATGCTCCAGAATTTTTGTCATCACAATGTTCCATGACCGTATCATCACAATGCTCCAGAATTCTTGTCATCACCATGTTCCATGACCATGTCATCACAGTTCTCCATGGCCCTTCTCATCACAATGCTCCAGAATTCTTGTCATCACAATGTTCAATGACCGTGTCATCACAATGCTCCATGGCCCTTTTCATCACAATGCTCCAGATTGCTTGTCATCACAATGTTCCATGACCGTGTCATCACAATGCTCCTTGGCCCTTGTCATCACAATGCTCCAGAATTCTTGTCATCACAATGTTCCATGACCGTGTCATCACAATGCTCCATAATTCTTGTCATCACAATGTTCCATGACCGTGTCATCACAATGCTTCATAATTCTTGTCATCACAATGTTCCATGACCGTGTCACCACAATGCTCCATGGCCCTTGTCATCACAATGCTCCAGAATTCTTGTCATCACAATATTCCATGACCGTGTCATCACAATGCTCCATGGCCCTTGTCATCACAGTGCTCCAGAATTCTTGTCATCACAATGTTCCATGACCGTGTCATCACAATGCTCCATAATTCTTGTCATCACAATGTTCCATGACCGTGTCATCACAATGCTCCATAATTCTTGTCATCACTATGTTCCATGATCGTGTCATCACAATGCACCATGGCCCTTGTCATCACAATGCTCCATAATTCTTGTCATCACAATATTCCATGACCGTGTAATTAAAATGCTCCAGAATTCTTGTCATCACAATTTTCCATGACCATGTCATCACAATGCTCCATGGCCCTTGTCATCACAATTCTCCACAATTCTTGTCATCACAATGTTCCATGACCGTGTCATCACAATGCTCCATGGCCCTTGTCATCACACTGCTCCAGAATTCTTGTCATCACAATGTTCCATGACCGTGTCATCACAATGCTCCATGGCCCTTGTCATCACAATGCTCCGGAATTCTTGTCATCACAATGTTCCATGACCGTGTCATCACAATGCTCCATGGCCCTTGTCATCACAATGCTCCAGAATTCTTGTCATCACAATGTTCCATGACCGTGTCATCACAATGCTCCATAATTCTTGTCATCACAATGTTCCATGACCGTGTCATCACAATGCTCCATAATTCTTGTCATCACAATGTTCCATGACCATGTCACCACAATGCTCCATGGCCCTTGTCATCACAATGCTCCAGAATTCTTGTCATCACAATGTTCCATGACCGTGTCATCACAATGCTCCATGGCCCTTTTCATCACAATGCTCCAGATTGCTTGTCATCACAATGTTCCATGACCGTGTCTTCACAATGCACCATGGCCCTTGTCATCACAATGCTCCATAATTCTTGTCATCACAATGTTCCATGACCGTGTCATTAAAATGCTCCAGAATTCTTGTCATCACAATGTTCCATGACCATGTCATCACAATGCTCCATGGCCCATGTCATCACAATTCTCCAGAAATCTTGTCATCACAATGTTCCATGACCGTGTCATCACAATGCTCCATGGCCTTTGTCATCACAATGCTCCAGAATTCTTGTCATCACAATGTTCCATGACCGTGTCATCACAATGCTCCATGGCCCTTGTCATCACAATGCTCCAGAATTATTGTCATCACAATGTTCCATGACCGTGTCATCACAATGCTCCAGAATTCTTGTCATCACAATGTTCCATGACCGTGTCATCACAATGCTCCATGGCCCTTGTTATCACAATGCTCCATAATTCTTGTCATCACAATGTTCCATGACCGTGTCATCACAATGCTCCATGGCCCTTGTCATCACAATGCTCCAGAATTCTTGTCATCACAATGTTCCATGACCGTGTCATCACAATGCTCCATGGCCCTTGTCATCACAATGCTCCAGAATTCTTGTCATCACAATGTTCCATGACCGTGTCATCACAATGCTCCATAATTCTTGTCATCACAATGTTCCATGACCGTGTCACCACAATGCTCCACAATTCTTGTCATCACAATGTTCCATGACCGTGTCATCACAATGCTACATGACACTGGTCATCACAGTTCTCCATGACCTTTGCCATCACAATGCTCTATATAGTTTTTCATGACAATTCTAAATGACCACTTTAATCAATTTGCTTGCTGACCATTTTCATCACATTTCTCTATTGTCATTACAATTCCCCATGACCCCTTTCTTCACAATGCTCCATGATGCCTGTCATCACAATGCTCAATGGCTTTTGTTATCACAATGCTCCAGGACCAGTTTCATCACAATACTCCATCCCCCTTGTCATCACGGTGCACAATGAAACCTCTCATTACAATGCTCCGTGACACTTGTCATCACAATGCTCCATGGCCCTTGTCATCACAATGCTCCAGAATTCTTGTCATCACCATGTTCCATGACCATGTCATCACAATTCTCCATGGCCATTCGCATCACAATGCTCCAGAATTCTTCTCATCACAATGTTCCATGACCGTGTCATCACAATGCTCCATGGCCCTTTTCATCACAATGCTCCAGATTGCTTGTCATCACAAAGTTCCATGACCGTGTCATCACAATGCACCATGGCCTTTGTCATCACCATGCTCCAGAATTCTTGTCATCACAATGTTCCATGACCGTGTCATCACAATGCTCCAGAATTCTTGTCATCACCATGTTCCATGACCATGTCATCAAAGTTCTCCATGGCCCTTCTCATCACAATGCTCCAGAATTCTTGTCATCACAATGTTCAATGACCGTGTCATCACAATGCTCCATGGCCCTTTTCATCACAATGCTCCAGATTGCTTGTCATCACAATGTTCCATGACCGTGTCATCACAATGCTCCTTGGCCCTTGTCATCACAATGCTCCAGAATTCTTGTCATCACAATGTTCCATGACCATGTCATCACAATGCTCCATAATTCTTGTCATCACAATGTTCCATGACCGTGTCATCACAATGCTTCATAATTCTTGTCATCACAATGTTCCATGACCGTGTCACCACAATGCTCCATGGCCCTTGTCATCACAATGCTCCAGAATTCTTGTCATCACAATATTCCATGACCGTGTCATCACAATGCTCCATGGCCCTTGTCATCACAGTGCTCCAGATTTCTTGTCATCACAATGTTCCATGACCGTGTCATCACAATGCTCCATAATTCTTGTCATCACAATGTTCCATGACCGTGTCATCACAATGCTCCATAATTCTTGTCATCACAATGTTCCATGATCTTGTCACCACAATGCTACACAATTCTTGTCATCACAATGTTCCATGACCGTGTCATCACAATGCTACATGACACTGGTCATCACAGTTCTCCATGACCTTTGCCATCACAATGCTCTATATAGTTTTTCATGACAATTCTAAATGACCACTTTAATCAATTTGCTTGCTGACCATTTTCATCACATTTCTCTATTGTCATTACAATTCCCCATGACCCCTTTCTTCACAATGCTCCATGATGCCTGTCATCACAATGCTCAATGGCTTTTGTTATCACAATGCTCCAGGACCAGTTTCATCACAATACTCCATCCCCCTTGTCATCACGGTGCACAATGAAACCTCTCATTACAATGCTCCGTGACACTTGTCATCACAATGCTCCATGGCCCTTGTCATCACAATGCTCCAGAATGCTTGTCATCACAAAGTTCCATGACCGTGTCATCACAATGCACCATGGCCTTTGTCATCACCATGCTCCAGAATTCTTGTCATCACAATGTTCCATGACCGTGTCATCACAATGCTCCAGAATTCTTGTCATCACCATGTTCCATGACCATGTCATCACAATTCTCCATGGCCCTTCTCATCACAATGCTCCAGAATTCTTGTCATCACAATGTTCCATGACCGTGTCATCACAATGTTCCATTGCCCTTTTCATCACAATGCTCCAGATTGCTTGTCATCACAATGTTCCATGACCGTGTCAACACAATGCACCATGGCCCTTGTCATCACAATGCTCCATAATTCTTGTCATCACAATATTCCATGACCGTGTAATTAAAATGCTCCAGAATTCTTGTCATCACAATGTTCCATGACCATGTCATCACAATGCTCCATGGCCCTTGTCATCACAATTCTCCACAATTCTTGTCATCACAATGTTCCATGACCGTGTCATCACAATGCTCCATGGCCCTTGTCATCACACTGCTCCAGAATTCTTGTCATCACAATGTTCCATGACCGTGTCATCACAATGCTCCATGGCCCTTGTCATCACAATGCTCCGGAATTCTTGTCCTCACAATGTTCCATGACCGTGTCATCACAATGCTCCATGGCCCTTGTCATCACAATGCTCCAGAATTCTTGTCATCACAATGTTCCATGACCGTGTCATCACAATGCTCCATGGCCCTTGTCATCACAATGCTCCATAATTCTTGTCATCCCAATGTTCCATGACCGTGTCATTAAAATGCTCCAGAATTCTTGTCATCACAATGTTCCATGACCATGTCATCACAATGCTCCATGGCCCTTGTCATCACAATTCTCCAGAAATCTTGTCATCACCATGTTCCATGACCGTGTCATCACAATGCTCCATTGCCTTTGTCATCACAATGCTCCAGAATTCTTGTCATCACAATGTTCCATGACCGTGTCATCACAATGCTCCATGGCCCTTGTCATCACAATGCTCCAGAATTCTTGTCATCACAATGTTCCATGACCGTGTCATCACAATGCTCCATAATTCTTGTCATCACAATGTTCCATGACCGTGTCATCACAATGCTCCATAATTCTTGTCATCACAATGTTCCATGACCGTGTCACCACAATGCTCCACAATTCTTGTCATCACAATGTTCCATGACACTGGTCATCACAGTTCTCCATGACCTTTGCCATCACAATGCTCTATATAGTTTTTCATGACAATTCTAAATGACCACTTTAATCAATTTGCTTGCTGACCATATTCATCACATTTCTCTATTGTCATTAAAATTCCCCATGACCCCTTTCTTCACAATGCTCCATGATGCCTGTCATCACAATGCTCAATGGCTTTTGTTATCACAATGCTCCAGGACCAGTTTCATCACAATACTCCATCCCCCTTGTCATCACGGTGCACAATGAAACCTCTCATTACAATGCTCCGTGACACTTGTCATCACAATGCTCCATGGCCCTTGTCATCACAATGCTCCAGAATTCTTGTCATCACCATGTTCCATGACCATGTCATCACAATTCTCCATGGCCCTTTGCATCACAATGCTCCAGAATTCTTGTCATCACAATGTTCCATGACCGTGTCATCACAATGCTCCATGGCCCTTTTCATCACAATGCTCCAGATTGCTTGTCATCACAAAGTTCCATGACCGTGTCATCACAATGCACCATGGCCTTTGTCATCACCATGCTCCAGAATTCTTGTCATCACCATGTTCCATGACCGTGTCATCACAATGCTCCAGAATTCTTGTCATCACCATGTTCCATGACCATGTCATCACAATTCTCCATGGCCCTTCGCATCACAATGCTCCAGAATTCTTGTCATCACAATGTTCCATGACCGTGTCATCACAATGCTCCATGGCCCTTTTCATCACAATGCTCCAGATTGCTTGTCATCACAATGTTCCATGACCGTGTCATCACAATGCTCCATGGCCCTTGTCATCACAATGCTCCATAATTCTTGTCATCACAATGTTCCATGACCGTGTCATCACAATGCTCCATAATTCTTGTCATCACAATGTTCCATGACCGTGTCACCACAATGCTCCATGGCCCTTGTCATCACAATGCTTCAGAATTCTTGTCATAACAATATTCCATGACCGTGTCATCACAATGCTCCATGGCCCTTGTCATCACAATGCTCCAGAATTCTTGTCATCACCATGTTCCATGACCATGTCATCACAATTCTCCATGGCCCTTCGCAACACAATGCTCCAGAATTCTTGTCATCACAATGTTCCATGACCGTGTCATCACAATGCTCCATGGCCCTTTTCATCACAATGCTCCAGATTGCTTGTCATCACAAAGTTCCATGACCGTGTCATCACAATTCTCCATGGCCCTTCTCATCACAATGTTCCAGAATTCTTGTCATCACAATGTTCCATGACCATGTCATCACAATGCTCCATGGCCCTTTTCATCACAATGCTCCAGATTGCTTGTCATCACAATGTTCCATGACCGTGTCATCACAATGCACCATGGCCCTTGTCATCACAATGCTCCATAATTCTTGTCATCAAAATATTCCATGACCGTGTAATTAAAATGCTCCAGAATTCTTGTCATCACAATGTTCCATGACCATGTCATCACAATGCTCCATGGCCCTTGTTATCACAATGCTCCAGAATTCTTGTCATCACAATGTTCCATGACCGTGTCATCACAATGCTCCATGGCCCTTGTCATCACAATGCTCCAGAATTCTTGTCATCACAATGTTCCATGACCGTGTCATCACAATGCTCCTTAATTCTTGTCATCACAATGTTCCATGACCGTGTCATCACAATGCTCCATAATTCTTGTCATCACAATGTTCCATGACCGTGTCACCACAATGCTCCACAATTCTTGTCATCACAATGTTCCATGACCGTGTCATCACAATGCTACATGACACTGGTCATCACAGTTCTCCATGACCTTTGCCATCACAATGCTCTATATAGTTTTTCATGATAATTCTAAATGACCACTTTAATCAATTTGCTTGCTGACCATTTTCATCACATTTCTCTATTGTCATTACAATTCCCCATGACCCCTTTCTTCACAATGCTCCATGATGCCTGTCATCACAATGCTCAATGGCTTTTGTTATCACAATGCTCCAGGACCAGTTTCATCACAATACTCCATCCCCCTTGTCATCACGGTGCACAATGAAACCTCTCATTACAATGCTCCGTGACACTTGTCATCACAATGCTCCATGGCCCTTGTCATCAAAATGACCCAGAATTCTTGTCATCACCATGTTCCATGACCATGTCATCACAATTCTCCATGGCCCTTCGCATTACAATGCTCCAGAATTCTTGTCATCACAATGTTCCATGACCGTGTCATCACAATGCTCCATGGCCCTTTTCATCACAATGCTCCAGATTGCTTGTCATCACAAAGTTCCATGACCGTGTCATCACAATGCACCATGGCCTTTGTCATCACCATGCTCCAGAATTCTTGTCATCACAATGTTCCATGACCGTGTCATCACAATGCTCCAGAATTCTTGTCATCACCATGTTCCATGACCATGTCATCACAATTCTCCATGGCCCTTCTCATCACAATGCTCCAGAATTCTTGTCATCACAATGTTCAATGACCGTGTTATCACAATGCTCCATGGCCCTTTTCATCACAATGCTCCAGATTGCTTGTCATCACAATGTTCCATGACCGTGTCATCACAATGCTCCTTGGCCCTTGTCATCACAATGCTCCAGAATTCTTGTCATCACAATGTTCCATGACCGTGTTATCACAATGCTCCATAATACTTGTCATCACAATGTTCCATGACCGTGTCATCACAATGCTTCTTAATTCTTGTCATCACAATGTTCCATGACCGTGTCACCACAATGCTCCATGGCCCTTGTCATCACAATGCTCCAGAATTCTTGTCATCACAATATTCCATGACCGTGTCATCACAATGCTCCATGGCCCTTGTCATCACAATTCTCCAGAATTCTTGTCATCACAATGTTCCATGACCGTGTCATCACAATGCTCCAGAATTCTTGTCATCACAATGTTCCATGACCTTGTCATCACAATGCTCCATAATTCTTGTCATCACAATGTTCCATGACCGTGTCATCACAATGCTCCATGGCCCTTTTCATCACAATGCTCCAGATTGCTTGTCATCACAAAGTTCCATGACCGTGTCATCACAATTCTCCATGGCCCTTCTCATCACAATGTTCCAGAATTCTTGTCATCACAATGTTCCATGACCGTGTCATCACAATGCTCCATAATTCTTGTCATCACAATGTTCCATGACCGTGTCATCACAATGCTCCATAATTCTTGTCATCACAATGTTCCATGATCGTGTCACCACAATGCTCCACAATTCTTGTCATCACAATGTTCCATGACCGTGTCATCACAATGCTACATGACACTGGTCATCACAGTTCTCCATGACCTTTGCCATCACAATGCTCTATATAGTTTTTCATGACAATTCTAAATGACCACTTTAATCAATTTGCTTGCTGACCATTTTCATCACATTTCTCTATTGTCATTACAATTCCCCATGACCCCTTTCTTCACAATGCTCCATGATGCCTGTCATCACAATGCTCAATGGCTTTTGTTATCACAATGCTCCAGGACCAGTTTCATCACAATACTCCATCCCCCTTGTCATCACGGTGCACAATGAAACCTCTCATTACAATGCTCCGTGACACTTGTCATCACAATGCTCCATGGCCCTTGTCATCACAATGCTCCAGAATTCTTGTCATCACCATGTTCCATGACCATGTCATCACAATTCTCCATGGCCCTTTGCATCACAATGCTCCAGAATTCTTGTCATCACAATGTTCCATGACCGTGTCATCACAATGCTCCATGGCCCTTTTCATCACAATGCTCCAGATTGCTTGTCATCACAAAGTTCCATGACCGTGTCATCACAATGCACCATGGCCTTTGTCATCACCATGCTCCAGAATTCTTGTCATCACAATGTTCCATGACCGTGTCATCACAATGCTCCAGAATTCTTGTCATCACCATGTTCCATGACCATGTCATCACAATTCTCCATGGCCCTTCGCATCACAATGCTCCAGAATTCTTGTCATCACAATGTTCCATGACCGTGTCATCACAATGCTCCATGGCCCTTTTCATCACAATGCTCCAGATTGCTTGTCATCACAATGTTCCATGACCGTGTCATCACAATGCTCCATGGCCCTTTTCATCACAATGCTCCAGATTGCTTGTCATCACAATGTTCCATGACCGTGTCATCACAATGCACCATGGCCCTTGTCATCACAATGCTCCATAATTCTTGTCATCAAAATATTCCATGACCGTGTAATTAAAATGCTCCAGAATTCTTGTCATCACAATGTTCCATGACCATGTCATCACAATGCTCCATGGCCCTTGTTATCACAATGCTCCAGAATTCTTGTCATCACAATGTTCCATGACCGTGTCATCACAATGCTCCATGGCCCTTGTCATCACAATGCTCCAGAATTCTTGTCATCACAATGTTCCATGACCGTGTCATCACAATGCTCCTTAATTCTTGTCATCACAATGTTCCATGACCGTGTCATCACAATGCTCCATAATTCTTGTCATCACAATGTTCCATGACCGTGTCACCACAATGCTCCACAATTCTTGTCATCACAATGTTCCATGACCGTGTCATCACAATGCTACATGACACTGGTCATCACAGTTCTCCATGACCTTTGCCATCACAATGCTCTATATAGTTTTTCATGATAATTCTAAATGACCACTTTAATCAATTTGCTTGCTGACCATTTTCATCACATTTCTCTATTGTCATTACAATTCCCCATGACCCCTTTCTTCACAATGCTCCATGATGCCTGTCATCACAATGCTCAATGGCTTTTGTTATCACAATGCTCCAGGACCAGTTTCATCACAATACTCCATCCCCCTTGTCATCACGGTGCACAATGAAACCTCTCATTACAATGCTCCGTGACACTTGTCATCACAATGCTCCATGGCCCTTGTCATCACAATGCTCCAGAATTCTTGTCATCACCATGTTCCATGACCATGTCATCACAATTCTCCATGGCCCTTTGCATCACAATGCTCCAGAATTCTTGTCATCACAATGTTCCATGACCGTGTCATCACAATGCTCCATGGCCCTTTTCATCACAATGCTCCAGATTGCTTGTCATCACAAAGTTCCATGACCGTGTCATCACAATGCACCATGGCCTTTGTCATCACCATGCTCCAGAATTCTTGTCATCACAATGTTCCATGACCGTGTCATCACAATGCTCCAGAATTCTTGTCATCACCATGTTCCATGACCATGTCATCACAATTCTCCATGGCCCTTCTCATCACAATGCTCCAGAATTCTTGTCATCACAATGTTCAATGACCGTGTCATCACAATGCTCCATGGCCCTTTTCATCACAATGCTCCAGATTGCTTGTCATCACAATGTTCCATGACCGTGTAATCACAATGCTCCTTGGCCCTTGTCATCACAATGCTCCAGAATTCTTGTCATCACAATGTTCCATGACCGTGTTATCACAATGCTCCATAATACTTGTCATCACAATGTTCCATGACCGTGTCATCACAATGCTTCATAATTCTTGTCATCACAATGTTCCATGACCATGTCACCACAATGCTCCATGGCCCTTGTCATCACAATGCTCCAGAATTCTTGTCATCACAATATTCCATGACCGTGTCATCACAATGCTCCATGGCCCTTGTCATCACAATTCTCCAGAATTCTTGTCATCACAATGTTCCATGACCGTGTCATCACAATGCTCCATAATTCTTGTCATCACAATGTTCCATGACCGTGTCATCACAATGCTCCATAATTCTTGTCATCACAATGTTCCATGATCGTGTCACCACAATGCTCCACAATTCTTGTCATCACAATGTTCCATGACCGTGTCATCACAATGCTACATGACACTGGTCATCACAGTTCTCCATGACCTTTGCCATCACAATGCTCTATATAGTTTTTCATGACAATTCTAAATGACCACTTTAATCAATTTGCTTGCTGACCATTTTCATCACATTTCTCTATTGTCATTACAATTCCCCATGACCCCTTTCTTCACAATGCTCCATGATGCCTGTCATCACAATGCTCAATGGCTTTTGTTATCACAATGCTCCAGGACCAGTTTCATCACAATACTCCATCCCCCTTGTCATCACGGTGCACAATGAAACCTCTCATTACAATGCTCCGTGACACATGTCATCACAATGCTCTATGGCCCTTGTCATCACAATGCTCCAGAATTCTTGTCATCACCATGTTCCATGACCATGTCATCACAATTCTCCATGGCCCTTTGCATCACAATGCTCCAGAATTCTTGTCATCACAATGTTCCATGACCGTGTCATCACAATGCTCCATGGCCCTTTTCATCACAATGCTCCAGATTGCTTGTCATCACAAAGTTCCATGACCGTGTCATCACAATGCACCATGGCCTTTGTCATCACCATGCTCCAGAATTCTTGTCATCACAATGTTCCATGACCGTGTCATCACAATGCTCCAGAATTCTTGTCATCACCATGTTCCATGACCATGTCATCACAATTCTCCATGGCCCTTCTCATCACAATGCTCCAGAATTCTTGTCATCAAAATGTTCCATGACCGTGTCATCACAATGCTCCATGGCCCTTTTCATCACAATGCTCCAGATTGCTTGTCATCACAATGTTCCATGACCGTGTCATCACAATGCACCATGGCCCTTGTCATCACAATGCTCCATAATTCTTGTCATCACAATGTTCCATGACCGTGTCATTAAAATGCTCCAGAATTCTTGTCATCACAATGTTCCATGACCATGTCATCACAATGCTCCATGGCCCTTGTCATCACAATTCTCCAGAATTCTTGTCATCACAATGTTCCATGACCGTGTCATCACAATGCTCCATGGCCCTTGTCATCACAATGCTCCAGAATTCTTGTCATCACAATGTTCCATGACCGTGTCATCACAATGCTCCATGGCCCTTGTTATCACAATGCTCCAGAATTCTTGTCATCACAATGTTCCATGACCGTGTCATCACAATGCTCCATGGCCCTTGTCATCACAATGCTCCAGAATTCTTGTCATCACAATGTTCCATGACCGTGTCACCAACAATGCTCCACAATTCTTGTCATCACAATGTTCCATGACCGTGTCATCACAATGCTACATGACACTGGTCATCACAGTTCTCCATGACCTTTGCCATCACAATGCTCTATATAGTTTTTCATGACAATTCTAAATGACCACTTTAATCAATTTGCTTGCTGACCATTTTCATCACATTTCTCTATTGTCATTACAATTCCCCATGACCCCTTTCTTCACAATGCTCCATGATGCCTGTCATCACAATGCTCAATGGCTTTTGTTATCACAATGCTCCAGGACCAGTTTCATCACAATACTCCATCCCCCTTGTCATCACGGTGCACAATGAAACCTCTCATTACAATGCTCCGTGACACTTGTCATCACAATGCTCCATGGCCCTTGTCATCACAATGCTCCAGAATTCTTGTCATCACCATGTTCCATGACCATGTCATCACAATTCTCCATGGCCCTTCGCATCACAATGCTCCAGAATTCTTGTCATCACAATGTTCCATGACCGTGTCATCACAATGCTCGATGGCCCTTTTCATCACAATGCTCCAGAATTCTTGTCATCACCATGTTCCATGACCATGTCATCACAATTCTCCATGGCCCTTCTCATCACAATGCTCCAGAATTCTTGTCATCAAAATGTTCCATGACCGTGTCATCACAATGCTCCATGGCCCTTTTCATCACAATGCTCCAGATTGCTTGTCATCACAATGTTCCATGACCGTGTCATCACAATGCACCATGGCCCTTGTCATCACAATGCTCCATAATTCTTGTCATCACAATGTTCCATGACCGTGTCATTAAAATGCTCCAGAATTCTTGTCATCACAATGTTCCATGACCATGTCATCACAATGCTCCATGGCCCTTGTCATCACAATTCTCCAGAATTCTTGTCATCACAATGTTCCATGACCGTGTCATCACAATGCTCCATGGCCCTTGTCATCACAATGCTCCAGAATTCTTGTCATCACAATGTTCCATGACCGTGTCATCACAATGCTCCATGGCCCTTGTTATCACAATGCTCCAGAATTCTTGTCATCACAATGTTCCATGACCGTGTCATCACAATGCTCCATGGCCCTTGTCATCACAATGCTCCAGAATTCTTGTCATCACAATGTTCCATGACCGTGTCACCAACAATGCTCCACAATTCTTGTCATCACAATGTTCCATGACCGTGTCATCACAATGCTACATGACACTGGTCATCACAGTTCTCCATGACCTTTGCCATCACAATGCTCTATATAGTTTTTCATGACAATTCTAAATGACCACTTTAATCAATTTGCTTGCTGACCATTTTCATCACATTTCTCTATTGTCATTACAATTCCCCATGACCCCTTTCTTCACAATGCTCCATGATGCCTGTCATCACAATGCTCAATGGCTTTTGTTATCACAATGCTCCAGGACCAGTTTCATCACAATACTCCATCCCCCTTGTCATCACGGTGCACAATGAAACCTCTCATTACAATGCTCCGTGACACTTGTCATCACAATGCTCCATGGCCCTTGTCATCACAATGCTCCAGAATTCTTGTCATCACCATGTTCCATGACCATGTCATCACAATTCTCCATGGCCCTTCGCATCACAATGCTCCAGAATTCTTGTCATCACAATGTTCCATGACCGTGTCATCACAATGCTCGATGGCCCTTTTCATCACAATGCTCCAGAATTCTTGTCATCACCATGTTCCATGACCATGTCATCACAATTCTCCATGGCCCTTCTCATCACAATGCTCCAGAATTCTTGTCATCAAAATGTTCCATGACCGTGTCATCACAATGCTCCATGGCCCTTTTCATCACAATGCTCCAGATTGCTTGTCATCACAATGTTCCATGACCGTGTCATCACAATGCACCATGGCCCTTGTCATCACAATGCTCCATAATTCTTGTCATCACAATGTTCCATGACCGTGTCATTAAAATGCTCCAGAATTCTTGTCATCACAATGTTCCATGACCATGTCATCACAATGCTCCATGGCCCTTGTCATCACAATTCTCCAGAATTCTTGTCATCACAATGTTCCATGACCGTGTCATCACAATGCTCCATGGCCCTTGTCATCACAATGCTCCAGAATTCTTGTCATCACAATGTTCCATGACCGTGTCATCACAATGCTCCATGGCCCTTGTTATCACAATGCTCCAGAATTCTTGTCATCACAATGTTCCATGACCGTGTCATCACAATGCTCCATGGCCCTTGTCATCACAATGCTCCACAATTCTTGTCATCACAATGTTCCATGACCGTTTCACCAACAATGCTCCACAATTCTTGTCATCACAATGTTCCATGACCGTGTCATCACAATGCTACATGACACTGGTCATCACAGTTCTCCATGACCTTTGCCATCACAATGCTCTATATAGTTTTTCATGACAATTCTAAATGACCACTTTAATCAATTTGCATGCTGACCATTTTCATCACATTTCTCTATTGTCATTACAATTCCCCATGACCCCTTTCTTCACAATGCTCCATGATGCCTGTCATCACAATGCTCAATGGCTTTTGTTATCACAATGCTCCAGGACCAGTTTCATCACAATACTCCATCCCCCTTGTCATCACGGTGCACAATGAAACCTCTCATTACAATGCTCCGTGACACATGTCATCACAATGCTCTATGGCCCTTGTCATCACAATGCTCCAGAATTCTTGTCATCACCATGTTCCATGACCATGTCATCACAATTCTCCATGGCCCTTTGCATCACAATGCTCCAGAATTCTTGTCATCACAATGTTCCATGACCGTGTCATCACAATGCTCCATGGCCCTTTTCATCACAATGCTCCAGATTGCTTGTCATCACAAAGTTCCATGACCGTGTCATCACAATGCACCATGGCCTTTGTCATCACCATGCTCCAGAATTCTTGTCATCACAATGTTCCATGACCGTGTCATCACAATGCTCCAGAATTCTTGTCATCACCATGTTCCATGACCATGTCATCACAATTCTCCATGGCCCTTCTCATCACAATGCTCCAGAATTCTTGTCATCAAAATGTTCCATGACCGTGTCATCACAATGCTCCATGGCCCTTTTCATCACAATGCTCCAGATTGCTTGTCATCACAATGTTCCATGACCGTGTCATCACAATGCACCATGGCCCTTGTCATCACAATGCTCCATAATTCTTGTCATCACAATGTTCCATGACCGTGTCATTAAAATGCTCCAGAATTCTTGTCATCACAATGTTCCATGACCATGTCATCACAATGCTCCATGGCCCTTGTCATCACAATTCTCCAGAATTCTTGTCATCACAATGTTCCATGACCGTGTCATCACAATGCTCCATGGCCCTTGTCATCACAATGCTCCAGAATTCTTGTCATCACAATGTTCCATGACCGTGTCATCACAATGCTCCATGGCCCTTGTTATCACAATGCTCCAGAATTCTTGTCATCACAATGTTCCATGACCGTGTCATCACAATGCTCCATGGCCCTTGTCATCACAATGCTCCAGAATTCTTGTCATCACAATGTTCCATGACCGTGTCACCAACAATGCTCCACAATTCTTGTCATCACAATGTTCCATGACCGTGTCATCACAATGCTACATGACACTGGTCATCACAGTTCTCCATGACCTTTGCCATCACAATGCTCTATATAGTTTTTCATGACAATTCTAAATGACCACTTTAATCATTTTGCTTGCTGACCATTTTCATCACATTTCTCTATTGTCATTACAATTCCCCATGACCCCTTTCTTCACAATGCTCCATGATGCCTGTCATCACAATGCTCAATGGCTTTTGTTATCACAATGCTCCAGGACCAGTTTCATCACAATACTCCATCCCCCTTGTCATCACGGTGCACAATGAAACCTCTCATTACAATGCTCCGTGACACTTGTCATCACAATTCTCCATGGCCCTTGTCATCACAATGCTCCAGAATTCTTGTCATCACCATGTTCCATGACCATGTCATCACAATTCTCCATGGCCCTTCGCATCACAATGCTCCAGAATTCTTGTCATCACAATGTTCCATGACCGTGTCATCACAATGCTCGATGGCCCTTTTCATCACAATGCTCCAGAATTCTTGTCATCACCATGTTCCATGACCATGTCATCACAATTCTGCATGGCCCTTCTCATCACAATGCTCCAGAATTCTTGTCATCAAAATGTTCCATGACCGTGTCATCACAATGCTCCATGGCCCTTTTCATCACAATGCTCCAGATTGCTTGTCATCACAATGTTCCATGACCGTGTCATCACAATGCACCATGGCCCTTGTCATCACAATGCTCCATAATTCTTGTCATCACAATGTTCCATGACCGTGTCATTAAAATGCTCCAGAATTCTTGTCATCACAATGTTCCATGACCATGTCATCACAATGCTCCATGGCCCTTGTCATCACAATTCTCCAGAATTCTTGTCATCACAATGTTCCATGACCGTGTCATCACAATGCTCCATGGCCCTTGTCATCACAATGCTCCAGAATTCTTGTCATCACAATGTTCCATGACCGTGTCATCACAATGCTCCATGGCCCTTGTTATCACAATGCTCCAGAATTCTTGTCATCACAATGTTCCATGACCGTGTCATGACAATGCTCCATGGCCCTTGTCATCACAATGCTCCAGAATTCTTGTCATCACAATGTTCCATGACCGTGTCACCAACAATGCTCCACAATTCTTGTCATCACAATGTTCCATGACCGTGTCATCACAATGCTACATGACACTGGTCATCACAGTTCTCCATGACCTTTGCCATCACAATGCTCTATATAGTTTTTCATGACAATTCTAAATGACCACTTTAATCAATTTGCTTGCTGACCATTTTCATCACATTTCTCTATTGTCATTACAATTCCCCATGACCCCTTTCTTCACAATGCTCCATGATGCCTGTCATCACAATGCTCAATGGCTTTTGTTATCACAATGCTCCAGGACCAGTTTCATCACAATACTCCATCCCCCTTGTCATCACGGTGCACAATGAAACCTCTCATTACAATGCTCCGTGACACTTGTCATCACAATGCTCCATGGCCCTTGTCATCACAATGCTCCAGAATTCTTGTCATCACCATGTTCCATGACCATGTCATCACAATTCTCCATGGCCCTTTGCATCACAATGCTCCAGAATTCTTGTCATCACAATGTTCCATGACCGTGTCATCACAATGCTCCATGGCCCTTTTCATCACAATGCTCCAGATTGCTTGTCATCACAAAGTTCCATGACCGTGTCATCACAATGCACCATGGCCTTTGTCATCACCATGCTCCAGAATTCTTGTCATCACAATGTTCCATGACCGTGTCATCACAATGCTCCAGAATTCTTGTCATCACCATGTTCCATGACCATGTCATCACAATTCTCCATGGCCCTTCGCATCACAATGCTCCAGAATTCTTGTCATCACAATGTTCCATGACCGTGTCATCACAATGCTCCATGGCCCTTTTCATCACAATGCTCCAGATTGCTTGTCATCACAATGTTCCATGACCGTGTCATCACAATGCTCCATGGCCCTTTTCATCACAATGCTCCAGATTGCTTGTCATCACAATGTTCCATGACCGTGTCATCACAATGCACCATGGCCCTTGTCATCACAATGCTCCATAATTCTTGTCATCAAAATATTCCATGACCGTGTAATTAAAATGCTCCAGAATTCTTGTCATCACAATGTTCCATGACCATGTCATCACAATGCTCCATGGCCCTTGTTATCACAATGCTCCAGAATTCTTGTCATCACAATGTTCCATGACCGTGTCATCACAATGCTCCATGGCCCTTGTCATCACAATGCTCCAGAATTCTTGTCATCACAATGTTCCATGACCGTGTCATCACAATGCTCCTTAATTCTTGTCATCACAATGTTCCATGACCGTGTCATCACAATGCTCCATAATTCTTGTCATCACAATGTTCCATGACCGTGTCACCACAATGCTCCACAATTCTTGTCATCACAATGTTCCATGACCGTGTCATCACAATGCTACATGACACTGGTCATCACAGTTCTCCATGACCTTTGCCATCACAATGCTCTATATAGTTTTTCATGATAATTCTAAATGACCACTTTAATCAATTTGCTTGCTGACCATTTTCATCACATTTCTCTATTGTCATTACAATTCCCCATGACCCCTTTCTTCACAATGCTCCATGATGCCTGTCATCACAATGCTCAATGGCTTTTGTTATCACAATGCTCCAGGACCAGTTTCATCACAATACTCCATCCCCCTTGTCATCACGGTGCACAATGAAACCTCTCATTACAATGCTCCGTGACACTTGTCATCACAATGCTCCATGGCCCTTGTCATCACAATGCTCCAGAATTCTTGTCATCACCATGTTCCATGACCATGTCATCACAATTCTCCATGGCCCTTTGCATCACAATGCTCCAGAATTCTTGTCATCACAATGTTCCATGACCGTGTCATCACAATGCTCCATGGCCCTTTTCATCACAATGCTCCAGATTGCTTGTCATCACAAAGTTCCATGACCGTGTCATCACAATGCACCATGGCCTTTGTCATCACCATGCTCCAGAATTCTTGTCATCACAATGTTCCATGACCGTGTCATCACAATGCTCCAGAATTCTTGTCATCACCATGTTCCATGACCATGTCATCACAATTCTCCATGGCCCTTCTCATCACAATGCTCCAGAATTCTTGTCATCACAATGTTCAATGACCGTGTCATCACAATGCTCCATGGCCCTTTTCATCACAATGCTCCAGATTGCTTGTCATCACAATGTTCCATGACCGTGTAATCACAATGCTCCTTGGCCCTTGTCATCACAATGCTCCAGAATTCTTGTCATCACAATGTTCCATGACCGTGTTATCACAATGCTCCATAATACTTGTCATCACAATGTTCCATGACCGTGTCATCACAATGCTTCATAATTCTTGTCATCACAATGTTCCATGACCATGTCACCACAATGCTCCATGGCCCTTGTCATCACAATGCTCCAGAATTCTTGTCATCACAATATTCCATGACCGTGTCATCACAATGCTCCATGGCCCTTGTCATCACAATTCTCCAGAATTCTTGTCATCACAATGTTCCATGACCGTGTCATCACAATGCTCCATAATTCTTGTCATCACAATGTTCCATGACCGTGTCATCACAATGCTCCATAATTCTTGTCATCACAATGTTCCATGATCGTGTCACCACAATGCTCCACAATTCTTGTCATCACAATGTTCCATGACCGTGTCATCACAATGCTACATGACACTGGTCATCACAGTTCTCCATGACCTTTGCCATCACAATGCTCTATATAGTTTTTCATGACAATTCTAAATGACCACTTTAATCAATTTGCTTGCTGACCATTTTCATCACATTTCTCTATTGTCATTACAATTCCCCATGACCCCTTTCTTCACAATGCTCCATGATGCCTGTCATCACAATGCTCAATGGCTTTTGTTATCACAATGCTCCAGGACCAGTTTCATCACAATACTCCATCCCCCTTGTCATCACGGTGCACAATGAAACCTCTCATTACAATGCTCCGTGACACATGTCATCACAATGCTCTATGGCCCTTGTCATCACAATGCTCCAGAATTCTTGTCATCACCATGTTCCATGACCATGTCATCACAATTCTCCATGGCCCTTTGCATCACAATGCTCCAGAATTCTTGTCATCACAATGTTCCATGACCGTGTCATCACAATGCTCCATGGCCCTTTTCATCACAATGCTCCAGATTGCTTGTCATCACAAAGTTCCATGACCGTGTCATCACAATGCACCATGGCCTTTGTCATCACCATGCTCCAGAATTCTTGTCATCACAATGTTCCATGACCGTGTCATCACAATGCTCCAGAATTCTTGTCATCACCATGTTCCATGACCATGTCATCACAATTCTCCATGGCCCTTCTCATCACAATGCTCCAGAATTCTTGTCATCAAAATGTTCCATGACCGTGTCATCACAATGCTCCATGGCCCTTTTCATCACAATGCTCCAGATTGCTTGTCATCACAATGTTCCATGACCGTGTCATCACAATGCACCATGGCCCTTGTCATCACAATGCTCCATAATTCTTGTCATCACAATGTTCCATGACCGTGTCATTAAAATGCTCCAGAATTCTTGTCATCACAATGTTCCATGACCATGTCATCACAATGCTCCATGGCCCTTGTCATCACAATTCTCCAGAATTCTTGTCATCACAATGTTCCATGACCGTGTCATCACAATGCTCCATGGCCCTTGTCATCACAATGCTCCAGAATTCTTGTCATCACAATGTTCCATGACCGTGTCATCACAATGCTCCATGGCCCTTGTTATCACAATGCTCCAGAATTCTTGTCATCACAATGTTCCATGACCGTGTCATCACAATGCTCCATGGCCCTTGTCATCACAATGCTCCAGAATTCTTGTCATCACAATGTTCCATGACCGTGTCACCAACAATGCTCCACAATTCTTGTCATCACAATGTTCCATGACCGTGTCATCACAATGCTACATGACACTGGTCATCACAGTTCTCCATGACCTTTGCCATCACAATGCTCTATATAGTTTTTCATGACAATTCTAAATGACCACTTTAATCAATTTGCTTGCTGACCATTTTCATCACATTTCTCTATTGTCATTACAATTCCCCATGACCCCTTTCTTCACAATGCTCCATGATGCCTGTCATCACAATGCTCAATGGCTTTTGTTATCACAATGCTCCAGGACCAGTTTCATCACAATACTCCATCCCCCTTGTCATCACGGTGCACAATGAAACCTCTCATTACAATGCTCCGTGACACTTGTCATCACAATGCTCCATGGCCCTTGTCATCACAATGCTCCAGAATTCTTGTCATCACCATGTTCCATGACCATGTCATCACAATTCTCCATGGCCCTTCGCATCACAATGCTCCAGAATTCTTGTCATCACAATGTTCCATGACCGTGTCATCACAATGCTCGATGGCCCTTTTCATCACAATGCTCCAGAATTCTTGTCATCACCATGTTCCATGACCATGTCATCACAATTCTCCATGGCCCTTCTCATCACAATGCTCCAGAATTCTTGTCATCAAAATGTTCCATGACCGTGTCATCACAATGCTCCATGGCCCTTTTCATCACAATGCTCCAGATTGCTTGTCATCACAATGTTCCATGACCGTGTCATCACAATGCACCATGGCCCTTGTCATCACAATGCTCCATAATTCTTGTCATCACAATGTTCCATGACCGTGTCATTAAAATGCTCCAGAATTCTTGTCATCACAATGTTCCATGACCATGTCATCACAATGCTCCATGGCCCTTGTCATCACAATTCTCCAGAATTCTTGTCATCACAATGTTCCATGACCGTGTCATCACAATGCTCCATGGCCCTTGTCATCACAATGCTCCAGAATTCTTGTCATCACAATGTTCCATGACCGTGTCATCACAATGCTCCATGGCCCTTGTTATCACAATGCTCCAGAATTCTTGTCATCACAATGTTCCATGACCGTGTCATCACAATGCTCCATGGCCCTTGTCATCACAATGCTCCAGAATTCTTGTCATCACAATGTTCCATGACCGTGTCACCAACAATGCTCCACAATTCTTGTCATCACAATGTTCCATGACCGTGTCATCACAATGCTACATGACACTGGTCATCACAGTTCTCCATGACCTTTGCCATCACAATGCTCTATATAGTTTTTCATGACAATTCTAAATGACCACTTTAATCAATTTGCTTGCTGACCATTTTCATCACATTTCTCTATTGTCATTACAATTCCCCATGACCCCTTTCTTCACAATGCTCCATGATGCCTGTCATCACAATGCTCAATGGCTTTTGTTATCACAATGCTCCAGGACCAGTTTCATCACAATACTCCATCCCCCTTGTCATCACGGTGCACAATGAAACCTCTCATTACAATGCTCCGTGACACTTGTCATCACAATGCTCCATGGCCCTTGTCATCACAATGCTCCAGAATTCTTGTCATCACCATGTTCCATGACCATGTCATCACAATTCTCCATGGCCCTTCGCATCACAATGCTCCAGAATTCTTGTCATCACAATGTTCCATGACCGTGTCATCACAATGCTCGATGGCCCTTTTCATCACAATGCTCCAGAATTCTTGTCATCACCATGTTCCATGACCATGTCATCACAATTCTCCATGGCCCTTCTCATCACAATGCTCCAGAATTCTTGTCATCAAAATGTTCCATGACCGTGTCATCACAATGCTCCATGGCCCTTTTCATCACAATGCTCCAGATTGCTTGTCATCACAATGTTCCATGACCGTGTCATCACAATGCACCATGGCCCTTGTCATCACAATGCTCCATAATTCTTGTCATCACAATGTTCCATGACCGTGTCATTAAAATGCTCCAGAATTCTTGTCATCACAATGTTCCATGACCATGTCATCACAATGCTCCATGGCCCTTGTCATCACAATTCTCCAGAATTCTTGTCATCACAATGTTCCATGACCGTGTCATCACAATGCTCCATGGCCCTTGTCATCACAATGCTCCAGAATTCTTGTCATCACAATGTTCCATGACCGTGTCATCACAATGCTCCATGGCCCTTGTTATCACAATGCTCCAGAATTCTTGTCATCACAATGTTCCATGACCGTGTCATCACAATGCTCCATGGCCCTTGTCATCACAATGCTCCACAATTCTTGTCATCACAATGTTCCATGACCGTTTCACCAACAATGCTCCACAATTCTTGTCATCACAATGTTCCATGACCGTGTCATCACAATGCTACATGACACTGGTCATCACAGTTCTCCATGACCTTTGCCATCACAATGCTCTATATAGTTTTTCATGACAATTCTAAATGACCACTTTAATCAATTTGCATGCTGACCATTTTCATCACATTTCTCTATTGTCATTACAATTCCCCATGACCCCTTTCTTCACAATGCTCCATGATGCCTGTCATCACAATGCTCAATGGCTTTTGTTATCACAATGCTCCAGGACCAGTTTCATCACAATACTCCATCCCCCTTGTCATCACGGTGCACAATGAAACCTCTCATTACAATGCTCCGTGACACATGTCATCACAATGCTCTATGGCCCTTGTCATCACAATGCTCCAGAATTCTTGTCATCACCATGTTCCATGACCATGTCATCACAATTCTCCATGGCCCTTTGCATCACAATGCTCCAGAATTCTTGTCATCACAATGTTCCATGACCGTGTCATCACAATGCTCCATGGCCCTTTTCATCACAATGCTCCAGATTGCTTGTCATCACAAAGTTCCATGACCGTGTCATCACAATGCACCATGGCCTTTGTCATCACCATGCTCCAGAATTCTTGTCATCACAATGTTCCATGACCGTGTCATCACAATGCTCCAGAATTCTTGTCATCACCATGTTCCATGACCATGTCATCACAATTCTCCATGGCCCTTCTCATCACAATGCTCCAGAATTCTTGTCATCAAAATGTTCCATGACCGTGTCATCACAATGCTCCATGGCCCTTTTCATCACAATGCTCCAGATTGCTTGTCATCACAATGTTCCATGACCGTGTCATCACAATGCACCATGGCCCTTGTCATCACAATGCTCCATAATTCTTGTCATCACAATGTTCCATGACCGTGTCATTAAAATGCTCCAGAATTCTTGTCATCACAATGTTCCATGACCATGTCATCACAATGCTCCATGGCCCTTGTCATCACAATTCTCCACAATTCTTGTCATCACAATGTTCCATGACCGTGTCATCACAATGCTCCATGGCCCTTGTCATCACACTGCTCCAGAATTCTTGTCATCACAATGTTCCATGACCGTGTCATCACAATGCTCCATGGCCCTTGTCATCACAATGCTCCGGAATTCTTGTCATCACAATGTTCCATGACCGTGTCATCACAATGCTCCATGGCCCTTGTCATCACAATGCTCCAGAATTCTTGTCATCACAATGTTCCATGACCGTGTCATCACAATGCTCCATAATTCTTGTCATCACAATGTTCCATGACCGTGTCATCACAATGCTCCATAATTCTTGTCATCACAATGTTCCATGACCATGTCACCACAATGCTCCATGGCCCTTGTCATCACAATGCTCCAGAATTCTTGTCATCACAATGTTCCATGACCGTGTCATCACAATGCTCCATGGCACTTTTCATCACAATGCTCCAGATTGCTTGTCATCACAATGTTCCATGACCGTGTCTTCACAATGCACCATGGCCCTTGTCATCACAATGCTCCATAATTCTTGTCATCACAATGTTCCATGACCGTGTCATTAAAATGCTCCAGAATTCTTGTCATCACAATGTTCCATGACCATGTCATCACAATGCTCCATGGCCCTTTTCATCACAATTCTCCAGAATTCTTTTCATCACAATGTTCCATGACCATGTCATCACAATTCTCCATGGCCCTTCGCATCACAATGCTCCAGAATTCTTGTCATCACAATGTTCCATGACCGTGTCATCACAATGCTCCATGGCCCTTTTCATCACAATGCTCCAGATTGCTTGTCATCACAAAGTTCCATGACCGTGTCATCACAATGCACCATGGCCTTTGTCATCACCATGCTCCAGAATTCTTGTCATCACATTGTTCCATGACCGTGTCATCACAATGCTCCAGAATTCTTGTCATCACCATGTTCCATGACCATGTCATCACAATTCTCCATGGCCCTTCGCATCACAATGCTCCAGAATTCTTTTCATCACAATGTTCCATGACCATGTCATCACAATGCTCCATGGCCCTTTTTATCACAATGCTCCAGATTGCTTGTCATCACAATGTTCCATGACCGTGTCATCACAATGCTCCATGGCCCTTGTCATCACAATGCTCCAGAATTCTTGTCATCACAATGTTCCATGACCGTGTCATCACAATGCTAGATGAACGTGGTCATCACAGTTCTCCATGACCTTTGTCATCACAATGCTCTATAGAGTTTTTCATGACAATTGTAAATGACCACTGTAATCACTTTGCTTGCTGACCATTTTCATCACATTTCTCTATTGTCATTACAATTCCCCATGACCCCTTTCTTCACAATGCTCCATGATGCCTGTCATCACAATGCTCAATGGCTTTTGTTATCACAATGCTCCAGGACCAGTTTCATCACAATACTCCATACCCCTTGTCATCACGGTGCACAATGAAACCTCTCATTACAATGCTCCATGGCCCTTGTCATCACAATGCTCCAGAATTCTTGTCATCACAATGTTCCATGACCGTGTCATCACAATGCTCCATAATTCTTGTCATCACAATGTTCCATGACCGTGTCACCACAATGCTCCATGGCCCTTGTCATCACAATGCTTCAGAATTCTTGTCATAACAATATTCCATGACCTTGTCATCACAATGCTCCATGGCCCT
Organism: Balaenoptera acutorostrata; assembly: GCF_949987535.1. Classification (NCBI taxonomy): domain Eukaryota; kingdom Metazoa; phylum Chordata; class Mammalia; order Artiodactyla; family Balaenopteridae; genus Balaenoptera; species Balaenoptera acutorostrata. The sequence continues at coordinate 319,346 of NW_026646504.1, forward strand.
TGTCATCACAATGCTCCAGAATTCTTGTCATCACCATGTTCCATGACCATGTCATCACAATTCTCCATGGCCCTTCGCATCACAATGCTCCAGAATTCTTGTCATCACAATGTTCCATGACCGTGTCATCACAATGCTCCATGGCCCTTTTCATCACAATGCTCCAGATTGCTTGTCATCACAAAGTTCCATGACCGTGTCATCACAATTCTCCATGGCCCTTCTCATCACAATGTTCCAGAATTCTTGTCATCACAATGTTCCATGACCGTGTCATCACAATGCTCCATGGCCCTTTTCATCACAATGCTCCAGATTGCTTGTCATCACAAAGTTCCATGACCGTGTCATCACAATTCTCCATGGCCCTTCTCATCACAATGTTCCAGAATTCTTGTCATCACAATGTTCCATGACCGTGTCATCACAATGCTCCATGGCCCTTTTCATCACAATGCTCCAGATTGCTTGTCATCACAATGTTCCATGACCGTGTCATCACAATGCACCATGGCCCTTGTCATCACAATGCTCCATAATTCTTGTCATCAAAATATTCCATGACCGTGTAATTAAAATGCTCCAGAATTCTTGTCATCACAATGTTCCATGACCATGTCATCACAATGCTCCATGACCCTTGTTATCACAATGCTCCAGAATTCTTGTCATCACAATGTTCCATGACCGTGTCATCACAATGCTCCATGGCCCTTGTCATCACAATGCTCCAGAATTCTTGTCATCACAATGTTCCATGACCGTGTCTTCACAATGCTCCTTAATTCTTGTCATCACAATGTTCCATGACCGTGTCATCACAATGCTCCATAATTCTTGTCATCACAATGTTCCATGACCGTGTCACCACAATGCTCCACAATTCTTGTCATCACAATGTTCCATGACCGTGTCATCACAATGCTACATGACACTGGTCATCACAGTTCTCCATGACCTTTGCCATCACAATGCTCTATATAGTTTTTCATGATAATTCTAAATGACCACTTTAATCAATTTGCTTGCTGACCATTTTCATCACATTTCTCTATTGTCATTACAATTCCCCATGACCCCTTTCTTCACAATGCTCCATGATGCCTGTCATCACAATGCTCAATGGCTTTTGTTATCACAATGCTCCAGGACCAGTTTCATCACAATACTCCATCCCCCTTGTCATCACGGTGCACAATGAAACCTCTCATTACAATGCTCCGTGACACTTGTCATCACAATGCTCCATGGCCCTTGTCATCAAAATGACCCAGAATTCTTGTCATCACCATGTTCCATGACCATGTCATCACAATTCTCCATGGCCCTTCGCATTACAATGCTCCAGAATTCTTGTCATCACAATGTTCCATGAGCGTGTCATCACAATGCTCCATGGCCCTTTTCATCACAATGCTCCAGATTGCTTGTCATCACAAAGTTCCATGACCGTATCATCACAATGCACCATGGCCTTTGTCATCACCATGCTCCAGAATTCTTGTCATCACCATGTTCCATGACCGTGTCATCACAATGCTCCAGTATTCTTGTCATCACCATGTTCCATGACCATGTCATCACAATTTTCCATGGCCCTTCTCATCACAATGCTCCAGAATTCTTGTCATCACAATGTTCAATGACCGTGTCATCACAATGCTCCATGGCCCTTTTCATCACAATGCTCCAGATTGCTTGTCATCACAATGTTACATGACCGTGTCATCACAATGCTCCTTGGCCCTTGTCATCACAATGCTCCAGAATTCTTGTCATCACAATGTTCCATGACCGTGTCATCACAATGCTCCATAATACTTGTCATCACAATGTTCCATGACCGTGTCATCACAATGCTTCATAATTCTTGTCATCACAATGTTCCATGACCGTGTCACCACAATGCTCCATGGCCCTTGTCATCACAATGCTCCAGAATTCTTGTCATCACAATATTCCATGACCGTGTCATCACAATGCTCCATGGCCCTTGTCATCACAATTCTCCAGAATTCTTGTCATCACAATGTTCCATGACCGTGTCATCACAATGCTCCATAATTCTTGTCATCACAAGGTTCCATGACCGTGTCATCACAATGCTCCATAATTCTTGTCATCACAATGTTCCATGATCGTGTCACCACAATGCTCCACAATTCTTGTCATCACAATGTTCCATGACCGTGTCATCACAATGCTACATGACACTGGTCATCACAGTTCTCAATGACCTTTGCCATCACAATGCTCTATATAGTTTTTCATGACAATTCTAAATGACCACTTTAATCAATTTGCTTGCTGACCATTTTCATCACATTTCTCTATTGTCATTACAATTCCCCATGACCCCTTTCTTCACAATGCTCCATGATGCCTGTCATCACAATGCTCAATGGCTTTTGTTATCACAATGCTCCAAGACCAGTTTCATCACAATACTCCATCCCCCTTGTCATCACGGTGCACAATGAAACCTCTCATTACAATGCTCCATGGCCCTTGTCATCACAATGCTCCAGAATTCTTGTCATCACAATGTTCCATGACCGTGTCATCACAATGCTCCATGGCCCTTGTTATCACAATGCTCCAGAATTCTTGTCATCACAATGTTCCATGACCGTGTCTTCACAATGCTCCATGGCCCTTGTCATCACAATGCTCCACAATTCTTGTCATCACAATGTTCCTTGACCGTGTCACCAACAATGCTCCACAATTCTTGTCATCACAATGTTCCATGACCGTGTCATCACAATGCTACATGACACTGGTCATCACAGTTCTCCATGACCTTTGCCATCACAATGCTCTATATAGTTTTTCATGACAATTCTAAATGACCACTTTAATCAATTTGCTTGCTGACCATTTTCATCACATTTCTCTATTGTCATTACAATTCCCCATGACCCCTTTCTTCACAATGCTCCATGATGCCTGTCATCACAATGCTCAATGGCTTTTGTTATCACAATGCTCCAGGACCAGTTTCATCACAATACTCCATCCCCCTTGTCATCACGGTGCACAATGAAACCTCTCATTACAATGCTCCGTGACACTTGTCATCACAATGCTCCATGGCCCTTGTCATCACAATGCTCCAGAATTATTGTCATCACCATGTTCCATGACCATGTCATCACAATTCTCCATGGCCCTTTGCATCACAATGCTCCAGAATTCTTGTCATCACAATGTTCCATGACCGTGTCATCACAATGCTCCATGGCCCTTTTCATCACAATGCTCCAGATTGCTTGTCATCACAAAGTTCCATGACCGTGTCATCACAATGCACCATGGCCTTTGTCATCACCATGCTCCAGAATTCTTGTCATCACAATGTTCCATGACCGTGTCATCACAATGCTCCAGAATTCTTGTCATCACCATGTTCCATGACCATGTCATCACAATTCTCCATGGCCCTTCTCATCACAATGCTCCAGAATTCTTGTCATCACAATGTTCCATGACCGTGTCATCACAATGCTCCATGGCCCTTTTCATCACAATGCTCCAGATTGCTTGTCATCACAATGTTCCATGACTGTGTCATCACAATGCACCATGGCCCTTGTCATCACAATGCTCCATAATTCTTGTCATCACAATGTTCCATGACCGTGTCATTAAAATGCTCCAGAATTCTTGTCATCACAATGTTCCATGACCATGTCATCACAATGCTCCATGGCCCTTGTCATCACAATTCTCCAGAATTCTTGTCATCACCATGTTCCATGACCGTGTCATCACAATGCTCCATGGCCCTTGTCATCACAATGCTCCAGAATTCTTGTCATCACAATGTTCCATGACCGTGTCATCACAATGCTCCATGGCCCTTGTTATCACAATGCTCCAGAATTCTTGTCATCACAATTTTCCATGACCGTGTCATCACAATGCTCCATGGCCCTTGTCATCACAATGCTCCATAATTCTTGTCATCACAATGTTCCATGACCGTGTCATCACAATGCTCCATAATTCTTGTCATCACAATGTTCCATGACCGTGTCACCACAATGCTCCATGGCCCTTGTCATCACAATGCTCCAGAATTCTTGTCATCACAATGTTCCATGACCGTGTCATCACAATGCTCCATGGCCCTTGTCATCACAATTCTCCAGAATTCTTGTCATCAAAATGTTCCATGACCGTGTCATCACAATGCTCCATGGCCCTTGTCATCACAATGCTCCAGAATTCTTGTCATCACAATGTTCCATGACCGTGTCATCACAATGCTCCATAATTCTTGTCATCACAATGTTCCATGACCGTGTCACCACAATGCTCCACAATTCTTGTCATCACAATGTTCCATGACCGTGTCATCACAATGCTACATGACACTGGTCATCACAGTTCTCCATGACCTTTGCCATCACAATGCTCTATATAGTTTTTCATGACAATTCTAAATGACCACTTTAATCAATTTGCTTGCTGACCATTTTCATCACATTTCTCTATTGTCATTACAATTCCCCATGACCCCTTTCTTCACAATGCTCCATGATGCCTGTCATCACAATGCTCAATGGCTTTTGTTATCACAATGCTCCAGGACCAGTTTCATCACAATACTCCATCCCCCTTGTCATCACGGTGCACAATGAAACCTCTCATTACAATGCTCCGTGACACTTGTCATCACCATGCTCCATGGCCCTTGTCATCACAATGCTCCAGAATTCTTGTCATCACCATGTTCCATGACCATGTCATCACAATTCTCCATGGCCCTTCGCATCACAATGCTCCAGAATTCTTTTCATCACAATGTTCCATGACCGTGTCATCACAATGCTCCATGGCCCTTTTCATCACAATGCTCCAGAATTCTTGTCATCACAATGTTCCATGACCGTGTCATCACAATGCACCATGGCCTTTGTCATCACCATGCTCCAGAATTCTTGTCATCACAATGTTCCATGACCGTGTCATCACAATGCTCCAGAATTCTTGTCATCACCATGTTCCATGACCATGTCATCACAATTCTCCATGGCCCTTCTCATCAAATTGCTCCAGAATTCTTGTCATCACAATGTTCCATGACCGTGTCATCACAATGCTCCATTGCCCTTTTCATCACAATGCTCCAGATTGCTTGTCATCACAAAGTTCCATGACCGTGTCATCACAATGCACCATGGCCCTTGTCATCACAATGCTCCATAATTCTTGTCATCACAATATTCCGTGACCGTGTAATTAAAATGCTCCAGAATTCTTGTCATCACAATGTTCCATTACCATGTCATCACAATGCACCATGGCCCTTGTCATCACAATTCTCCAGAATTCTTGTCATCACAATGTTCCATGACCGTGTCATCACAATGCTCCATGGCCCTTGTCATCACAATGCTCCAGAATTCTTGTCATCACAATGTTCCATGACCGTGTCATCACAATGCTCCATGGCCCTTGTCATCACAATGCTCCGGAATTCTTGTCATCACAATGTTCCATGACCGTGTCATCACAATGCTCCATGGCCCTTGTCATCACAATGCTCCAGAATTCTTGTCATCACAAAGTTCCATGACCGTGTCATCACAATGCTCCATAATTCTTGTCATCACAATATTCCATGACCGTGTCATCACAATGCTCCATAATTCTTGTCATCACAATGTTCCATGACCATGTCACCACAATGCTCCATGGCCCTTGTCATCACAATGCTCCAGAATTCTTGTCATCACAATGTTCCATGACCGTGTCATCACAATGCTCCATGGCCCTTTTCATCACAATGCTCCAGATTGCTTGTCATCACAATGTTCCATGACCGTGTCTTCACAATGCACCATGGCCCTTGTCATCACAATGCTCCATAATCCTTGTCATCACAATGTTCCATGACCGTGTCATTAAAATGCTCCAGAATTCTTGTCATCACAATGTTCCATGACCATGTCATCACAATGCTCCATGGCCCTTGTCATCACAATTCTCCAGAATTCTTGTCATCACAATGTTCCATGACCGTGTCATCACAATGCTCCATGGCCTTTGTCATCACAATGCTCCAGAATTCTTGTCATCACAATGTTCCATGACCGTGTCATCACAATGCTCCATGGCCCTTGTCATCACAATGCTCCAGAATTCTTGTCATCACAATGTTCCATGACCGTGTCATCACAATGCTCCATAATTCTTGTCATCACAATGTTCCATGACCGTGTCATCACAATGCTCCATAATTCTTGTCACCACAATGTTCCATGACCGTGTCACCACAATGCTCCACAATTCTTGTCTTCACAATGTTCCATGACCGTGTCATCACAATGCTACATGACACTGGTCATCACAGTTCTCCATGACCTTTGCCATCACAATGCTCTATATAGTTTTTCATGACAATTCTAAATGACCACTTTAATCAATTTGCTTGCTGACCATTTTCATCACATTTCTCTATTGTCATTACAATTCCCCATGACCCCTTTCTTCACAATGCTCCATGATGCCTGTCATCACAATGCTCAATGGCTTTTGTTATCACAATGCTCCAGGACCAGTTTCATCACAATACTCCATCCCCCTTGTCATCACGGTGCACAATGAAACCTCTCATTACAATGCTCCGTGACACTTGTCATCACAATGCTCCATGGCCCTTGTCATCACAATGCTCCAGAATTCTTGTCATCACCATGTTCCATGACCATGTCATCACAATTCTCCATGGCCCTTCGCATCACAATATTCCAGAATTCTTGTCATCACAATGTTCCATGACCGTGTCATCACAATGCTCCATGGCCCTTTTCATCACAATGCTCCAGATTGCTTGTCATCACAAAGTTCCATGACCGTGTCATCACAATGCACCATGGCCTTTGTCATCACCATGCTCCAGAATTCTTGTCATCACAATGTTCCATGACCGTGTCATCACAATGCTCCAGAATTCTTGTCATCACCATGTTCCATGACCATGTCATCACAATTCTCCATGGCCCTTCGCATCACAATGCTCCAGAATTCTTGTCATCACAATGTTCCATGACCGTGTCATCACAATGCTCCATGGCCCTTTTCATCACAATGCTCCAGATTGCTTGTCATCACAATGTTCCATGACCGTGTCATCACAATGCTCCATGGCCCTTGTCATCACAATGCTCCAGAATTCTTGTCATCAGAATGTTCCATGACCGTGTCATCACAATGCTAGATGAACGTGGTCATCACAGTTCTCCATGACCTTTGTCATCACAATGCTCTATAGAGTTTTTCATGACAATTGTAAATGACCACTTTAATCACTTTGCTTGCTGACCATTTTCATCACATTTCTCTATTGTCATTACAATTCCCCATGACCCCTTTCTTCACAATGCTCCATGATGCCTGTCATCACAATGCTCAATGGCTTTTGTTATCACAATGCTCCAGGACCAGTTTCATCACAATACTCCATCCCCCTTGTCATCACGGTGCACAATGAAACCTCTCATTACAATGCTCCGTGACACTTGTCATCACAATGCTCCATGGCCCTTGTCATCACAATGCTCCAGAATTCTTGTCATCACCATGTTCCATGACCATGTCATCACAATTCTCCATGGCCCTTTGCATCACAATGCTCCAGAATTCTTGTCATCACAATGTTCCATGACCGTGTCATCACAATGCTCCATGGCCCTTTTCATCACAATGCTCCAGATTGCTTGTCATCACAAAGTTCCATGACCGTGTCATCACAATGCACCATGGCCTTTGTCATCACCATGCTACAGAATTCTTGTCATCACAATGTTCCATGACCGTGTCATCACAATGCTCCAGAATTCTTGTCATCACCATGTTCCATGACCATGTCATCACAATTCTCCATGGCCCTTCTCATCACAATGCTCCAGAATTCTTGTCATCACAATGTTCCATGACCGTGTCATCACAATGCTCCATGGCCCTTTTCATCACAATGCTCCAGATTGCTTGTCATCACAATGTTCCATGACCGTGTCATCACAATGCACCATGGCCCTTGTCATCACAATGCTCCATAATTCTTGTCATCACAATGTTCCATGACCGTGTCATTAAAATGCTCCAGAATTCTTGTCATCACAATGTTCCATGACCATGTCATCACAATGCTCCATGGCCCTTGTCATCACAATTCTCCAGAATTCTTGTCATCACAATGTTCCATGACCGTGTCATCACAATTCTCCATGGCCCTTGTCATCACAATGCTCCAGAATTCTTGTCATCACAATGTTCCATGACCGTGTCATCACAATGCTCCATGGCCCTTGTTATCACAATGCTCCAGAATTCTTGTCATCACAATGTTCCATGACCGTGTCATCACAATGCTCCATGGCCCTTGTCATCACAATGCTCCATAATTCTTGTCATCACAATGTTCCATGACCGTGTCATCACAATGCTCCATAATTCTTGTCATCACAATGTTCCATGACCGTGTCACCACAATGCTCCATGGCCCTTGTCATCACAATGCTCCAGAATTCTTGTCATCACAATGTTCCATGACCGTGTCATCACAATGCTCCATGGCCCTTGTCATCACAATTCTCCAGAATTCTTGTCATCACAATGTTCCATGACCGTGTCATCACAATGCTCCATGGCCCTTGTCATCACAATGCTCCAGAATTCTTGTCATCACAATGTTCCATGACCGTGTCATCACAATGCTCCATAATTCTTGTCATCACAATGTTCCATGACCGTGTCACCACAATGCTCCACAATTCTTGTCATCACAATGTTCCATGACCGTGTCATCACAATGCTCCATAGCCCTTTTCATCACAATGCTCCAGAATTCTTGTCATCACAATGTTCCATGACCGTGTCATCACAATGCACCATGGCCTTTGTCATCACCATGCTCCAGAATTCTTGTCATCACAATGTTCCATGACCGTGTCATCACAATGCTCCAGAATTCTTGTCATCACCATGTTCCATGACCATGTCATCACAATTCTCCATGGCCCTTCTCATCAAATTGCTCCAGAATTCTTGTCATCACAATGTTCCATGACCGTGTCATCACAATGCTCCATTGCCCTTTTCATCACAATGCTCCAGATTGCTTGTCATCACAAAGTTCCATGACCGTGTCATCACAATGCACCATGGCCCTTGTCATCACAATGCTCCATAATTCTTGTCATCACAATATTCCGTGACCGTGTAATTAAAATGCTCCAGAATTCTTGTCATCACAATGTTCCATTACCATGTCATCACAATGCACCATGGCCCTTGTCATCACAATTCTCCAGAATTCTTGTCATCACAATGTTCCATGACCGTGTCATCACAATGCTCCATGGCCCTTGTCATCACAATGCTCCAGAATTCTTGTCATCACAATGTTCCATGACCGTGTCATCACAATGCTCCATGGCCCTTGTCATCACAATGCTCCGGAATTCTTGTCATCACAATGTTCCATGACCGTGTCATCACAATGCTCCATGGCCCTTGTCATCACAATGCTCCAGAATTCTTGTCATCACAAAGTTCCATGACCGTGTCATCACAATGCTCCATAATTCTTGTCATCACAATATTCCATGACCGTGTCATCACAATGCTCCATAATTCTTGTCATCACAATGTTCCATGACCATGTCACCACAATGCTCCATGGCCCTTGTCATCACAATGCTCCAGAATTCTTGTCATCACAATGTTCCATGACCGTGTCATCACAATGCTCCATGGCCCTTTTCATCACAATGCTCCAGATTGCTTGTCATCACAATGTTCCATGACCGTGTCTTCACAATGCACCATGGCCCTTGTCATCACAATGCTCCATAATCCTTGTCATCACAATGTTCCATGACCGTGTCATTAAAATGCTCCAGAATTCTTGTCATCACAATGTTCCATGACCATGTCATCACAATGCTCCATGGCCCTTGTCATCACAATTCTCCAGAATTCTTGTCATCACAATGTTCCATGACCGTGTCATCACAATGCTCCATGGCCTTTGTCATCACAATGCTCCAGAATTCTTGTCATCACAATGTTCCATGACCGTGTCATCACAATGCTCCATGGCCCTTGTCATCACAATGCTCCAGAATTCTTGTCATCACAATGTTCCATGACCGTGTCATCACAATGCTCCATAATTCTTGTCATCACAATGTTCCATGACCGTGTCATCACAATGCTCCATAATTCTTGTCACCACAATGTTCCATGACCGTGTCACCACAATGCTCCACAATTCTTGTCATCACAATGTTCCATGACCGTGTCATCACAATGCTACATGACACTGGTCATCACAGTTCTCCATTACCTTTGCCATCACAATGCTCTATATAGTTTTTCATGACAATTCTAAATGACCACTTTAATCAATTTGCTTGCTGACCATTTTCATCACATTTCTCTATTGTCATTACAATTCCCCATGACCCCTTTCTTCACAATGCTCCATGATGCCTGTCATCACAATGCTCAATGGCTTTTGTTATCACAATGCTCCAGGACCAGTTTCATCACAATACTCCATCCCCCTTGTCATCACGGTGCACAATGAAACCTCTCATTACAATGCTCCGTGACACTTGTCATCACAATGCTCCATGGCCCTTGTCATCACAATGCTCCAGAATTCTTGTCATCACCATGTTCCATGACCATGTCATCACAATTCTCCATGGCCCTTCGCATCACAATATTCCAGAATTCTTGTCATCACAATGTTCCATGACCGTGTCATCACAATGCTCCATGGCCCTTTTCATCACAATGCTCCAGATTGCTTGTCATCACAAAGTTCCATGACCGTGTCATCACAATGCACCATGGCCTTTGTCATCACCATGCTCCAGAATTCTTGTCATCACAATGTTCCATGACCGTGTCATCACAATGCTCCAGAATTCTTGTCATCACCATGTTCCATGACCATGTCATCACAATTCTCCATGGCCCTTCGCATCACAATGCTCCAGAATTCTTGTCATCACAATGTTCCATGACCGTGTCATCACAATGCTCCATGGCCCTTTTCATCACAATGCTCCAGATTGCTTGTCATCAAAATGTTCCATGACCGTGTCATCACAATGCTCCATGGCCCTTGTCATCACAATGCTCCAGAATTCTTGTCATCAGAATGTTCCATGACCGTGTCATCACAATGCTAGATGAACGTGGTCATCACAGTTCTCCATGACCTTTGTCATCACAATGCTCTATAGAGTTTTTCATGACAATTGTAAATGACCACTTTAATCACTTTGCTTGCTGACCATTTTCATCACATTTCTCTATTGTCATTACAATTCCCCATGACCCCTTTCTTCACAATGCTCCATGATGCCTGTCATCACAATGCTCAATGGCTTTTGTTATCACAATGCTCCAGGACCAGTTTCATCACAATACTCCATCCCCCTTGTCATCACGGTGCACAATGAAACCTCTCATTACAATGCTCCGTGACACTTGTCATCACAATGCTCCATGGCCCTTGTCATCACAATGCTCCAGAATTCTTGTCATCACCATGTTCCATGACCATGTCATCACAATTCTCCATGGCCCTTTGCATCACAATGCTCCAGAATTCTTGTCATCACAATGTTCCATGACCGTGTCATCACAATGCTCCATGGCCCTTTTCATCACAATGCTCCAGATTGCTTGTCATCACAAAGTTCCATGACCGTGTCATCACAATGCACCATGGCCTTTGTCATCACCATGCTACAGAATTCTTGTCATCACAATGTTCCATGACCGTGTCATCACAATGCTCCAGAATTCTTGTCATCACCATGTTCCATGACCATGTCATCACAATTCTCCATGGCCCTTCTCATCACAATGCTCCAGAATTCTTGTCATCACAATGTTCCATGACCGTGTCATCACAATGCTCCATGGCCCTTTTCATCACAATGCTCCAGATTGCTTGTCATCACAATGTTCCATGACCGTGTCATCACAATGCACCATGGCCCTTGTCATCACAATGCTCCATAATTCTTGTCATCACAATGTTCCATGACCGTGTCATTAAAATGCTCCAGAATTCTTGTCATCACAATGTTCCATGACCATGTCATCACAATGCTCCATGGCCCTTGTCATCACAATTCTCCAGAATTCTTGTCATCACAATGTTCCATGACCGTGTCATCACAATTCTCCATGGCCCTTGTCATCACAATGCTCCAGAATTCTTGTCATCACAATGTTCCATGACCGTGTCATCACAATGCTCCATGGCCCTTGTTATCACAATGCTCCAGAATTCTTGTCATCACAATGTTCCATGACCGTGTCATCACAATGCTCCATGGCCCTTGTCATCACAATGCTCCATAATTCTTGTCATCACAATGTTCCATGACCGTGTCATCACAATGCTCCATAATTCTTGTCATCACAATGTTCCATGACCGTGTCACCACAATGCTCCATGGCCCTTGTCATCACAATGCTCCAGAATTCTTGTCATCACAATGTTCCATGACCGTGTCATCACAATGCTCCATGGCCCTTGTCATCACAATTCTCCAGAATTCTTGTCATCACAATGTTCCATGACCGTGTCATCACAATGCTCCATGGCCCTTGTCATCACAATGCTCCAGAATTCTTGTCATCACAATGTTCCATGACCGTGTCATCACAATGCTCCATAATTCTTGTCATCACAATGTTCCATGACCGTGTCACCACAATGCTCCACAATTCTTGTCATCACAATGTTCCATGACCGTGTCATCGCAATGCTACATGACACTGGTCATCACAGTTCTCCATGACCTTTGCCATCAAAATGCTCTATATAGTTTTTCATGACAATTCTAAATGACCACTTTAATCAATTTGCTTGCTGACCATTTTCATCACATTTCTCTATTGTCATTACAATTCCCCATGACCCCTTTCTTCACAATGCTCCATGATGCCTGTCATCACAATGCTCAATGGCTTTTGTTATCACAATGCTCCAGGACCAGTTTCATCACAATACTCCATCCCCCTTGTCATCACGGTGCACAATGAAACCTCTCATTACAATGCTCCGTGAAACTTGTCATCACAATGCTCCATGGCCCTTGTCATCACAATGCTCCAGAATTCTTGTCATCACCATGTTCCATGACCATGTCATCGCAATTCTCCATGGCCCTTCGCATCACAATGCTCCAGAATTCTTGTCATCACAATGTTCCATGACCGTGTCATCACAATGCTCCATGGCCCTTTTCATCACAATGCTCCAGAATGCTTGTCATCACAAAGTTCCATGACCGTGTCATCACAATGCACCATGGCCTTTGTCATCACCATGCTCCAGAATTCTTGTCATCACAATGTTCCATGACCGTGTCATCACAATGCTCCAGAATACTTGTCATCACCATGTTCCATGACCATGTCATCACAATTCTCCATGGCCCTTCTCATCACAATGCTCCAGAATTCTTGTCATCACAATGTTCCATGACGGTGTCATCATAATGCTCCATTGCCCTTTTCATCACAATGCTCCAGATTGCTTGTCATCACAATGTTCCATGACCGTGTCATCACAATGCACCATGGCCCTTGTCATCACAATGCTCCATAATTCTTGTCATCACAATATTCCATGACCTTGTAATTAAAATGCTCCAGAATTCTTGTCATCACAATGTTCCATGACCATGTCATCACAATGCTCCATGGCCCTTGTCATCACAATTCTCCAGAATTCTTGTCATCACAATGTTCCATGACCGTGTCATCACAATGCTCCATGGCCCTTGTCATCACAATGCTCCAGAATTCTTGTCATCACAATGTTCCATGACCGTGTCATCACAATGCTCCATGGCCCTTGTCATCACAATGCTCCAGAATTCTTGTCATCACAATGTTCCATGACCGTGTCATCACAATGCTCCATAATTCTTGTCATCACAATGTTCCATGACCGTGTCATCACAATGCTCCATAATTCTTGTCATCACAATGTTCCATGACCATGTCACCACAATGCTCCATGGCCCTTGTCATCACAATGCTCCAGAATTCTTGTCATCACAATGTTCCATGACCGTGTCATCACAATGCTCCATGGCCCTTTTCATCACAATGCTCCAGATTGCTTGTCATCACAATGTTCCATGACCGTGTCTTCACAATGCACCATGGCCCTTGTCATCACAATGCTCCATAATTCTTGTCATCACAATGTTCCATGACCGTGTCATTAAAATGCTCCAGAATTCTTGTCATCACAATGTTCCATGACCATGTCATCACAATGCTCCATGGCCCTTGTCATCACAATTCTCCAGAATTCTTGTCATCACAATGTTCCATGACCGTGTCATCACAATGCTCCATGGCCTTTGTCATCACAATGCTCCAGAATTCTTGTCATCACAATGTTCCATTACCGTGTCATCACAATGCTCCATGGCCCTTGTCATCACAATGCTCCAGAATTCTTGTCATCACAATGTTCCATGACCGTGTCATCACAATGCTCCATAATTCTTGTCATCACAATGTTCCATGACCGTGTCATCACAATGCTCCATAATTCTTGTCATCACAATGTTCCATGACCGTGTCACCACAATGCTCCACAATTCTTGTCATCACAATGTTCCATGACCGTGTCATCACAATGCTACATGACACTGGTCATCACAGTTCTCCATGACCTTTGCCAACACAATGCTCTATATAGTTTTTCATGACAATTCTAAATGACCACTTTAATCAATTTGCTTGCTGACCATTTTCATCACATTTCTCTATTGTCATTACAATTCCCCATGACCCCTTTCTTCACAATGCTCCATGATGCCTGTCATCACAATGCTCAATGGCTTTTGTTATCACAATGCTCCAGGACCAGTTTCATCACAATACTCCATCCCCCTTGTCATCACGGTGCACAATGAAACCTCTCATTACAATGCTCTGTGACACTTTTCATCACAATGCTCCATGGCCCTTGTCATCACAATGCTCCAGAATTCTTGTCATCACCATGTTCCATGACCATGTCATCACAATTCTCCATGGCCCTTCGCATCACAATGCTCCAGAATTCTTGTCATCACAATGTTCCATGACCGTGTCATCACAATGCTCCATGGCCCTTTTCATCACAATGCTCCAGATTGCTTGTCATCACAAAGTTCCATGACCGTGTCATCACAATGCACCATGCCCTTTGTCATCACCATGCTCCAGAATTCTTGTCATCACAATGTTCCATGACCGTGTCATCACAATGCTCCAGAATTCTTGTCATCACCATGTTCCATGACCATGTCATCACAATTCTCCATGGCCCTTCGCATCACAATGCTACAGAATTCTTGTCATCACAATGTTCCATGACCGTGTCATCACAATGCTCCATGGCCCTTTTCATCACAATGCTCCAGATTGCTTGTCATCACAAAGTTCCATGACTGTGTCATCACAATGCACCATGGCCTTTGTCATCACCATGCTACAGAATTCTTGTCATCACAATGTTCCATGACCGTGTCATCACAATGCTCCAGAATTCTTGTCATCACCATGTTCCATGACCATGTCATCACAATTCTCCATGGCCCTTCTCATCACAATGCTCCAGAATTCTTGTCATCACAATGTTCCATGACCGTGTCATCACAATGCTCCATGGCCCTTTTCATCACAATGCTCCAGATTGCTTGTCATCACAATGTTCCATGACCGTGTCATCACAATGCACCATGGCCCTTGTCATCACAATGCTCCATAATTCTTGTCATCACAATGTTCCATGACCGTGTCATTAAAATGCTCCAGAATTCTTGTCATCACAATGTTCCATGACCATGTCATCACAATGCTCCATGGCCCTTGTCATCACAATTCTCCAGAATTCTTGTCATCACAATGTTCCATGACCGTGTCATCACAATGCTCCATGGCCCTTGTCATCACAATGCTCCAGAATTCTTGTCATCACAATGTTCCATGACCGTGTCATCACAATGCTCCATGGCCCTTGTTATCACAATGCTCCAGAATTCTTGTCATCACAATGTTCCATGACCGTGTCATCACAATGCTCCATGGCCCTTGTCATCACAATGCTCCAGAATTCTTGTCATCACAATGTTCCATGACCGTGTCATCACAATGCTCCATAATTCTTGTCATCACAATGTTCCATGACCGTGTCATCACAATGCTCCATAATTCTTGTCATCACAATGTTCCATGACCGTGTCACCACAATGCTCCACAATTCTTGTCATCACAATGTTCCATGACCGTGTCATCACAATGCTACATGACACTGGTCATCACAGTTCTCCATGACCTTTGCCATCACAATGCTCTACATAGTTTTTCATGACAATTCTAAATGACCACTTTAATCAATTTGCTTGCTGACCATTTTCATCACATTTCTCTATTGTCATTACAATTCCCCATGACCCCTTTCTTCACAATGCTCCATGATGCCTGTCATCACAATGCTCAATGGCTTTTGTTATCACAATGCTCCAGGACCAGGTTCATCACAATACTCCATCCCCCTTGTCAACACGGTGCACAATGAAACCTCTCATTACAATGCTCCGTGACACTTTTCATCACAATGCTCCATGGCCCTTGTCATCACAATGACCCAGAATTCTTGTCATCACCATGTTCCATGACCATGTCATCACAATTCTCCATGGCCCTTCGCATTACAATGCTCCAGAATTCTTGTCATCACAATGTTCCATGACCGTGTCATCACAATGCTCCATGGCCCTTTTCATCACAATGCTCCAGATTGCTTGTCATCACAAAGTTCCATGACCGTGTCATCACAATGCACCATGGCCTTTGTCATCACCATGCTCCAGAATTCTTGTCATCACAATGTTCCATGACCGTGTCATCACAATGCTCCAGAATTCTTGTCATCACCATGTTCCATGACCATGTCATCACAATTCTCCATGGCCCTTCTCATCACAATGCTCCAGAATTCTTGTCATCACAATGTTCAATGACCGTGTCATCACAATGCTCCATGGACCTTTTCATCACAATGCTCCAGATTGCTTGTCATCACAATGTTCCATGACCGTGTCATCACAATGCTCCTTGGCCCTTCTCATCACAATGCTCCAGAATTCTTGTCATCACAATGTTCCATGACCGTGTCATCACAGTGCTCCATAATTCTTGTCATCACAATGTTCCATGACGGTGTCATCACAATGCTTCATAATTCTTGTCATCACAATGTTCCATGACCGTGTCACCACAATGCTCCATGGCCCTTGTCATCACAATGCTCCAGAATTCTTGTCATCACAATATTCCATGACCGTGTCATCACAATGCTCCATGGCCCTTGTCATCACAATTCTCCAGAATTCTTGTCATCACAATGTTCCATGACCGTGTCATCACAATGCTCCATGGCCCTTGTCATCACAATGCTCCAGCATTCTTGTCATCACAATGTTCCATGACCGTGTCATCACAATGCTCCATAATTCTTGTCATCACAATGTTCCATGACCGTGTCATCACAATGCTACATGACACTGGTCATCACAGTTCTCCATGACCTTTAACATCACAATGCTCTATATAGTTTTTCATGACAATTCTAAATGACCACTTTAATCAATTTGCTTGCTGACCATTTTCATCACATTTCTCTATTGTCATTACAATTCCCCATGACCCCTTTCTTCACAATGCTCCATGATGCCTGTCATCACAATGCTCAATGGCTTTTGTTATCACAATGCTCCAGGACCAGTTTCATCACAATACTCCATCCCCCTTGTCATCACGGTGCACAATGAAACCTCTCATTACAATGCTCCGTGACACTTGTCATCACAATGCTCCATGGCCCTTGTCATCACAATGCTCCAGAATTCTTGTCATCACCATGTTCCATGACCATGTCATCACAATTCTCCATGGCCCTTTGCATCACAATGCTCCAGAATTCTTGTCATCACAATGTTCCATGACCGTGTCATCACAATGCTCCATGGCCCTTTTCATCACAATGCTCCAGATTGCTTGTCATCACAAAGTTCCATGACCGTGTCATCACAATGCACCATGGCCTTTGTCATCACCATGCTACAGAATTCTTGTCATCACAATGTTCCATGACCGTGTCATCACAATGCTCCAGAATTCTTGTCATCACCATGTTCCATGACCATGTCATCACAATTCTCCATGGCCCTTCTCATCACAATGCTCCAGAATTCTTGTCATCACAATGTTCCATGACCGTGTCATCACAATGCTCCATGGCCCTTGTCATCACAATTCTCCAGAATTCTTGTCATCACAATGTTCCATGACCGTGTCATCACAATGCTCCATGGCCCTTGTCATCACAATGCTCCAGAATTCTTGTCATCACAATGTTCCATGACCGTGTCATCACAATGCTCCATGGCCCTTGTTATCACAATGCTCCAGAATTCTTGTCATCACAATGTTCAATGACCGTGTCATCACAATGCTCCATGGCCCTTGTCATCACAATGCTCCATAATTCTTGTCATCACAATGTTCCATGACCGTGTCATCACAATGCTCCATAATTCTTGTCATCACAATGTTCCATGACCGTGTCACCACAATGCTCCCTGGCCCTTGTCATCACAATGCTCCAAAATTCTTGTCATCACAATGTTCCATGACCGTGTCACCACAATGCTCCACAATTCTTGTCATCACAATGTTCCATGACCGTGTCATCACAATGCTACATGACACTGGTCATCACAGTTCTCCATGACCTTTGCCATCACAATGCTCTATATAGTTTTTCATGACAATTCTAAATGACCACTTTAATCAATTTGCTTGCTGACCATTTTCATCACATTTCTCTATTGTCATTACAATTCCCCATGACCCCTTTCTTCACAAAGCTCCATGATGCCTATCATCACAATGCTCAATGGCTTTTGTTATCACAATGCTCCAGGACCAGTTTCATCACAATACTCCATCCCCCTTGTCATCACGGTGCACAATGAAACCTCTCATTACAATGCTCCGTGAAACTTGTCATCACAATGCTCCATGGCCCTTGTCATCACAATGCTCCAGAATTCTTGTCATCACCATGTTCCATGACCATGTCATCACAATTCTCCATGGCCCTTCGCATCACAATGCTCCAGAATTCTTGTCATCACAATGTTCCATGACCGTGTCATCACAATGCTCCAGAATTCTTGTCATCACCATGTTCCATGACCATGTCATCACAATTCTCCATGGCCCTTCTCATCACAATGCTCCAGAATTCTTGTCATCACAATGTTCCATGACCGTGTCATCACAATGCTCCATTGCCCTTTTCATCACAATGCTCCAGATTGCTTGTCATCACAATGTTCCATGACCGTGTCATCACAATGCACCATGGCCCTTGTCATCACAATGCTCCATAATTCTTGTCATCACAATATTCCATGACCTTGTAATTAAAATGCTCCAGAATTCTTATCATCACAATGTTCCATGACCATGTCATCACAATGCTCCATGGCCCTTGTCATCACAATTCTCCAGAATTCTTGTCATCACAATGTTCCATGACCGTGTCATCACAATGCTCCATGGCCCTTGTCATCACAATGCTCCAGAATTCTTGTCATCACAATGTTCCATGACCGTGTCATCACAATGCTCCATAATTCTTGTCATCACAATGTTCCATGACCGTGTCATCACAATGCTCCATAATTCTTGTCATCACAATGTTCCATGACCATGTCACCACAATGCTCCATGGCCCTTGTCATCACAATGCTCCAGAATTCTTGTCATCACAATGTTCCATGACCGTGTCATCACAATGCTCCATGGCCCTTTTCATCACAATGCTCCAGATTGCTTGTCATCACAATGTTCCATGACCGTGTCTTCACAATGCACCATGGCCCTTGTCATCACAATGCTCCATAATTCTTGTCATCACAATGTTCCATGACCGTGTCATTAAAATGCTCCAGAATTCTTGTCATCACAATGTTCCATGACCATGTCATCACAATGCTCCATGGCCCTTGTCATCACAATTCTCCAGAATTCTTGTCATCACAATGTTCCATGACCGTGTCATCACAATGCTCCATGGCCTTTGTCATCACAATGCTCCATAATTCTTGTCATCACAATGTTCCATGACCGTGTCATCACAATGCTCCATAATTCTTGTCATCACAATGTTCCATGACCGTGTAACCACAATGCTCCACAATTCTTGTCATCACAATGTTCCATGACCGTGTCATCACAATGCTACATGACACTGGTCATCACAGTTCTCCATGACCTTTGCCAACACAATGCTCTATATAGTTTTTCATGACAATTCTAAATGACCACTTTAATCAATTTGCTTGCTGACCATTTTCATCACATTTCTCTATTGTCATTACAATTTCCCATGACCCCCTTCTTCACAATGCTCCATGACACTTGTCATCACAATGCTCCATGGCCTTTGTCAACACAATGCTCCAGAATTCTTGTCATCACAATGTTCCATGACCGTGTCATCACAATGCTCCATGGCCTATGTCAACACAATGCTCCAGAATTCTTGTCATTACAATGTTCCATGACCGTGTCATCACAATGCTCCATGGCCCTGTCATCACAATGCTCCAGAATTCTTGTCATCACAATGTTCGATGACCATGTCATCACAATGCTCCATGGCCCTTGTCATCACAATGCTCCAGAATTCTTGTCATCACAATGTTCCATGACCATGTCATCACAATGCTCCATGGCCCTTGTCATCACAATGCTCCAGAATTCTTGTCATCACAATATTCCATGACCGTGTCATCACAATGCACCATGGCCCTTGTCATCACAATGCTCCATAATTATTGTCATGACAATGTTCCATGACCGTGTCATTACAATGCTCCATAATTCTTGTCATCACAATGTTCCATGACCGTGTCACCACAATGCTCCATGGCCCTTGTCATCACAATGCTCCAGAATTCTTGTCATCACAATATTCCATGACCGTGTCATCACAATGCTCCATGGCCCTTGTCATCACAATTCTCCAGAATTCTTGTCATCACAATGTTCCATGACCGTGTCATCACAATGCTCCATGGCCATTGTCATCACAATGCTCCAGAATTCTTGTCATCACAATGTTCCATGACCGTGTCATCACAATGCTCCATAATTCTTGTCATCACAATGTTCCATGACCGTGTCATCACAATGCTCCATAATTCTTGTCATCACAATGTTCCATGACCGTGTCACCACAATGCTCCACAATTCTTGTCATCACAATGTTCCATGACCGTGTCATCACAATGCTACATGACACTGGTCATCACAGTTCTCCATGACCTTTGCCATCACAATGCTCTATATAGTTTTTCATGACAATTCTAAATGACCACTTTAATCAATTTGCTTGCTGACCATTTTCATCACATTTCTCTATTGTCATTACAATTCCCCATGACCCATTTCTTCACAATGCTCCATGATGCCTGTCATCACAATGCTCAATGGCTTTTGTTATCACAATGCTCCAGGACCAGTTTCATCACAATACTCCATCCCCCTTGTCATCACGGTGCACAATGAAACCTCTCATTACAATGCTCCGTGACACTTGTCATCACAATGCTCCATGGCCCTTGTCATCACAATGCTCCAGAATTCTTGTCATCACCATGTTCCATGACCATGTCATCACAATTCTCCATGGCCCTTCGCATCACAATGCTCCAGAATTCTTGTCATCACAATGTTCCATGACCGTGTCATCACAATGCTCCATGGCCCTTTTCATCAAAATGCTCCAGATTGCTTGTCATCACAAAGTTCCATGACCGTGTCATCACAATGCACCATGGCCTTTGTCATCACCATGCTCCAGAATTCTTGTCATCACAATGTTCCATGACCGTGTCATCACAATGCTCCAGAATTCTTGTCATCACCATATTCCATGACCATGTCATCACAATTCTCCATGGCCCTTCTCATCACAATGCTCCAGAATTCTTGTCATCACAATGTTCCATGACCGTGTCATCACAATGCACCATGGCCCTTGTCATCACAATGCTCCATAATTCTTGTCATCACAATGTTCCATGACCGTGTCATCACAATGCTCCATAATTCTTGTCATCACAATGTTCCATGACCGTGTCATCACAATGCTCCATAATTCTTGTCATCACAATGTTCCATGACCGTGTCATCACAATTCTCCAGAATTCTTGTCATCACAATGTTCCATGACCGTGTCATCACAATGCTCCATGGCCCTTGTCATCACAATGCTCCAGAATTCTTGTCATCACAATGTTCCATGACCGTGTCATCACAATGCTCCATAATTCTTGTCATCACAATGTTCCATGACCGTGTCATCACAATGCTACATGACACTGGTCATCACAGTTCTCCATGACCTTTAACATCACAATGCTCTATATAGTTTTTCATGACAATTCTAAATGACCACTTTAATCAATTTGCTTGCTGACCATTTTCATCACATTTCTCTATTGTCATTACAATTCCCCATGACCCCTTTCTTCACAATGCTCCATGATGCCTGTCATCACAATGCTCAATGGCTTTTGTTATCACAATGCTCCAGGACCAGTTTCATCACAATACTCCATCCCCCTTGTCATCACGGTGCACAATGAAACCTCTCATTACAATGCTCCGTGACACTTGTCATCACAATGCTCCATGGCCCTTGTCATCACAATGCTCCAGAATTCTTGTCATCACCATGTTCCATGACCATGTCATCACAATTCTCCATGGCCCTTTGCATCACAATGCTCCAGATTGCTTGTCATCACAAAGTTCCATGACCGTGTCATCACAATGCACCATGGCCTTTGTCATCACCATGCTACAGAATTCTTGTCATCACAATGTTCCATGACCGTGTCATCACAATGCTCCAGAATTCTTGTCATCACCATGTTCCATGACCATGTCATCACAATTCTCCATGGCCCTTCTCATCACAATGCTCCAGAATTCTTGTCATCACAATGTTCCATGACCGTGTCATCACAATGCTCCATGGCCCTTTTCATCACAATGCTCCAGATTGCTTGTCATCACAATGTTCCATGACCGTGTCATCACAATGCACCATGGCCCTTGTCATCACAATGCTCCATAATTCTTGTCATCACAATGTTCCATGACCGTGTCATTAAAATGCTCCAGAATTCTTGTCATCACAATGTTCCATGACCATGTCATCACAATGCTCCATGGCCCTTGTCATCACAATTCTCCAGAATTCTTGTCATCACAATGTTCCATGACCGTGTCATCACAATGCTCCATGGCCCTTGTCATCACAATGCTCCAGAATTCTTGTCATCACAATGTTCCATGACCGTGTCATCACAATGCTCCATGGCCCTTGTTATCACAATGCTCCAGAATTCTTGTCATCACAATGTTCCATGACCGTGTCATCACAATGCTCCATGGCCCTTGTCATCACAATGCTCCATAATTCTTGTCATCACAATGTTCCATGACCGTGTCATCACAATGCTCCATAATTCTTGTCATCACAATGTTCCATGACCGTGTCACCACAATGCTCCATGGCCCTTGTCATCACAATGCTCCAGAATTCTTGTCATCACAATGTTCCATGACCGTGTCATCACAATGCTCCATGGCCCTTGTCATCACAATTCTCCAGAATTCTTGTCATCACAATGTTCCATGACCGTGTCATCACAATGCTCCATGGCCCTTGTCATCACAATGCTCCAGAATTCTTGTCATCACAATGTTCCATGACCGTGTCATCACAATGCTACATGACACTGGTCATCACAGTTCTCCATGACCTTTGCCAACACAATGCTCTATATAGTTTTTCATGACAATTCTAAATGACCACTTTAATCAATTTGCTTGCTGACCATTTTCATCACATTTCTCTATTGTCATTACAATTTCCCATGACCCCCTTCTTCACAATGCTCCATGACACTTGTCATCACAATGCTCCATGGCCTTTGTCAACACAATGCTCCAGAATTCTTGTCATCACAATGTTCCATGACCGTGTCATCACAATGCTCCATGGCCTTTGTCAACACAATGCTCCAGAATTCTTGTCATTACAATGTTCCATGACCATGTCATCACAATGCTCCATGGCCCTGTCATCACAATGCTCCAGAATTCTTGTCATCACAATGTTCGATGACCATGTCATCACAATGCTCCATGGCCCTTGTCATCACAATGCTCCAGAATTCTTGTCATCACAATGTTCCATGACCATGTCATCACAATGCTCCATGGCCCTTGTCATCACAATGCTCCAGAATTCTTGTCATCACAATATTCCATGACCGTGTCATCACAATGCACCATGGCCCTTGTCATCACAATGCTCCATAATTATTGTCATCACAATGTTCCATGACCGTGTCATCACAATGCTCCATAATTCTTGTCATCACAATGTTCCATGACCGTGTCACCACAATGCTCCATGGCCCTTGTCATCACAATGCTCCAGAATTCTTGTCATCACAATAGTCCATGACCGTGTCATCACATTGCTCCATGGCCCTTGTCATCACAATTCTCCAGAATTCTTGTCATCACAATGTTCCATGACCGTGTCATCACAATGCTCCATGGCCATTGTCATCACAATGCTCCAGAATTCTTGTCATCACAATGTTCCATGACCGTGTCATCACAATGCTCCATAATTCTTGTCATCACAATGTTCCATGACCGTGTCATCACAATGCTCCATAATTCTTGTCATCACAATGTTCCATGACCGTGTCACCACAATGCTCCACAATTCTTGTCATCACAATGTTCCATGACCATGTCATCACAATGCTACATGACACTGGTCATCACAGTTCTCCATGACCTTTGCCATCACAATGCTCTATATAGTTTTTCATGACAATTCTAAATGACCACTTTAATCAATTTGCTTGCTGACCATTTTCATCACATTTCTCTATTGTCATTACAATTCCCCATGACCCCTTTCTTCACAATGCTCCATGATGCCTGTCATCACAATGCTCAATGGCTTTTGTTATCACAATGCTCCAGGACCAGTTTCATCACAATACTCCATCCCCCTTGTCATCACGGTGCACAATGAAACCTCTCATTACAATGCTCCGTGACACTTGTCATCACAATGCTCCATGGCCCTTGTCATCACAATGCTCCAGAATTCTTGTCATCACCATGTTCCATGACCATGTCATCACAATTCTCCATGGCCCTTCGCATCACAATTCTCCAGAATTCTTGTCATCACAATGTTCCATGACCGTGTCATCACAATGCTCCATGGCCCTTTTCATCAAAATGCTCCAGATTGCTTGTCATCACAAAGTTCCATGACCGTGTCATCACAATGCACCATGGCCTTTGTCATCACCATGCTCCAGAATTCTTGTCATCACAATGTTCCATGACCGTGTCATCACAATGCTCCAGAATTCTTGTCATCACCATGTTCCATGACCATGTCATCACAATTCTCCATGGCCCTTCTCATCACAATGCTCCAGAATTCTTGTCATCACAATGTTCCATGACCGTGTCATCACAATGCACCATGGCCCTTGTCATCACAATGCTCCATAATTCTTGTCATCACAATGTTCCATGACCGTGTCATTAAAATGCTCCAGAATTCTTGTCATCACAATGTTCCATGACCATGTCATCACAATGCTCCATGGCCCTTGTCATCACAATTCTCCAGAATTCTTGTCATCACAATGTTCCATGACCGTGTCATCACAATGCTCCATGGCCCTTGTCATCACAATGCTCCAGAATTCTTGTCATCACAATGTTCCATGACCGTGTCAGCACAATGCTCCATAATTCTTGTCATCACAATGTTCCATGACCGTGTCATCACAATTCTCCAGAATTCTTGTCATCACAATGTTCCATGACCGTGTCATCACAATGCTCCATGGCCCTTGTCATCACAATGCTCCAGAATTCTTGTCATCACAATGTTCCATGACCGTGTCATCACAATGCTCCATAATTCTTGTCATCACAATGTTCCATGACCGTGTCATCACAATGCTACATGACACTGGTCATCACAGTTCTCCATGACCTTTAACATCACAATGCTCTATATAGTTTTTCATGACAATTCTAAATGACCACTTTAATCAATTTGCTTGCTGACCATTTTCATCACATTTCTCTATTGTCATTACAATTCCCCATGACCCCTTTCTTCACAATGCTCCATGATGCCTGTCATCACAATGCTCAATGGCTTTTGTTATCACAATGCTCCAGGACCAGTTTCATCACAATACTCCATTCCCCTTGTCATCACGGTGCACAATGAAACCTCTCATTACAATGCTCCGTGACACTTGTCATCACAATGCTCCATGGCCCTTGTCATCACAATGCTCCAGAATTCTTGTCATCACCATGTTCCATGACCATGTCATCACAATTCTCCATGGCCCTTTGCATCACAATGCTCCAGAATTCTTGTCATCACAATGTTCCATGACCGTGTCATCACAATGCTCCATGGCCCTTTTCATCACAATGCTCCAGATTGCTTGTCATCACAAAGTTCCATGACCGTGTCATCACAATGCACCATGGCCTTTGTCATCACCATGCTACAGAATTCTTGTCATCACAATGTTCCATGACCGTGTCATCACAATGCTCCAGAATTCTTGTCATCACCATGTTCCATGACCATGTCATCACAATTCTCCATGGCCCTTCTCATCACAATGCTCCAGAATTCTTGTCATCACAATGTTCCATGACCGTGTCATCACAATGCTCCATGGCCCTTTTCATCACAATGCTCCAGATTGCTTGTCATCACAATGTTCCATGACCGTGTCATCACAATGCACCATGGCCCTTGTCATCACAATGCTCCATAATTCTTGTCATCACAATGTTCCATGACCGTGTCATTAAAATGCTCCAGAATTCTTGTCATCACAATGTTCCATGACCATGTCATCACAATGCTCCATGGCCCTTGTCATCACAATTCTCCAGAATTCTTGTCATCACAATGTTCCATGACCGTGTCATCACAATGCTCCATGGCCCTTGTCATCACAATGCTCCAGAATTCTTGTCATCACAATGTTCCATGACCGTGTCATCACAATGCTCCATGGCCCTTGTTATCACAATGCTCCAGAATTCTTGTCATCACAATGTTCCATGACCGTGTCATCACAATGCTCCATGGCCCTTGTCATCACAATGCTCCATAATTCTTGTCATCACAATGTTCCATGACCGTGTCATCACAATGCTCCATAATTCTTGTCATCACAATGTTCCATGACCGTGTCACCACAATGCTCCATGGCCCTTGTCATCACAATGCTCCAGAATTCTTGTCATCACAATGTTCCATGACCGTGTCATCACAATGCTCCATGGCCCTTGTCATCACAATGCTCCAGAATTCTTGTCATCACAATGTTCCATGACCGTGTCATCACAATGCTCCATGGCCCTTGTCATCACAATGCTCCATAATTCTTGTCATCACAATGTTCCATGACCGTGTCACCACAATGCTCCACAATTCTTGTCATCACAATGTTCCATGACCGTGTCATCACAATGCTACATGACACTGGTCATCACAGTTCTCCATGACCTTTGCCATCACAATGCTCTATATAGTTTTTCATGACAATTCTAAATGACCACTTTAATCAATTTGCTTGCTGACCATTTTCATCACATTTCTCTATTGTCATTACAATTCCCCATGACCCCTTTCTTCACAATGCTCCATGATGCCTATCATCACAATGCTCAATGGCTTTTGTTATCACAATGCTCCAGGACCAGTTTCATCACAATACTCCATCCCCCTTGTCATCACGGTGCACAATGAAACCTCTCATTACAATGCTCCGTGAAACTTGTCATCACAATGCTCCATGGCCCTTGTCATCACAATGCTCCAGAATTCTTGTCATCACCATGTTCCATGACCATGTCATCACAATTCTCCATGGCCCTTCGCATCACAATGCTCCAGAATTCTTGTCATCACAATGTTCCATGACCGTGTCATCACAATGCTCCATGGCCCTTTTCATCACAATGCTCCAGAATGCTTGTCATCACAAAGTTCCATGACCGTGTCATCACAATGCACCATGGCCTTTGTCATCACCATGCTCCAGAATTCTTGTCATCACAATGTTCCATGACCGTGTCATCACAATGCTCCAGAATTCTTGTCATCACCATGTTCCATGACCATGTCATCACAATTCTCCATGGCCCTTCTCATCACAATGCTCCAGAATTCTTGTCATCACAATGTTCCATGACCGTGTCATCACAATGCTCCATTGCCCTTTTCATCACAATGCTCCAGATTGCTTGTCATCACAATGTTCCATGACCGTGTCATCACAATGCACCATGGCCCTTGTCATCACAATGCTCCATAATTCTTGTCATCACAATATTCCATGACCTTGTAATTAAAATGCTCCAGAATTCTTGTCATCACAATGTTCCATGACCATGTCATCACAATGCTCCATGGCCCTTGTCATCACAATTCTCCAGAATTCTTGTCATCACAATGTTCCATGACCGTGTCATCACAATGCTCCATGGCCCTTGTCATCACAATGCTCCAGAATTCTTGTCATCACAATGTTCCATGACCGTGTCATCACAATGCTCCATAATTCTTGTCATCACAATGTTCCATGACCGTGTCATCACAATGCTCCATAATTCTTGTCATCACAATGTTCCATGACCATGTCACCACAATGCTCCATGGCCCTTGTCATCACAATGCTCCAGAATTCTTGTCATCACAATGTTCTATGACCGTGTCATCACAATGCTCCATGGCCCTTTTCATCACAATGCTCCAGATTGCTTGTCATCACAATGTTCCATGACCGTGTCTTCACAATGCACCATGGCCCTTGTCATCACAATGCTCCATAATTCTTGTCATCACAATGTTCCATGACCGTGTCATTAAAATGCTCCAGAATACTTGTCATCACAATGTTCCATGACCATGTCATCACAATGCTCCATGGCCCTTGTCATCACAATTCTCCAGAATTCTTGTCATCACAATGTTCCATGACCGTGTCATCACAATGCTCTATAATTCTTGTCATCACAATGTTCCATGACCGTGTCATCACAATGCTCCATAATTCTTGTCATCACAATGTTCCATGACCGTGTAACCACAATGCTCCACAATTCTTGTCATCACAATGTTCCATGACCGTGTCATCACAATGCTACATGACACTGGTCATCACAGTTCTCCATGACCTTTGCCAACACAATGCTCTATATAGTTTTTCATGACAATTCTAAATGACCACTTTAATCAATTTGCTTGCTGACCATTTTCATCACATTTCTCTATTGTCATTACAATTTCCCATGACCCCCTTCTTCACAATGCTCCATGACACTTGTCATCACAATGCTCCATGGCCTTTGTCAACACAATGCTCCAGAATTCTTGTCATCACAATGTTCCATGACCGTGTCATCACAATGCTCCATGGCCTTTGTCAACACAATGCTCAAGAATTCTTGTCATTACAATGTTCCATGACAGTGTCATCACAATGCTCCATGGCCCTGTCATCACAATGCTCCAGAATTCTTGTCATCACAATGTTCGATGACCATGTCATCACAATGCTCCATGGCCCTTGTCATCACAATGCTCCAGAATTCTTGTCATCACAATGTTCCATGACCATGTCATCACAATGCTCCATGGCCCTTGTCATCACAATGCTCCATAATTATTGTCATCACAATGTTCCATGACCGTGTCATCACAATGCTCCATAATTCTTGTCATCACAAAGTTCCATGACCGTGTCACCACAATGCTCCATGGCCCTTGTCATCACAATGCTCCAGAATTCTTGTCATCACAATATTCCATGACCGTGTCATCACAATGCTCCATGGCCCTTGTCATCACAATTCTCCAGAATTCTTGTCATCACAATGTTCCATGACCGTGTCATCACAATGCTCCATGGCCATTGTCATCACAATGCTCCAGAATTCTTGTCATCACAATGTTCCATGACCGTGTCATCACAATGCTCCATAATTCTTGTCATCACAAAGTTCCATGACCGTGTCATCACAATGCTCCATAATTCTTGTCATCACAATGTTCCATGACCGTGTCACCACAATGCTCCACAATTCTTGTCATCACAATGTTCCATGACCGTGTCATCACAATGCTACATGACACTGGTCATCACAGTTCTCCATGACCTTTGCCATCACAATGCTCTATATAGTTTTTCATGACAATTCTAAATGACCACTTTAATCAATTTGCTTGCTGACCATTTTCATCACATTTCTCTATTGTCATTACAATTCCCCATGACCCCTTTCTTCACAATGCTCCATGATGCCTGTCATCACAATGCTCAATGGCTTTTGTTATCACAATGCTCCAGGACCAGTTTCATCACAATACTCCATCCCCCTTGTCATCACGGTGCACAATGAAACCTCTCATTACAATGCTCCGTGACACTTGTCATCACAATGCTCCATGGCCCTTGTCATCACAATGCTCCAGAATTCTTGTCATCACCATGTTCCATGACCATGTCATCACAATTCTCCATGGCCCTTCGCATCACAATGCTCCAGAATTCTTGTCATCACAATGTTCCATGACCGTGTCATCACAATGCTCCATGGCCCTTTTCATCAAAATGCTCCAGATTGCTTGTCATCACAAAGTTCCATGACCGTGTCATCACAATGCACCATGGCCTTTGTCATCACCATGCTCCAGAATTCTTGTCATCACAATGTTCCATGACCGTGTCATCACAATGCTCCAGAATTCTTGTCATCACCATGTTCCATGACCATGTCATCACAATTCTCCATGGCCCTTCTCATCACAATGCTCCAGAATTCTTGTCATCACAATGTTCCATGACCGTGTCATCACAATGCTCCATGGCCCTTTTCATCACAATGCTCCAGATTGCTTGTCATCACAATGTTCCATGACCGTGTCATCACAATGCACCATGGCCCTTGTCATCACAATGCTCCATAATTCTTGTCATCACAATGTTCCATGACCGTGTCATTAAAATGCTCCAGAATTCTTGTCATCACAATGTTCCATGACCATGTCATCACAATGCTCCATGGCCCTTGTCATCACAATTCTCCAGAATTCTTGTCATCACAATGTTCCATGACCGTGTCATCACAATGCTCCATGGCCCTTGTCATCACAATGCTCCAGAATTCTTGTCATCACAATGTTCCATGACCGTGTCATCACAATGCTCCATGGCCCTTGTTATCACAATGCTCCAGAATTCTTGTCATCACAATGTTCCATGACCGTGTCATCACAATGCTCCATGGCCCTTGTCATCACAATGCTCCATAATTCTTGTCATCACAATGTTCCATGACCGTGTCATCACAATGCTCCATAATTCTTGTCATCACAATGTTCCATGACCGTGTCACCACAATGCTCCATGGCCCTTGTCATCACAATGCTCCAGAATTCTTGTCATCACAATGTTCCATGACCGTGTCATCACAATGCTCCATGGCCCTTGTCATCACAATGCTCCAGAATTCTTGTCATCACAATGTTCCATGACCGTGTCATCACAATGCTCCATGGCCCTTGTCATCACAATGCTCCATAATTCTTGTCATCACAATGTTCCATGACCGTGTCACCACAATGCTCCACAATTCTTGTCATCACAATGTTCCATGACCGTGACATCACAATGCTACATGACACTGGTCATCACAGTTCTCCATGACCTTTGCCATCACAATGCTCTATATAGTTTTTCATGACAATTCTAAATGACCACTTTAATCAATTTGCTTGCTGACCATTTTCATCACATTTCTCTATTGTCATTACAATTCCCCATGACCCCTTTCTTCACAATGCTCCATGATGCCTATCATCACAATGCTCAATGGCTTTTGTTATCACAATGCTCCAGGACCAGTTTCATCACAATACTCCATCCCCCTTGTCATCACGGTGCACAATGAAACCTCTCATTACAATGCTCCGTGAAACTTGTCATCACAATGCTCCATGGCCCTTGTCATCACAATGCTCCAGAATTCTTGTCATCACCATGTTCCATGACCATGTCATCACAATTCTCCATGGCCCTTCGCATGACAATGCTCCAGAATTCTTGTCATCACAATGTTCCATGACCGTGTCATCACAATGCTCCATGGCCCTTTTCATCACAATGCTCCAGAATGCTTGTCATCACAAAGTTCCATGACCGTGTCATCACAATGCACCATGGCCTTTGTCATCACCATGCTCCAGAATTCTTGTCATCACAATGTTCCATGACCGTGTCATCACAATGCTCCAGAATTCTTGTCATCACCATGTTCCATGACCATGTCATCACAATTCTCCATGGCCCTTCTCATCACAATGCTCCAGAATTCTTGTCATCACAATGTTCCATGACCGTGTCATCACAATGCTCCATTGCCCTTTTCATCACAATGCTCCAGATTGCTTGTCATCACAATGTTCCATGACCGTGTCATCACAATGCACCATGGCCCTTGTCATCACAATGCTCCATAATTCTTGTCATCACAATATTCCATGACCTTGTAATTAAAATGCTCCAGAATTCTTGTCATCACAATGTTCCATGACCGTGTCATCACAATGCTCCATGGCCTTTGTCAACACAATGCTCCAGAATTCTTGTCATTACAATGTTCCATGACCGTGTCATCACAATGCTCCATGGCCCTGTCATCACAATGCTCCAGAATTCTTGTCATCACAATGTTCGATGACCATGTCATCACAATGCTCCATGGCCCTTGTCATCACAATGCTCCAGAATTCTTGTCATCAAAATGTTCCATGACCATGTCATCACAATGCTCCATGGCCCTTGTCATCACAATGCTCCAGAATTCTTGTCATCACAATATTCCATGACCGTGTCATCACAATGCACCATGGCCCTTGTCATCACAATGCTCCATAATTATTGTCATCACAATGTTCCATGACCGTGTCATCACAATGCTCCATAATTCTTGTCATCACAATGTTCCATGACCGTGTCACCACAATGCTCCATGGCCCTTGTCATCACAATGCTCCAGAATTCTTGTCATCACAATATTCCATGACCGTGTCATCACAATGCTCCATGGCCCTTGTCATCACAATTCTCCAGAATTCTTGTCATCACAATGTTCCATGACCGTGTCATCACAATGCTCCATGGCCATTGTCATCACAATGCTCCAGAATTCTTGTCATCACAATGTTCCATGACCGTGTCATCACAATGCTCCATAATTCTTGTCATCACAATGTTCCATGACCGTGTCATCACAATGCTCCATAATTCTTGTCATCACAATGTTCCATGACCGTGTCACCACAATGCTCCACAATTCTTGTCATCACAATGTTCCATGACCGTGTCATCACAATGCTACATGACACTGGTCATCACAGTTCTCCATGACCTTTGCCATCACAATGCTCTATATAGTTTTTCATGACAATTCTAAATGACCACTTTAATCAATTTGCTTGCTGACCATTTTCATCACATTTCTCTATTGTCATTACAATTCCCCATGACCCCTTTCTTCACAATGCTCCATGATGCCTGTCATCACAATGCTCAATGGCTTTTGTTATCACAATGCTCCAGGACCAGTTTCATCACAATACTCCATCCCCCTTGTCATCACGGTGCACAATGAAACCTCTCATTACAATGCTCCGTGACACTTGTCATCACAATGCTCCATGGCCCTTGTCATCACAATGCTCCAGAATTCTTGTCATCACCATGTTCCATGACCATGTCATCACAATTCTCCATGGCCCTTCGCATCACAATGCTCCAGAATTCTTGTCATCACAATGTTCCATGACCGTGTCATCACAATTCTCCAGAATTCTTGTCATCACAATGTTCCATGACCGTGTCATCACAATGCTCCATGGCCCTTGTCATCACAATGCTCCAGAATTCTTGTCATCACAATGTTCCATGACCGTGTCATCACAATGCTCCATAATTCTTGTCATCACAATGTTCCATGACCGTGTCATCACAATGCTACATGACACTGGTCATCACAGTTCTCCATGACCTTTAACATCACAATGCTCTATATAGTTTTTCATGACAATTCTAAATGACCACTTTAATCAATTTGCTTGCTGACCATTTTCATCACATTTCTCTATTGTCATTACAATTCCCCATGACCCCTTTCTTCACAATGCTCCATGATGCCTGTCATCACAATGCTCAATGGCTTTTGTTATCACAATGCTCCAGGACAAGTTTCATCACAATACTCCATCCTCCTTGTCATCACGGTGCACAATGAAACCTCTCATTACAATGCTCCGTGACACTTGTCATCACAATGCTCCATGGCCCTTGTCATCACAATGCTCCAGAATTCTTGTCATCACCATGTTCCATGACCATGTCATCACAATTCTCCATGGCCCTTTGCATCACAATGCTCCAGATTGCTTGTCATCACAAAGTTCCATGACCGTGTCATCACAATGCACCATGGCCTTTGTCATCACCATGCTACAGAATTCTTGTCATCACAATGTTCCATGACCGTGTCATCACAATGCTCCAGAATTCTTGTCATCACCATGTTCCATGACCATGTCATCACAATTCTCCATGGCCCTTCTCATCACAATGCTCCAGAATTCTTGTCATCACAATGTTCCATGACCGTGTCATCACAATGCTCCATGGCCCTTTTCATCACAATGCTCCAGATTGCTTGTCATCACAATGTTCCATGACCGTGTCATCACAATGCACCATGGCCCTTGTCATCACAATGCTCCATAATTCTTGTCATCACAATGTTCCATGACCGTGTCATTAAAATGCTCCAGAATTCTTGTCATCACAATGTTCCATGACCATGTCATCACAATGCTCCATGGCCCTTGTCATCACAATTCTCCAGAATTCTTGTCATCACAATGTTCCATGACCGTGTCATCACAATGCTCCATGGCCCTTGTCATCACAATGCTCCAGAATTCTTGTCATCACAATGTTCCATGACCGTGTCATCACAATGCTCCATGGCCCTTGTTATCACAATGCTCCAGAATTCTTGTCATCACAATGTTCCATGACCGTGTCATCACAATGCTCCATGGCCCTTGTCATCACAATGCTCCATAATTCTTGTCATCACAATGTTCCATGACCGTGTCATCACAATGCTCCATAATTCTTGTCATCACAATGTTCCATGACCGTGTCACCACAATGCTCCATGGCCCTTGTCATCACAATGCTCCAGAATTCTTGTCATCACAATGTTCCATGACCGTGTCATCACAATGCTCCATGGCCCTTGTCATCACAATTCTCCAGAATTCTTGTCATCACAATGTTCCATGACCGTGTCATCACAATGCTCCATGGCCCTTGTCATCACAATGCTCCAGAATTCTTGTCATCACAATGTTCCATGACCGTGTCATCACAATGCTACATGACACTGGTCATCACAGTTCTCCATGACCTTTGCCAACACAATGCTCTATATAGTTTTTCATGACAATTCTAAATGACCACTTTAATCAATTTGCTTGCTGACCATTTTCATCACATTTCTCTATTGTCATTACAATTTCCCATGACCCCCTTCTTCACAATGCTCCATGACACTTGTCATCACAATGCTCCATGGCCTTTGTCAACACAATGCTCCAGAATTCTTGTCATCACAATGTTCCATGACCGTGTCATCACAATGCTCCATGGCCTTTGTCAACACAATGCTCCAGAATTCTTGTCATTACAATGTTCCATGACCGTGTCATCACAATGCTCCATGGCCCTGTCATCACAATGCTCCAGAATTCTTGTCATCACAATGTTCGATGACCATGTCATCACAATGCTCCATGGCCCTTGTCATCACAATGCTCCAGAATTCTTGTCATCACAATGTTCCATGACCATGTCATCACAATGCTCCATGGCCCTTGTCATCACAATGCTCCAGAATTCTTGTCATCACAATATTCCATGACCGTGTCATCACAATGCACCATGGCCCTTGTCATCACAATGCTCCATAATTATTGTCATCACAATGTTCCATGACCGTGTCATCACAATGCTCCATAATTCTTGTCATCACAATGTTCCATGACCGTGTCACCACAATGCTCCATGGCCCTTGTCATCACAATGCTCCAGAATTCTTGTCATCACAATAGTCCATGACCGTGTCATCACATTGCTCCATGGCCCTTGTCATCACAATTCTCCAGAATTCTTGTCATCACAATGTTCCATGACCGTGTCATCACAATGCTCCATGGCCATTGTCATCACAATGCTCCAGAATTCTTGTCATCACAATGTTCCATGACCGTGTCATCACAATGCTCCATAATTCTTGTCATCACAATGTTCCATGACCGTGTCATCACAATGCTCCATAATTCTTGTCATCACAATGTTCCATGACCGTGTCACCACAATGCTCCACAATTCTTGTCATCACAATGTTCCATGACCGTGTCATCACAATGCTACATGACACTGGTCATCACAGTTCTCCATGACCTTTGCCATCACAATGCTCTATATAGTTTTTCATGACAATTCTAAATGACCACTTTAATCAATTTGCATGCTGACCATTTTCATCACATTTCTCTATTGTCATTACAATTCCCCATGACCCCTTTCTTCACAATGCTCCATGATGCCTGTCATCACAATGCTCAATGGCTTTTGTTATCACAATGCTCCAGGACCAGTTTCATCACAATACTCCATCCCCCTTGTCATCACGGTGCACAATGAAACCTCTCATTACAATGCTCCGTGACACTTGTCATCACAATGCTCCATGGCCCTTGTCATCACAATGCTCCAGAATTCTTGTCATCACCATGTTCCATGACCATGTCATCACAATTCTCCATGGCCCTTCGCATCACAATTCTCCAGAATTCTTGTCATCACAATGTTCCATGACCGTGTCATCACAATGCTCCATGGCCCTTTTCATCAAAATGCTCCAGATTGCTTGTCATCACAAAGTTCCATGACCGTGTCATCACAATGCACCATGGCCTTTGTCATCACCATGCTCCAGAATTCTTGTCATCACAATGTTCCATGACCGTGTCATCACAATGCTCCAGAATTCTTGTCATCACCATGTTCCATGACCATGTCATCACAATGCTCCATGGCCCTTGTCATCACAATGCTCCAGAATTCTTGTCATCACAATGTTCCATGACCGTGTCATCAC
Source organism: Balaenoptera acutorostrata (assembly GCF_949987535.1). Lineage (NCBI taxonomy): Eukaryota > Metazoa > Chordata > Mammalia > Artiodactyla > Balaenopteridae > Balaenoptera > Balaenoptera acutorostrata. Next base: position 356,897 of record NW_026646504.1, read on the forward strand.
AATGCTCCATGGCCCTTGTCATCACAATGCTCCAGAATTCTTGTCATCACAATGTTCCATGACCGTGTCATCACAATGCTCCA